>NW_024498573.1:9112572-9634426 GCF_017590055.1 Onychostruthus taczanowskii
CACCTTCCCCTTCGCTCCCCCTCCACCCTCCCCTGCCCCGCGTGGCAGTGACGGGGCTCCGGCTTCTCTCCCGCAGGATGCCCGCCGAGGCGCCCAGCAGCGGCGAGGGCGCGGAGCCCGGCGCTCCGCGGGAGCGGCGGAGGCGGCGCGGCCGTGCGCGGGCGCGGACCGAGGCGCTGCTGCACACGCTGAAGCGCAGCCGGCGGGTCAAGGCCAACGACCGGGAGCGGAACCGCATGCACCACCTCAACGCCGCCCTGGACGAGCTCCGCAGCGTCCTGCCCACCTTCCCCGACGACACCAAGCTCACCAAGATCGAGACCCTGCGCTTCGCCTACAACTACATCTGGGCCCTCTCCGAGACCCTCCGCCTGGCCGAGCAGTGCCTCCCGCCGCCCCCCGCCTTCCGCGGGGCCGCCGCGCCCCCCAGCCCCGGCAGCGACGCGGGGTCCTGGCTGTCCAGCGCCTCCCCGTCCGCCCCTTCGCTCTGCGCCTCCGCCTCCGGCCCCAGCAGCCCCGCCACCTCCGAGGACTGCGCTTATGCGCCCGCCGACAGCCTAAGGGGGTTCCGCGGGCTGCCCGCCGGCCCGGGCGCGCCCCTCCGCTAACGCGCACCGCCCCGCGCCCCCCGCACCAGGGCCGCCGCGGAGGGGGGGTGAGGGGGGGGCCTCGTCCCGTTGCACTTTTCATCACTCTCCTTCCCCCCAGCCCCTTCCCCCCGACCCCCACCTCGCCTCCCGCTCCACTCCGAAAAACTGGGAAGAAGAAAAGCGACAGATTTGCTGCCGCAGACGAGGTGAAAAGTCAATTTTACAATTTGTAGCTCTCCAGCGAAGAAAAACGAGCATGAAAATTTGGTTTGAACGCCCTGACAATGCCATGAAAAGGCTTAAGGGGCCGATGCGGCCCGGGGCGCAGCGCGGGGCTCAGCGCGTCTCCCCGGCCCTGCCCCGGGGCGGCTCAGCCCCTCCCGGGGGTCCCAGCACCGGCCCCGATGGGACCCCGCACCCGGCGGACAGCGGAGAGGCTCATGCATTATAGATGCTGACCCCCAGCGCGGCCGGCCTGCTTCAGACTGGGAGCAGACACGGGGTATTCAGTGACTGGACCAGAGAGCGGTTTAATTTATTCAAGATGTTCATTCATATGAAAATTGTATTTTTGTACATAAAGAGCTTTATTCTATTATACCTCTTATCAAAGTGAGGGTTTTGTTTTGGTTTGGTTCTTTTTTTAAGAAATCGTACTTTACCCTGTAAATAAAATTTTTAACGTTTGTACTGAATTTTGGCAGCGCCTCTGGAGTTTTGTTTCTTGGACTCGAAGGGTTCACTCCTCAGAAGGAGGCTGGGGTGGAAGGGCCGGGATCACCCCAAGGTAGCAGCCAGCACTTCTGACAGCGCGCTGGCCGCAGACACCCGCGGCTACCTGCAAACACCTGCTGGCCCCGAGTGTCCCAGAGAGGGGAGCACAGCCCCGGCCCGGAGATGCAGCCAGAGCAGGAGCACGGTGGGACCCCAGCCACCAGGCTGTCCGTGCCGTGGTGCCCAGCAGAGCTGCAAGGTGCTTTGGGGTGAGGAGAAGGTGCTGAACCCCTGAACAGGGTACAGAGCTTGTAACTTTCCCTGAAGCTGTGACACTGACAGAACTTCCTGGCATGAGCTGCCTCTTTTCCTCAAGGCACAAGGTGCGACAGAGGCTCTCCCAGTTCACTCACAGGCAGGGAAAGGAAAAAGAATGGCCAAAGGTGTCATGTCATGATCTCGGCACCAGCTGTGGCACAGCTCTGGCTCTCAGCTAGAGACTGAGGGCGTCAAGAGTACTCTCATCGCCAGGAAATCTGCTCCACCGTTGCAAAATCCCAAACTTTCCTTTATCCTGCAATTGTGTGCAATGGGGGAGCCCTCTGACCCCCAAAATCCTACCTTCCACTCTTTCTGACTCCATCTTCCCTCTCTTTAGTGTTCCTCAATGCTCCCATATTGCACTGGGCGCACAGACCCTTAAAAACAAGTTTTATCCACTTGGCCTTGTTTTATGGGGCAAATGAGGCTGCTCAGACATGTCTCTACAGCCATCTCCAAAACTTGGGTGAGTTGGAACTGTACGTGCAGGGTAGCAGGGAGTTTGTGGGGAAAGATTGAGAGATGGTGTTTTACAAACCCAAATAAATCAGATCTCTGATGGGACTGCCACAGATTATGGAATGAATTGACTTTCATTTTTCTGTGCCTCAGTTTCCCATCTGCAAAACTGGGGTACCACCATCCCCTCATCAGTGAATTTAAGGATTTAATTATGCAGAGCTTTCAGAGTATTCAGATGCTCAGGGCTGTAGTAAAAGCCCAGGAAGGAATTCTTTAGGACATGATCATACATGGTGTGAGGAAAAAGGCAGAGGGCAAACACTGAAAGCATCAGACAGAACACTGAGAAGCTGTTCATCACACAGGCAAAAACTCTGCCTGAAAGTTAACCCTCCTGTGGGAAAAAGGTGGAGATATCATCAAAAACATAATTTGGGATCATATAATTGTCACAAAAATTAGAAGGAGAAGAGCTGAATTAAGTTTGCACAAATACTTCAGTGTCAGCATTTCCTCCTTTGTGAGTGTCTGAGCCTGCAATATAGATAAATATTTCTTTAACACACTTTTCATATGCATGTCCATACAGACACACATCCACCTCTGCTTCTCAGTAACCATAGATGCTGAAAATTGTTGGTTTTTTGAAATCCTAATAGCGGCATAATACTTATATTAATTAAAGACACCATCAACCAGTATAGGGCAGTTCCTTAATGATGTCCTGTTAAATAAAAGAGATTTTTGAAATCTAATTCTGGCAGTAACAGGTCTTAATCTGTGACGCAGTGAAGCTTTGCTTGCACCTGCCCTTGAAAGCCAGGAGGTTTTGTATGCAGGAGCCTCCAGGGGCTGAAATTTAGTACAGTCCATGGAGGCGGAAGGTCATCTAAAGTCACTGGGTCCCAAGACACTGGACTTCAATCTCAAAGAAGAAGGAAAAAAAAAACTCCACAAAACTTCAAAATATCCTCTATTCTTTTGTGTTTTCTTAGCTGCCAGCAGAGATCTGTGGACATTATGCAGTATATAAAGACCATACATCTAGCAGCACTCAGTGTATGATGTTAATGTTCCTAACGGGCAATGAAAGCTGCAAATTGCGTGAGGACACAATTAGATTCATACATTAACATGAGTCAGAGAACAGTTTTTCCCCGGAGCGCTGATAGGTTCAGACATAGTTGAACAAATCTGCCACCGGGACAGATGGAATGCCCATATTCAGAGGCTGCAGGACCAACCTGCACCCCCGTTTACAACAAGGGGGTTTGTATTTATTTTTATCAAAAGAATAGTTTGGTGAATTGGAACAGGCTTCCCCAGCTGGAAGCAGGAGGCTATTTTTAATTGCACAAAAATAATCTCCTTGCATTAGTACAGGGGGGAAAAATATGTGAATTAAATATGATGAAAGCATTAGAAAATTTTTTGGAAATACCGGATTGTTCTGTGGTAAAAAATATCTGTAAATAGACCACAGTCTCAGTCCCACTGAAACCAATGGCAAGATCCTTACTGACTTCAGAAATAACTGAAATAGAATCTGGATTTTTAATCCTGGTACCACATTGCATGTGTGCATATGCATTTTTTCATACATCTGCTGATAGGTGTTGATGGCACTTTATCCCTGTTGGACCCACTCAGCCACCTCCAGGGCATGCAAGCATTAGGGACCCTCTGCCAGGAGATTCTGCAGGTCCTTAGGTCTGTCTTAATTCCCTTTTAGTTAGGAGAGAAAGTCTGAGATGGCTCCATTGATAGGGAATCCCTGCTGGCTGGGAGACATCCAGCACAGACTTTCTCGAAACACAGCTGGGATTATCCCACTTTCTCCCTTCTGGAATTTACCAGGGAAACATTCCCCTACCAACTACAAGATGCTTGTGTGCTCTGAGGAGAAGGGCCCACAGCAGCTGGAACTACTCTGTTTCAGCCTTTTCCAACAGATTTGAAATTCTGGAGATTCTCTGTGAATTGCCTGTGCTCAACAAGTGAGCAAATAACTGCAAATGCAAAATTCTGTACAGGTTTTAGATTAGAAGTATTTTCTGTAGTTTCAATGCCATGTGGTGCCCTACTTAGTGTTACACTTAACGTGGTGAGGCTCAAATGATGCTTAGTGTTTCATTATGAACAAGAGCATCCTCAGAAGGATTTTCATTATTGAGCCTCAATCTGTCATAGATTTTGATTTTACTCTGTATGTGATCTGTAAAATACAGTCTGCACTACCACTTTTGAGCTCATGAAACTTAATATTATAATTACAGATCTCTGGGGCTCAAATGCTCCATTAAGACTGGTTTGTATAGTAAGTGGAGATTATCAGAGCACAAGCAGGTGAGAACTAATTTTCAGGAGCTTTTTTTGTTGGTGGCACATGCAATTAAAAGAAGTCATCTGGAGGAGCAGAGCTGCTAAGAACCGAGCAGATTTACTGTCAGCACTGTATGTGAGCAGAACAGAGATGCAAAATTACTGCATAAATACTTTCAGCTGATACTTTACCTCTTACTTGTATAGTCTGCAAATAACAGTTCTAGAAGCTTTTTAATCTAGATTAACAAATTAAGTGACTCATTAGAACCGGGTTTATGCCCACTAGCCCAGCAGCAGTGCCCGTGAACAACTAATCCCTGTTCTCTCTTCCTCCTCAGCCAAAAGAACTAATGGTTTCTGTGAAGAGCTGCTGAGGACCCCACAGATGTCACAGGGCCATGGTGAAGTAACAGATCCCTTTAAAGGCCCTGTGGGACCCAGCCTTGTTATTAATGCCCAGGGCAGTGAGGAGAGAGGCTGAGCTGAGGGGGTGAAGCAGCCCTGCCCCTGGAAGCAGGGTTTCCCCCGTGCTGAGGTTACTGCTCTCTCAAGAGGGATGGCAAAGGGCTCACGTGAGGCACTGCTGCTGCAGACCAAGGCTCCACACGCCCAGCAATGCTCCTCCATTTTCATCACTATTATTTTTCACTTGTCACTCTTCCAGTTTAAGATCCACTAGACAAGAGTCAAAAGACTCTTCCCAATGGATAATGCTCTTCTCTGCCAGCGTGGAAATGTTGATGGCACAGCACTTGTTATTCAGGTCTCCCACTTTTGCCTCTATCTGACTTTGAAAAGCATCTGTTAGGACCTCTAATCTTACTGCTAGAAAATCTTATGAAATTCTGATCATTTGAAAAGGAAAATGAAATATCACATTAGAGAGGTTGGGACAGAGGTGCCACCCTCCTCCATGCCATGTGTACGATTCCACAAGTACAAGAAACTCTTCTCACTCAGTTCCTACCCCATTTATTTTACTCATTGACTGCCAGTATCTCTTTGGCAAAGGTCAGTGGGATTTTGGCAAAGGTCAGTGGAATTTTGGCAAAGGTCAGTAGGATGAAGCACAGAGCATAGCTCTGAAGAGAGTAAAAACTTGTGGAAACAAGACTTTTAGAGAAGAGATTAACTTTATTCTTTGAGTAATCATGAGTTCACAGACACAAACTTGTATGCACTCTGCCAAATGGAAGTGTCGAAATCAAGTCCAGAAATTTGTCATCCTGACACAGAAATTGGAACGAAAATGCTTTGAGTGTCTCACTAACATCCCTGCTCGAGCTCATTCATTTAGTTGCACTATTCAGCCCTCTGATCCCTTGCTTTCAATCCAAGAGATCATTGTGCTAGGGAGAAGGACCTGCCTGTGTGAGTGCATGGCCTCCCTTCCACTCTTCCTTCATGCTTGTGGGATGTACTTAATTACAAATTGAAGCATCTGAGGGGACTGATGCCTCTATTTCCCAAACAGGGATTTGGCAAAGTCCTCAGGACTTCACTGTCTCTTTCTTGGATTATTACATTCTGCACATTCCAGGATAATCTTTTTCTTTAACCTTAAGATTTCACAAAATTGCCTTCTAGGAAAGCATTTAAAGCTGTCTAATGGAAGTCCAAGGTGATTACAGACCTTAATGGTTTGTTGCACAAATAATGGATTAAGTTCCATCTGTAGGAGTTAATTTGACTTATTTTTACAAACAAACCACTTGCTCTGCTCCTCTCTGCATGGCAGATGTCAGCAATCTTTATAGAATCATACCCAGGAACACCTCCAGCAGGACTGTCTAGGGCAGCACCTGGCACCTACACCCCAGCACAAACCTGGCAGAACATCTTGCTTTTCCAGCTTGCAGCTTCCATTGAGATGACAAGCCTGAAGAAAGACAACATTTGCAAACATGAAAATACAAAATCCCAAGCCTTAGATGGTGTTAGTCCACTTTTGGAGGTGGCAGAAAAAGAGACACACAGCCAAGGGACACTGTGGAATCAGAAGTTTGCACTGTCTCCATTGTAGGGACCAAGAGATCTGGGATGAACAGTTTAAATAAATGAGGCCAAACTGAGAAAGCAAATATTACAAACTAAATGGAGGAAGACAAAATTCCCAGCATGGTCATTTTCATGTTGGATTCCCCATGCTGGCCTTCAGGATAATGCACATAAGAGAATCTCAAATACAGGGTCAGAAATAACGAAAATCACTATTTGCAGGTAAAAGTTTATCAAACTACCTTAAACAATCCTTTCCCACCTAGATTTCTCCTTTAAAATATTCACTTTGGAGGAAGCAATGTCCTTCTAGGCAAGGCTGCTATCTGTGTGGAACAATGGGACATGACCTTCAGATGTAAATTTAACATGGACCAGAAGAAGCATCTCTTCCCCTGCAGCTTTCCGGTTTGGTCTCTGGGACTCACAGAAATTAGGCAATATTTATCTATACATTATTTTCCTCAGACCCTGGAAAAGCTAGAGACTTTGCCAGTAAAGATCAGCAACTACAAGCAGCGGAGTCAATCCCTCCCTTCAAAGCCCAAGACCTTGATTTACTTTCTTACTTTTTCACTTGACAATCCCTAGATATAAATGCAGTTTCTCTACTTCACTGGTAGTAGTATTCAAACCAAAGGGATTTAACTCCTGAGACAAAAGAATATGGTATCTTTTTTCCTTCCAATTTGAGTACCATCTCTTCTGCAACAGGTCTTTTGTAATCTGAAAGGAAAACCCTTCCTGTCACAACACCAGTAATGGATATTGCTCTCTCAATTACCCCTGGCTTCACCAGGAGAGCAACTGATGCGCATCGTGTTTATCCAGCTCACTGAAGTGCTTTCATTATCTAAGAAAAGAGGTTAATTAGTATTTAATCAATCTTTTCACAGGGTACAGTTTCCTCCTCTCCTATTTGCAATCCAAAAAGATGTCAGCTTCCAAAGCCATAATACCCTCTTGATAAATCAAGTGGCAACTAATGAGGTCCGTGGTCCCAGGGAAGGAAGGTCTGGGCTACTACCTGTCACCAGCACTGCTGTCACCAGCACTGCTGTCACCTGCGCTGTTGTCACCTGCACTGCTGTCACCTGCGCTGCTCCCCGGGAAGCACTTGTCGGGATGCTGGGAGATGCAGGGAGGCACGTGAGATACCGGGAAGAAATAATCTGCTGAGGGAAGGTGCTGGTGACTGTGTGCACCCCGAACTGGAGTGTGAGTGTGTATGCCCAGTGCATGCCTCACTTTAATCCAGCTTGGAGGATTCACAGATAAATCTCATAAAACTCTATGCTCAAGAAGGAAACAGATGAGAATTTTTTCTTTATCTTTTTCTTTCTTTCTTTCTTTCTTTCTTTCTTTCTTTCTTTCTTTCTTTCTTTCTTTCTTTCTTTCTTTCTTTCTTTCTTTCTTCCTTCCTTCCTTCCTTCCTTCCTTCCTTCCTTCCTTCCTTCCTTCCTTCCTTCCCTCCCTATCTCTATCTCTCTCTCTCTCTATCTCATCTCTAGCTCTAGCTCTCTATCTCTGTCCTATCTCTATCTTTCTCTCTCTCTCCCTCCTCTTCTTTCTCTCTTTCTTAAAGATAACCCAGGTGCCATCTCTGCATCTGTAAGGGCTTGAACTTCAGAGGTAAGAGCCACTAAATTATGCTCGTTGCCAAAAAGTTATGGATAATAAAAGCATTATCCCGATTCAAAGAAACATATGTAGAACGATGGAGTTTTCTTCACTAGGCAGTAGGCAAGTATTTGTTCTTCCCGGAAAAATGCCAAAACCAAACCTCTCTCTCTTACCATTTCCACTGTGTTAGTTCTGTGGCTGTGGCTCTGCACAGCTGTGCTGAAGCTAAACTGGGCTGAGACTGGGCTGTTAAAGAAACAAAACTTAATTTTGGCCAGTCTTAGAGAGGCTCTTGAGTGATCTGGAAGATTGCTCCAAAAGAGCTGTTCCAACTGCCCAACATTTTCTTCTTTAAAAAGACCCAGCAGCACTTGCAGTGATTTTTTTCTGAGATATCTAAGCAGAGAAAGCGGCCCATGCATCCACATGATCAAGCCCCTTTGGCTACTGGGTTGTTCTCCCCATAGCCACTGCTGCTCACAATGAGGGTCTGAGCCACATGCCCTGTGGTAGCCAAGCTCTGGATTTCTTTCCCTGACTTTGGGAAATTCATTGTCTTTAGCATGGTCTGTAGGTTCAAAGTCCGCTTTCACTCCGCGGGGCGCCCTTTCTGGGTTCATAAAGCTACGTTCAGAAATCTTTGGGCAGACCCAAAGCTGACAAAAGTGTCATTAAATAATGCTGCCAATGAATGAAGCTACCAAAGAAGACATAGTCCAGTTTGCATCTCAGTTACAAGAAGAAAGTGCAATGACAGAGTGAGTAATTGGCTAATTGTCTATCCGAGCTCTATTTTAACAGTGCAGTCGTGCGATCGCACCATCTGGGGGGAGCTCGGGGAGGGAGCCCCAGCGCGCACAAAGCCAGCGCGGGTCCCGACACACAGGCCAGGCAACTGCCTCCTTCCCAGGCCAGAGGTGGGAGCTGCAGCCCCCGGCTCTCCCCAAATATAGCCTGAGATGCTGAAGCTCTGCTGATGGTGAAAGCTGGGGTGGATGCCAAGCAGTATCTGCGTTTTTTGGAGCGCACGCTGAAGCCCACCTAAGTTGCGCAGTGCAGCAAGCGAGTGTGAGTGCACAGCGATATCTGCCTGATTGCAGGGCTGCTAATGAGCACAATTAGACGGGTGGTTGGTGTCCTGAGCCGGCATCCCTGGCCCAGACGTGCGAGGGTGCTGCCGGCGGCAGTCAGGGAGCTCAGCGCACTGGTGTGATTCTGGGACCTTCAGAAATGATGGCATTTCCCCCTCCTTGTCTTGAAAAAGCTGAATTACTGCCTTTCAGCTCCCATCTATTTTCCTCCAAAGTTACCATGAAGAAAAAAGTATAAATCACACTTCTAAGTGGGGCTGGCACTCGGCTCACAAGAAGAAGGGGGAAAAAAAAAAAAAAAAAAAAGGAGGTAATGCCATAATGTAAAATAGTTAAAAGCTTATTAGAGCCGTTCAGGGCAGTATGATTTCCACTTTGTTTCAGAACACCCCAAGCCCATCCTTTCATGCTATTGTGAAGGCAGCAATTCAAATCTCCCTTTGTCAGTATGAATGGCCCCTCTTAAAGCTCTTTTATGCCAACATATTCCCTACAGGCATATGCCCTTTAGCTCTATTACTGATTTACCCAAGTATTCAGCCCATACCTTCTGCTTTTCTTTTTCACTTACTGAAGTTCCACATGACACGAGCTGCAGGCTCTGCTTTGGTGCCTGCCCCACACCCGGCCCCAGCCAGGATGCTGCGTGCTCTGCCGCTATCTATCTCACCAGGAAAAGCCACCAAAAAAACTAACAGAGGAGACTTTTCAAATGATTGATTTTTCTACTCCCCCCCGCACCCCCCACCCCTTTCTACCTCTCCCCCCTTCTTTTCATCTCTACATTTGTTAGCGCAAACAAATGGGAGAGGGTATATACCACCACCACCCCCCAGCCACAGGGGAAAAAGAGCCTTGCAGGCTTTGAGGGAGGAAAAATTCGAGTGTAAAAAACGCAAGTAGGCCTATTACCTCTACTTACCCTAATTAGACTTGCTTTGAAGGGCTATTCAGAGATTTTGAAAGGCTGTCCTCTCCCTGCATCTCATTGTGCAATGTTTGCAGAGACATTTGCATCTGTTTGTGCTTCTGAAAATAGCAATGGATGCTTTCAAGAAAGCAAAGCCACCTCCGAGCCCCTCGCACCAAGCCAAGGGCCGCTGCAGTCGAGGTATGTGTGGCCGGCGCTGGGCGGGGGGATACCCCGGTTTCAAGGGTTTCAGGGTTCTCCACCGGTCCCCATTTAAACAATTCCCTTTAACAATGCAATTTTAGGCATAAAATCTGCTAACTAGATTAAATCCAGATGACACAGGACGTAGAAATGGAATAAAAAAATCAACGCTAAAGTAAATGGTAGGCATCCTAACAGGATAGAAAGTGTGAAATCCATGCAGAGCTAGAGAGAATAGCTGGCAGCACAGCCCAGGCTTTCATACGCATATGGCCTTGACCATTTGACTCTGGTCCCATTGAGGTGATCAGCTGGAGACGTGAAGGGGCATCCCTGGCAACACACACGTCCCGCTCGCTCCTTGAAGAAAGCCCACGAAATAAAGCTGCGTGAAGGTGAATGATAGTAAACATTTTGTAATTTGGAGGGATTAAACTTGTGGGATGATCTTGATCAGGTTCTCAAGGCATTGCCAGAATGCACTTACATTAGAATAGCCGCTGCAGGATCGCTGCTGGCAAAGCCACAATATCCGCCAAAGAAAGGGGGTGTGAATGGGACAAAAGGGTTAATTTGAATACGTGCTGAAAAGACTGGAGGTGGACAAGGAGCTCTGCAAGGACTTCATCAGGAGCCATGGGCAGAAGGAGACGGTTTTGCAAATACAGAGAGCGAGCGGGGAGGATGTTTGTAAAGCACACTTGGAAAGGGGGGAGAAAAGGAGAAGAGAAAAGCCCCACAAAGCTCAAACTGCTTCTTTCTTACACTGCCCTTGGCTACGCTCAGAGGAGCACTTTAGATGGATTAATCACAGGGAAAAACAATGGGATAAAAGTCTTCTTCTCCTCTGTCTGTGCCCAGCCGCGCTGATCTTTCCCCACTGGCGCACGGTGAGCGCTGGCCTGGGACGGACCCAGCCGAGCCACATCTCCTGGTCTGCACTGTTTGGGAGCTGGGAGTCCCACTGCCCTTTTCTGAGCGACATACGATTAAATTTGTGCTATCAGCAGGTTGAAGATTTTATCAGATTACTCCTTCAAAAATGCTTAGTGGGAATTAAGCATGCAAATCCACTTGGCTAGCTCTGGGGACAATACATTCCCTCATGACAGTGAAATTCTCCTTCTAGCTCGGGCACCCATGACACGGGCTTTTCTGCTCTTCTTTTTAAACTTTAAACACACACTGGCATCTGGAAAATGCTCTCATGCATGGACCAGGCTCGGATGCGCTGGGTGGGCGGGAGGGGGCACGTCCCACCTCTCCAAGGTGATGAAAAGGTGCCGCACTGTCACCTTCTCCCCATCCCTGTCCCTGTCGGTGCCACAGAGGCAGTACACGGAGCGCATCCTGCTTCTCTCAGAGATGCTGCGAAGTGCAGAACCCGAGCAGGGGCTGAAGCCAGTGGGGATGGACGGCACAGGTGGAGGAAGCCCAGATTTCAGAGAGGAGATGGGAACACGAAGCCATCACTTCTGCTTCTGATTTATGACAGATCTGACACTCTCTGCGCAGTAGCCAGGGGCTGTATGAGGATGTCGCTGTCTCGGTGAGGCAGAAAGCAGCAGCTGGGCATGGGGCTGGGGCCAGGCAGAGTGGTGACCCTCAACACCCCAAACCGGCACAAAGGTCCTGGAGGGAGGTGGCTGTTTGCACAAGCATCCCTCCCTGCAGGGAGCCGCTGCTTGGGGCAGGGTGGCCTCTCTTGAGAGTTAAGAACGGTTCAAAGTGAAGTGCTGGCTGTGCATTAGAGTTTACAGACCCCTGAGCCATCCTACCTGCCTCATTGCCATCCCCTGCCCCTGGGACAGTGCCAGACCCAGTGACAGTGCCAGACCCAGTGACAGTGCCAGCCTGGCCGTCTGATCTGCCTGTTGGTGACTGCACCCTCTAAGAGATCAGGTCAGGGCTTGGCATCCCCCACAGCACGGGATCTTGGGCTGCTCCAGCCCCTTTTCGACATTTGAAACTCCAAAAGAAACTCCAGCGTGTTTTGCTGAGACACAAGCAAGGCTGAGCTCTGCTGTTTTCCTTTGGGACATCTGGATGTAGCACATAATTCCACACTGTATCTCTGCCCCAAAGCACTCCTCAAATGCAAACCCAGCCCATTTTCTTTTTATATTCAGAAATACAGAACCCACGGGGAAACCCATTTTCCCTCACCCCACTTCATCTGGCTCAGCCCCTCCTGGACGCAGCCGAGACCCCCGGACAGCAGGAGCCGGCTCGGCTCCAGCCCCCCCAGCCGTGAATTTCTGGGGTGCCTTTGCCCAGAGCACGTGTGCCTGCGCTTTCCCCCCCGGCTGCCCCTCGCTGCCAGTTTGGGGAAGGGTTTTTTTTTTTTTTTTTCCGCTGGGTTTTTGTTTCCTTTGAGAACACCCTGTGTTTGTGTTGCTCTTTCTCCGCGGCACAATGCACCTCTCCATTTCCTCGGCCGGGGGCTCGCGCGAGCCTCAGATCTCGGCGCGGCGGAGTCGCAGGGGTCGCGGGTCACCCGAGGGCATCGGGGACACACAAAGTCTCTTCAGCCGCTAATGTAAGCCGGGGTAACGGCACGCTGAAAGCGCATCCACTTGAGACTATCTACAAGGCACTCAGCCCTCTCTAAGGGCTTATAATGTTGACTCTCCTGTCATTGGATCCAACCTTACTATAAGCCCTGGAGGTATGAGGGGCTTAGAGACATTCATTCAGAAAAATAAATCCCCCTGCTACCATTCTCTTCATGAAGATAAATATACCACAAACAGAACAAGGAAAGAGGCTGAACTCCTGATCTCTGCTCCAGCCGCTTAAAAAATTGCCATTAAAAAACCAACACTTTATTAGACTCCTTTAGTATTTGCCATTAAAAAACACAACACGGTTTATGAGTCTCCAAAGCAGTTTATTAGTATATTTTACTAGCAAAACTTGCCTTCAGTTCAATGCCATTTCTAGTCCACTCAAAAGAGAAAATTTTGCAAAGAAAATGGGGATTGTTTGTATTTGAACTCGCTGTTTCTTGAGGCGTTGCAACCTGAGCTGCTCCAGCGTGGGGAGAGTTTGTGCTCCATGCTGGCGGGGTTATTGCTCAGCTCTCCAAACTGCTGTGCTTTGCGTTGGTATTAAACCTAGGAAAGCTCCTTGGCCATCAGGACTGAAGCTTGTCTGAGGCTCTGCAGACTCTGGGGAGCTCAGAGCACCAGTTCTGAGCCTGGCAAAACTTTTTGGTCACCGTGACATGTGCCACCCCTTCTCATGACCTCTTTAGCTCCATATTTCTGTGCAAAGCTGTGTCAAACCTGCATGGCAAGGATACATTCAGCTCATATTCAGTCACAAGGGAAAACAGCTGCCATGGGGATGTGCTTCCATATAGCAACTGGAGGTCAGCCTCCATCCCCACCCCTTCTCTTGCATCAAATCTTGCTGAAATACCCCACCCCTGGTTGTACTGGTAGAGCTTTTGGGGGTTGTGAATCTTTCCATATTTACTGATTTTTCCTGAGGAAGGTGCCTCAGTGTCCCCCGGCGTTCAAAGAGCAGCAGACTGTCTTTAAGTTCCTGTCTTTAAGTGCACCCAGCCTGGCATGTTCCCAGCAGATACAGACTGTAAATACAGCTGCTCTGAATCTCACTCAGCCTGGGAAGGGGATGTGTAGAAGGTCTCCAGCAGATGCAAAGCACTGACAGGTCTCTGCTCAACAGGTCTGGGCTGGTGTCAGCTTTTCTTCTTCCACTCCTCCATGGCTGGCTCCCTTAAAAAATTACCCAAATCATTGATTTTTAGCAGAATTTTAACTTCCACTGCAAACAGTTAGCTCTGGATGTAGATGTGAGCTTTGGACCATCTGGTTTTGTCTCCAAACATCAAGTGCTAAAGCAAAGTCTGAGGGCATTTCACTTTTATATATCAAATCCTTTCTTCTTTTAAGAAAAATATTCTGGTGGATGCAGGTGCTCCTGCAGGCAGATTTCCCTGCTCTGCCTCCACCTGGTCATTTTCTGGCATGATGGGGGCAGCAAATCAGTGCCACTTGCAGGGGCTCAGGGAAGAAGGAGGCTGGGCTCTGGGCATGGTGTGGTGCTCAGATTTTGAGGGGAAAACATGCACAAAGGGGGAAAGTTGTTGCCTTGGGGAGGGAAAAGGCTGAACTGATCAAACTGCTTATATAAAAGAGGAATAATGGGATTTTGTGGGATTCACATTGATGTTCAGATGAGAAGAGACTCTGGTTGCCTTTTTTCTTTCAAGCCACTGAACAAGAACTTTAAAGCCCCTTTAAAATCTGCTTTGGCTGAGCTAATTATTATCACAGGAGTTATTAGACAAAAGCTCAATGGCTTTTCCAGTGCCTCTTCAACAGTTTCTGGGCTGCCTCGACAACAAGAACCAGAGCTCCCTTTTATCATTGCCATATTCCTTCTGAGAGCTTTCAACTGCTGATCCTTATGTTAAGCCTTACAGGAAACACAGACACACAAGAGGGGTGCCCACCAGCCTGGCTCTCTCTCCTTTCACCCCACAGCCTGCAGCATCTCTGCTCCCCACCGGCACAGCTGGCCTGCACACTGCTGTTTTATTTTCTGACATGCATCAGAGGAAAAACAAATGTCACAACAGAGTATCCGGTTTTTGAGTAGTGAGACAGCAACAGCCAGCCTGAGACTGGCCAAGGCTATCCAGTGACTTATTCAAGAAAGCCATTCACACCTTCTCCCCAAGGAGAGGGCTGCCCTAGGAAGTGATCAGCCCCAGCACAGAGCTGTGCTTGTGGGTTTTTCATCTGAGGTTCCACTCCTGGGACACAGCCTGGGCTCTGAAGCCTCAGTACTTCAGCCTTTGTTCTTCACCAGTGCTTCAAGACCTTCCCCGTTTGATAAACGGAATTTTTTTTCTCTCCCTTTAGGAGAAGCAATAATTACACGGTTTTTAAACAGGGGTATCCAAGGAAAAGCAAAAAGCAATAAACAAAACAATAAGGAAAGGAAAGTGAGGACAGCAATAAAGACTGCTTGTGGTGTTATTTCTCCAAGAACTCCTCAGCACTGAAGGGGACCTGAGACCTCATTCAGCCCCACTGAGACAGATAAACCTTCAGTATTCCCCAGGGAGGAGAATTTCCTCACTCCCAAGCAGAATGGCAGCGCACAGGACATGGAAACCAGCTACCAGTGCCCTTGCAGCTCTCCCATTCCCTGTCTCTGCCCAGCCCAGGGGCTGGGGGTGCTTTGTGGATCCCACTATCCAGCAGTGAAAGCACCTTTTCCCATGCCTGCAGCTCACAGTGCCAGTTTAGCATGGTTTTCCCTTCCTTTTAGGAAACTTCTGCTACAGAGAAGCTGCTGATGGTGTAAGCAAGCAGGGAATAGATGGTGGCACTGGCTGGAAGCTATCCTACAGCAGAATGGGAGCTGCTGGCTCCATCCCATGGCTCCCAAGCCCACAGGCTGCTCCTTGCAGGGCTCCCAGCAGTAGCACCAAACTTCTGCCATTATTTCTTTCACATTGTTTTCAGAGGGTCCTTCAAGATTAATGGACATTTTTTTTCTTCCCTAACTGGACATCTAAACAAAAGCTTTGCAAGGACTCAGGGGGAGATGCCTGATGAGCAGACAGGAAATGGGAATGATTGATCAGGCGCTGATGGCCACAGCACTGGCACCTGGGCTCAGGTTTCAGGACAGAGCCCAGTAAGGAAGCACCTCTCACCTGCACAGCTGCCACACACCGGGCTGCCTGCACGGGCAGCTCCCTGCCCTCCTCTGCACAGGGTGACCAAAACACTTGCTGCCCCTGCAGCAGCCATCCCTGGCAAAGCAGGCTGGGGCAGCTGACACAGGCTCTGGCTGGGTGCAAGGAGGAGGTGTGGGGCTTTCTCCATCCCTGGAGAAATTCTCTTCTAGCATACAGGTGAGCAAGCAACCTGCCTGCCACATTCCCTTAGACTTATAAAAATGTTATTTTTAGGCAAGAGAGGAAAGTAGAGAAAAATCTTCTGAGCTAAATGTTTAGAGTTTGCCCATGGGTGGGGTGTTGGGACTAGGTGATCTTTAATGTCCCTTCCAGCCCAAACCATTCTGTGGTTCAATGATTTTGTTAAATAAATCACAGGTGAGCTGAAATGGGCTGTTCCTTCAAGCCCAGGCAGTTGCTTTCAGGTGTCACCAGGCTGGGACTGGGAGATTTAAATTCCCACCTGACTCCTGTCACTAATGGGGTAACATTTACTGTCTCCCAGACAGCCTGTGAGCAAATCCACTGCTTTTTGGAGGGGAAGAGACCAAGCACACACCAGGTTAGGAGTGGCTGGTGACTTCACCATGTCCCCACAGAGCACCAGCTCCAAATTTGCCAGAAGGAAACACCATTTCTACCTGCATTAGGCAGTGTGGGGGTTTATGATGCTCTCATAAGCGGTGTGTCCTGAGCTGGCCAAGATGGGAATTTTGAAGAAAGATGAGACATATTTTCCCCCACAACCTTTCCAATTAATATTTTAAGTGTTTTTTAGGCTTGTCCTCTCTTTCTGCGTAGAACTGGGTGTGAGATGAAGCACTGACCAAGCAAGAAGAAAGCAACACCCTCTTCTGATTTGTTGGGTAAGGCAGGTGCAGAGCAGCATCCCCAGTCCACAGCCTGCAAATGCCCCACGACAACTCCAGGCCAAGACACCTTTCTGTCTCTGCAGAAGGGCAAAGGCCCATCACTCCTCTTCCTTCTTCCCTCCTTCTGATCTTTCTGCACCTCCCTGTGTCCCTGGAGGTGTGCTCTGGGGCAGTCGTGGGCTGCAGGGCCCTGACCGCTGCCCACGCCAGCGACACCGGGAGGTGCAGATCCCCCGGCCGGCCCCCGGCTCCTCTTCCTTCCCATCTCTAGAAGTCATCTTTTTGTTGTGTGTACACACAGAAAACAAGGGGCTGCCCCTTGTTCTCCTCCAGCCATGACACATCAAATTATCCAGCCTCCAAATATCCCATCTGGCTGTTAGTTTTTAGCTTTTTTTCCCCCGTCCTTCTAGGTTGTTTCTGCTTTCCTCCTCCTCCTTTCTCTGCTCCCCAACCCATGTGTAAAAGTAGCAGGGGGGCCTTTATTAAAGGCAAAGCCCCACGGCAGCAGCTTCCCAGCCAAACTGCTCTTGTATTACTTTTTGATGAGTTTTCAATTTAGGCCTTTGCAGACAGGGGGAAGAAGGCGACTTGAGAGACAGAGGGGGGAAAAAAATGCAACAGATGGGGCCGATTGTGCTCTCTAGGCAAATTAAGGAAGACATCTGTAGCTCCCAAATACTGGTGGTCTAAAGCAATTAGTCCCCTGTGAAAAGGGGCCTCTCTGAGCCTCCTCCAGCCAATCCGCGCCCCGGCAGCACTCACGTTACAATGGCCTTGACCACAATTCACTGAGCCAAAAAAAAGAAAGATTAATCCAGGAGGAGCTGTGCGGCCAGGCTGGAGTTGCTAGGCTTAAAAGGGAAGGTTACGTCCGTTTCTGCCTGAGTTTGGGGCAGAAAAGCAGGGCGGGGGGAGTGTTTTATCCTGCTTTCTGACGGTCCCCCACAGCGTACCTGGTCTGTGTGGGATGTGTGGAGCGGGCGTGTGTGTGCACACACATCTCTGTACCAGGAGAGAGCTGTAATCTGTAAATTGCTCAGGGACCTCAATTTTCCACTGCTTGTTTGGAAAGTGATGAATGAAGATGCAAACCCCTGTGGTTGGAATTATCTCCCCCAGCCCCCTTTGGTCTCACTCCATCCCGAATAAAAAGAAGCTGTTATATGATAAGACCCCTCTGCAAGTGATAATTATAATGATTGTTATGATGCCAGGGTTCTGCTTTTACAATTGGAAATAGGAACTCTGGCTGAGCTAATCCGGTGGTGTGGTCCCTTATTTCATCCGACGTCAGGAAGCCGAGAGTGGAAAATTTAGAAAAGGACTTTATCCAAGCTGGTTATGAGCCCCCTTCCCCCTCCCCTCCTCTCCCCTGGCTCTTTTATTCATGCATATTTATGATCAGGAGATTTCAGTGGAGAAAAAAAAAACACATACAGAAAACAAAACCGGCCTCACAATGGGGAGAGCTGCTCATGGGAGGTCACAGCACCTTTAAATTACACCTCTTGGCTTTGTTCACCCCTGCACAATGGTGCTAAGAGATAGGAAGAATAGCACTCTGCGCCCTGGCGCATCACAATTCTCCCAGTGATTTCAAAAAGGACACAGAGCCCCAACTAATTTGATATCTTATTGCATTTCTGCTAAGCTAAGGCCATGCCTCATCCCAGCCACAGAGGCTTGGCAGGGGCCGGGCTCGTACAAAGAGCATGGCTGTGGCTCTGCACAGAGCTGGGGTTTGCCAGTCAAAGCAGATCTGTCTTGGTCAGCTTTGAATTTGAGCTGAGTTAACTGGTTTGGAAATACAAAAGCACCACCCGCCCACTGAACCTTTGCCCCTTTAAATTAATTAATTTAATTAACATGTTTATTGTCATGGTGCCCGTCAGAATGGGATCTTCCCGGGGCCACACCAAACTCCAGCCTGCCCTCACACACAAAGGAGATGGGCTCATGGTTTTGGGGACCAGTCAGAACCAAATGACTTCCCAAGGCACTGAAATTTGAGCCTTTAATTTATTTCTCACCCAACTGTTTCCTAGGATAGAAAAAACGGGTGACCAAAGCTGTGGGTCACGATGGAGAACATGAAGGGAGCAAAGTTAAAGAGGAAAATTGCTGCTGTCTTGAGGCTGATATTGTAACCAAGCTGGTAAATGCACCAACCTGAATATTTGGTAATAACTGCCTCTGGAGGCAAACTAGAAGGGAAAAGGTGAATCTGGTGTTGATAAAGAGACAAATAATGGCAAGGCTCAAGGGACAGCAAGGCTCTTTAGGGGAGGACCTGCCAATTCTCCAAGAATACCAGGTAGTCAGTGACTGCCAGCCCATAAAACCCAGTCTTTTCCATCTCTCTTGTCCATTGTTGACACAGTTTGCAGATTAAAAGTGGGGCAGGGGAGAAAAATAATCCCATAGCAATTTCAGATCCTGCATGTTGAAAACATTTAAATGTATGTTAAATATAAAATACATTACTTGGCCAAAGAATTGCTGGAAATTTAGAAAGCTATTTAAATTTACTAAATGCTTAATGGAGTCATGACCATGACATGATGAGCTGGAAGAGCATAACCTTCAATCTCTGTACCCATGGGACTTACAAACCTTTTTGGAGTCCAACCACATCCCATTGGGTCGGGTTACATTGCCACACCTAAGAGACATTAAAAACTCTTTGTTATAATTAACCTAAGATTTCCTAGTCCTGAAAAGACATATAAAAAAGCAGTATTCATACTTTATCCCCTCACTTTATTATCCATAATGACCAAAATAAATGTTCAAATTTATTTGCATTTTAATAGCAACAGTTATTAGCAACAGCCTCCAAGACTACAAGACTCCCAAATCTGCCCAGGAATGCCATTAGAAGGAGAAGGAAGCTCTTCTATCTATCCCTGAGGAAGGAAAGAGATAGAAAGGCTTTCAAAGTGCCTTCCAGCAGCAAGAGAATGGTGCTTAGCAATATAATCATATCTGCTGCAAGGCTCCTGCAGAAAGCCACTCACCCTGGCCTGTGCAGGAGGCTGCTGGGACAAGGTATGGATTTCTCTGCCCGGGAGCTGGGGTAGGGCTTGACTGACATCACCATGGGGACTAATGACAGAAGATTTCCCCAAAGACGCTGAGGGCTTTGAAGAATGGTCTTTCATTCTGTGTTGAACATACAGATAAAATGTCCACAGCAGAAAACTAATCAGATCATCTGTGGTTTGCTTTGCTGTTTGCTCAGGCCACTATCCCCTGGTTACGATTATCTCAGTCAAAAACCATACAGATGTCCAAACTGGCTTCCTGGCTTTTTCCTTAAAGAGTTCTGCTTCAGAGAACAGAGATTTCTACCAGGAAGTTCTTGGCCAAGTCTCTCATGTTTATACCTGTCTCCAAGGACAGAGTCCCTCTCCAGCCTGCAGGCAAAGCTGGAACATCCTACCACCACACATTGCCAAAATAAGCATTTAAAAATCATAACTCACATATCAGAAGCACAGATTTATATGTGGAGAGGCAATGGGGTAGGGAAAGGAGGTGAGATACACAAGATGTCTGCAGGATTAGATATTCCCAGCCTTTTGAAACAGTTGGGAATCATTGTGCACGTTTTTGGTGTATCTCTGGGAATTTCAGAATTAAATTCTGCAGCTTTTCCAGTGAGCATAAGTGCTCATGTGCTTCATTTCACTCTCTTCTGGTGGCTCAGGACTGATGTCTAGTTAAAGAAGCAGCAGCAGTGCTTTGGAACAGCAGTGTAGCTACAGAAGTCTTTTGCTGCTTGCTCAGGGCACCAATCTCTCCACTGAAAAATTTGCTTTTTAAATAGGATAACCAATATATAATATAATAATCTACTTAATTACACTGATGGGTATAATGAGGATGCATGACCAGGAGGAAACTTTTGCCTGTGCTGGAACATGGTGGGGATGTCCTTGGAGACACTGAAATAGTGCTGCTAAGGGAAATAAAGGGCTGCTGGCCCCAGAAGTCAGACCCTCTGCCCACCTTTCTCTCTGAAGAAATCTGGGAAATTGTAACTGCCGTTGAATTTATTCTGGTTTGCTCAAGACTCTGATCTTGCAGAAGCAGGATGGGGCTTTGAGCAATCTGGTCTAGTGACAGGTGTCCCTGCCCGTGACAGGGGGTGGGAGTGAGGTGAGCTTTAAGTTCCCTTCCAACCCAAACCATTCTGTGATTCTGTGTTATTTTTTTAGCCACATAAGAGTGTACAAAACTGAAACATATTTAATACATATTTAATACATATTTAATACCTAATATGTCCTTACATTTGATTAGCGTGAGGCAGAAAACCATTACAAGTAACCCGCAGAAAGTTAAGTAAAAACTTTAAGAAGGCTCTGCAGGCCAAACGGAGAGATGTGCGCTGAGGGTGAGTTGAGGTGAATATTCCCTCCCCAGGCGGCTGATCCCGGGCAGCCGTTCGCGCATCCCGCGGGCTGGGGCTGCCCCGCTCCGCCCGGCAGCGCTTGCATCGAGCACCACCCTCCGGCACAGCGCTAAACTGAGCCGGGAGCAGAAAGGAGTGCTGCCCCTGGAGAGGAATAGAAGTGCAGAGCACGGCACGCTGGCCTGGGGACGTGGGGCAGGTCCCGAGGAGACTCCGAGGGCTGGAGCTCTGGACACTGAGAGCTGGAGGTGCTCACCTGGAGAAGAGAAAGTGCCAGGGAGACACCGAGCCTTCCAGTGCCCAAAGGGAGCTGGCCAAAACGATGGAGAGTGACTTTTTACACAGGCAGAGAGATAGGACAAGGGGGAATGGCTTTAAACAGAAAGAGAGTAGGTTTGGATTGGACATTAGAAGGAAATTCTTCCCTGTGAGACTGGGACACAGGGTGCCCAGAGAAGCTGTGGCTGCCCCATCCCTGGAAGTGTCCAAGGCCAGGTTTGACAGGGCTTGGAGCAACCTGGGATAGGGGAAGATGTCCCTGCCCATGGCAGGGGGCTGGAAAAAGACAATCTTCAAGGTTTCTTCCAACCCAAAGTATTTTGGGATTCTACAGACTCTTTTTTGCTGAGGCAGGTTGGGAATGGCACTGCAGCTCTGAGAGGGGCAAAGATGCTCTTGTGCAATTACAGTTGTTACAGGAAATTAATTAGTACCTCTAAGAGGATCTGCAGGGCTTAGAGTTTGCAGGCAAAATGCACCCCCAGAACAAAAGAGCAACATGAAACTTCTAGAGTTGTGCTCCTGGGGCCTGTGCTTGACTGCCTCAGTGTACTCCAGACCTGCAGCACCCCACAGCCAAAGGGAGCCCAAGCACAGAACCCCAAATTTGGCAGCATAAACCAAAATGCAGCTTGTGGAGGGGGAGCCTGTTTAACAGACACTGAGCATGAGGCTGTGGGAAATCTACTGCATCTTAAATGGAAGCATTCTGCATCCCTCAGGCAGCATCCTGACACTGTGTGGGCAAATGTCAACACCTGGGCTGATAATTTGTGCCCTTGGGATGCTCCATCCTGTGCATGCTGAGGCCACTCAGCAAAGCTCTGAAATAATCTCTTGACTATTTCTCTTCTTTTTTTTTCCTAACTGAAAGGCCACTGAGTGACCACAGTGCTTTTATGCTTTGGATCCCCTGTCATCCCATACCAATTGGGGAATGACTTAAAAAGAAGACAGAAAAGAAGACAGAAAATGCTGTTTCTCCACTGGCTTTGTTGTCAGATACATCCAAAAAAACACAGCCAACCTGCATGGTTTAGCCCTGAAATGCTTCATCTCCTGCTCCTTACCTGCAGCTTGGGTTTCACTTAAACACTGCCATGCCCTCCTTTCATATTTTCTTTTTCTTGCAGAGGTGTTTTACAGAGATTAATTACAAATTTCACGCATTATGAAAAGGATTTATTTGTGCCAGACATATTGCAGGGCCCGTATTTGCAGGGCATTGTTATAAACTCATTATACAAGCTCAGGCTTTGAGAAATCTCTACTTTGTCTCACTTCCAGAAGATGGAGCCAGCAAGCTGGGACTGGCTGCTGCAATGTGGGAAAGTCACCCTCTCCTCCTGCTCATGCACACCCCCTGCTCCTTCTCAAGAGCCACCCCGAGGTGATGCAGGTGCTCACAGTGGGGAGATGCCATGGGGTACCAGAGGGTTCCTGGAAGGAGACTGATTTTCCTCTTTTTGTTTTCACACAGAGGAAGAACATGAAGCTAGTTAGCAGGATGGGAGCAGGAGATGTGACTTTTATTTGCAGTCCTGTGGCTGATTTATTCCAAACTAGGAGAAGATCCTGAACCAGTCAGTGTCCCTGTGTTTGCTGAGGGGAGCAAGGGATGCTAAACCTGCCTGTGATGGAAAGCAGAGGTGCTGCACAGAGCATGCTGCTGTCACTCACAAACTATAACTCAATGCCAGTTTTTATCCTCTTTTTCCATCTGATGGCATATTCTGGATCAGAGTGTAGTTTTTGGGAAAGTATTCCTCAAACACAGTAACCTGATGGATATTTTCAAGGCATTTTGGTTTTTGATTCAGAGCATAGTTTCAAAATTTTGGGCAGGAAGTGAATGATTTGGATGATGTTTTTGTAACAGTTATCACCTATTTTTTTCTGTCTGCAGAGCTATCCAGAGACAGTTTGCCATTTTCAGATGTTTCAATTACAATGATACCATTTTTAAAAAGTGACTTCTTAGTGAAACATTTCTTACTGGTTTATTTATTTTGGGTTTACTAGTTTCATTTTGGCAAGAGGACAGGTCAGACCAGACCAGTGCTAGGAGGAAGACTTCAGTGCTGTCACCTTGGAGGTGTGATGAGTCTGAGGAGTTCTGCTGGCTGCTCTGTCCCCTTCTCTTTGGTGCCAGGGTCAGAGAGAGCCCCACAGCAGGAGGCAGACAGGACACCTTGTGTGCCCTTTGCAGCTGCCAGCAGGGCTCTCACCCTGCTTTATCCCACAGGATGCTGCCCCAGCTTGTCTGGATCCAGGGTTGAGGGATGCAGATTTGGGTGAGCACCAGTTTGGACATCATCCAGAGTAGAAAAGCACCAGAATGTTCCAGCTTTGTTTCCTCATGCCAGGTAGATGCCTGCAATGGGCTGCACCCCTTTTTTGGCAACTGTTCCTTCTAGCATGTGTAACTTCTCCAGCTAAACTTCTCCAGCTAAATTTAGCCTGACTGACAATTTGAAGGGTTTTTTTTGGCTGCAGTACTTTCCTCTTTCCAGTAGCAAGAAACAAGTTGTGTTTTGTTTTGTGTATTCAGGTAACAACATTGTTTGAGTGCTGATGATGATTTATGTCCCTTTCAGCAGCAGGACTCTGGAAAACTACTTGGAAGATATGAACACCAAGCATTTTTTCATTTTCTCATCAGATTTCAATTGTTATTATATATGCCCTCAAGAGAATGTGAGGAGGGGAGAGGGGGGCAGGGGAAAACATTTTATGGCATATTGTGATCCATATGGAAAAAATATATATTTCCCACACATCTGATTCAACACTGTGTGCACATTTGTAAGGCACATGTGAATGAATGCCAAGAGAAGGGAATTTTTATGAAAGCAGACTGATTACATGGCAAAAAATCTATCGGCTGAAGTTAGATTTATTTACAGCATAGTAAATTGCAAGCTCAGAGGGGCTGGTACTGTATTGGTGATCACAATGTCTGGGGAAATGTTATGTTTGATAAAAGCCACCCGGGGCAGCATTCCCTGAGCCAAAGTATCCATGTGTCTTGCCTTTCTTGTGTCACAAGGAACCCAAGTGTTGAATATATTTGTACCAGTTTCCTGTAGATAAAGTTGGAAAAGGCAAGCAAGAATGGTGTGGGATTAAAATGTCCACTAATGCATTAAATGAGGCTCCAGAGATTTGGTGCTCTGGCCAAGCTATTTTCCTGTTTTCACATCAGCTGGAAGTAAAAAAGCAATGTGCCTCTTCCACTGGGATTGCAAGAACTGCAAGGGAAGGGGAGGAAGAGGAGGGTGGCATCCTCAATTTGGGGTTTGTGCAAAGACCTTGGCACCATCCTTCCAGGCCAGAAATGCTGCCCACTGCACAGCTGGACCATGGATGGTGGAGATGAAGCTGGTGGATGATATTACTAGGACAATGGGTTTCCAGAAAAAAGCAGGAAAAACCCTGTCTCCTCTTAGCAGGCACACAACCACTCCTGCCAGTCTTCCTGCTCTACAGAAAGAAAAAACATCTGAAGGAATAGGAATTTTTCCATTTTCCTTTAGCAACTTCAGGCTATGGGTTTTCAGCATTAGAAGGAGTTTTCTGTAATTCATAGTTGTCCTTTGGTTAGTTTTTTCCTGTATTTCTCATTCATGTTATCATCTTCATCTGTGTCCCATTTTCAAGGTGTAAAAAGAGACTCATCTTTTATCTCCCCAAGATCAAGGATTATTTTAAAATCCAGTCTTTGTATCTAGGGGATCCCCTTCTAACTGGAGATGAACTGGAGGAAAAGGGATAATGACAAACCTGAAGAAAACATGCTGAACTACTGAGCACCTCTGGAGATGCTCAGTAGATGGTAAAGCTCTTGCTCTCTCACAGCTCTACAGTATCCCTCTGGATTTCTTTCCACTGAAATTATAGGACAGGTGGAATCCATCATCCTTCTTGGAATGAGGCTAGTTTGGGAAAGAGCTAATGAGCTTTGAAATATTTATTTGCATTGCAAAACAGTCAAAAGAGTTTGAAAGAAGACACCAGAATCTGAATTAAGCACTGTCAAACCTAGCTCTAACCCTAAGCCTAGCAGCAGCTCAATGTTGGGGCTCAGGATCCCATCACCACGGCTGGTACAGATCAGAAAGATGCAGAAGCAGCAATGCTGGGGCCCTGCTGGGGTCGCCTTGGGACACCTTTTCCAGCCCCAGTGTTCCTGGAGGTGTTGGCTCTTTGACTCTCTCAACCCCAGCCCTAACCCTCCTGGCATCTTGTGCTATTGCTGAGACCCCAGAGGTGGCTCCCATTAACACAGGGCAGTGTCAGCAATGCTGAGGGCCTGCCTTGATGCCCTGGCAATGCCTTTTCCAGCTCCACTGTCCCTGGAGCTCTTGGCTCTGTGGCTCCCTGAAACCCTAACACCAACCTCCCAGCAGCCTGAGGCTGCCACTGAAGTGCCCATCCCTTGCATGGCCCTAATCTGAAAGGTGTGGAGGCAGCAATGCTGTGGGCACACCAGTGTGTCTGCACACACACACATACACACACACCCACACACACACAGGCTTTTCTTTAAGCAGAAAGCAAGCCAGATTGCATTACCCCATAAGATTAGTACTTTATTGAACCTCATTATAGGTTCACGTCCTCCCATAGTCATATCCCACTGTGTTATTTCTGGCACATGCAGCCATCATGATTTAGTATCCTGTGTGAGAAAAATGAAGTCTCTTTCTAAAATATGTTGACTATTATTCCAGATGTGGTAGTTGCCTGAGTTTCTTTTCAAGCAGGTTTTTATGGCTGAGGTTGTTTGGATCAAGCATTATTTATTTATATGTTCAAACTAAAGAAGGGGCAGGAGCATTTTTTAATGAAAGCTAAAGGAAAAGGGATAATAAAATGAGCTTGCTGGAGAAAGAAATATTTACACATAACTTTTGTATGTTCCCCAAGAAAAATAAAACAAGGGTATATTGAAATGCATGGTTATTATTTGGCATTCTCCTCCAACAGCAAAATCACAGGAAAGGACTGAACTTTAAGTAATTAGAGTTTACAGTTAATTAACTGGTTATAACTAACTGTGTTACTGACAGTAGATCCAGGAAAGGCAATGAGTCATTACAGATTTTTTCAAGGCAAGACCACAAATTTGGAGACACACATGAGGCAGACACAGAGAGGGAGAAAGGACCTGAATTCCCAGCTGCCATACAAAGCTTCCATGTCCCCACCTCGAGGTTTGATTTACTGTGGACCTGCTATAAACAGATGAGTTATTTGCACAAGCAGATCAGGGACATCAATTAAACATTAAACAAACATACAGGGGGACAGAAGAGAAGTGGGAATAAAGAAGAGTAATAAATTAATGTATTGGATAAGAAATAGTCAGAAATGAAAGTGGG
Source organism: Onychostruthus taczanowskii (assembly GCF_017590055.1). Taxonomy (NCBI): domain Eukaryota; kingdom Metazoa; phylum Chordata; class Aves; order Passeriformes; family Passeridae; genus Onychostruthus; species Onychostruthus taczanowskii. The sequence continues at coordinate 9,139,488 of NW_024498573.1, forward strand.
GATGAAATACAGCCAGGGGATGAGGATTTTGCCATGATGTCAGTAGGGCCAGACATGACCCTGGTGTGCAGGACAGGATAGGGCCCAGCATTGACATAGCAAGGCAAAGTGCTCATCATTGCACTTCTGGGCATAACTGAGCTCTAACCTGTTACTGGTAGGGAGAACTTTTTCTGTGAGTGAACTCTTTCTAAATGCTTGTGGAGGAGCAGCCTGTGGGTGGCTCTGGGCAGGAGATGGGATACAGAGCAGCAGCTCCCCTGGACTGCAACTGTGAGCCTCTTCACAGAGCAGTGGGCTGGGATTTGGGTTTCAGGTTACCAAGAATCCCCCTCAAAACAGGCCAAAACTAAATTAAGAAAAAAAAAAAAGAATAAAAAAGAAAAAAAGGCTGCAAATGCTGAACAAAACTCAGCCAGAAGACAAGCTTACATCAAACTGGGAAACAAGGATGCAAGTCAAAATTTCCACTGAAACATCCAAGTGAACCAGCCTCAGGTCTGTTACCACAGTGATTTTTTCATGTACCTTCCCTCCCGTGTGTCTTGAACAGATCTGGAAACAGAATCACAAAAACACCAGGTGAAAACCTATTTCATGGACTTCCTCAACTTCTGGGGAGAACAAAGCCCTGGAACCCACAGTGCATTTCTAACCCTTTTTGGCAGATGGAGCAGGGTGAGCCAGAGCACAGCCAGAGCTGAGCACAAAGGTGGGTTTGAATTGTCCCCAAATGTGCTTCCTTACTGCTTTTTGGTTTCTTTGGATTCACCATAAGGAACGAGTTTTTGTATTTGATGATTTTAATTTGAGCACAAATTACTATGGAACAAATTCTCCTGTGTGGACCTGGCACATGAGATTCCCATTGCTTCCAGTTAATCAGGGATTTTTAAGCACACACCATCACCCCTGTGAGAGCAGCACTGAGGGGAGGGTGTGCAGCTGGATGAGGCCCCTTTTCACCATCTGGGTGGGATGAGGGGAGCTGCAGCCCCTCACCTGCCATCCACAGCAGGACAGGTCCCCAGCAGGAGCCCCTTGTCACAGGGAGGATGTTGGGGTGCAGCCCAGCAGCCAGCGCTGCTTCATGATCCTCTGAGTTTCCATGACAGCTTGTGTGCTGGGATATCTCCTCACCACAAATAAAATCAGGAGTCAGTCTTTTGTCAGTTTTTCTCTCCCCACTGAGACCACAAATTCTTCAAACAAAAAGAAAAAAAATAATTAAACTCCACATCTGTGCTCACGCCCAGGCTCACTCCCAGTTATTCTGGATCTCCATTCAGTGGGGCTGTCTGCTTCACAGCTCTCCAGATGAGAGGTGTAAATCCATGTGTTTGCACACACAGGAGCAGCCTGGCCTGACTGACCTCCCTCCTTCCACCAGGGGAGCAGAGCAGGAGATGGAGCACACACAAAGGAGTCAAACCCTGTGCCTGCAGCTCCTTGTTCATCTTCCCCTGGCACCCATTCCCTGGCAGAGCCCCAGGCTCAGCACGGGGGTCACACTGGCCTTGTCCTGCCCCAGCCCAGCCAGCACCTCACCGAAGGAGGGAGCAGGGAGGGGCAAAACCCTGAGCAGTTGGAAGGCCAATGTTAAATGCTGGGTTTTAATATCTCTGGCCTTTCTTTTTGTATTTCAGCTAAACCCCCTAAGGCTGTCCATACAAAGCTGGGAAATTTTAGAGACACTGAACCCTGAATGTCCACATTTCACCTGGTGCTTGTGACTTCAGATTGCTGCTCCATCACTAAGCCTTAGGGCCTGGAGGTTGAAACTGAGCAGAGAAGTAGGCAGCAAAAACATACAAAATCAATACAAAATCATTCATCTGCTGCTAAAAGACTTTTCTACTTTTAATTAATGCCACCAGTCCTAAATTATCCCTAAATTCAGTGGCAAGATCTGGCTTATTATTAAAGCATCTCAGGGCTGGAAATACACTAGATGTAGAATTTGTTGTTGTAAATTAATTCCTCACCCACTTAATGGTCTGCATCAATAATGGTGCATGTGAGTTTAGTTCAGCCTGCACTGGAATGGGTGAAGAGCACTCAAAGTCATCACAACATCTCAAGACAGTGGCAACAGGGGCTTCTCAAGCTGTTGTTGCTGTTTCACACTCCATGCTTTTCTCAAATCCAGAGCAAAACAACCTCCAGGGGAAAAAAAAATAAAAAAGCTTTCTGCTGTCTGGCCTTCAAGCAAAATAAAATTCAGCCCAGGCTCAATGCAATTCTGATTCATTAACATCTCTGTGTGAAAGCAACAAGAAAAATGGAAGTCTCAGCTCCATGGGGGATCCCACAGCAGCAAGGAGAGCTCTGGGCAGTGAGTGGGTGCTGCACAGGGAATTTGTGGGGCTGCTTCTGCTGCCCACCAGCTCTGGGCTCCTGCCCCGAGCTCCTGCATGCCTCCAGGTGGTTGTACCCCAGCACCAGCCCAGATCACTGGCACATAAGGCACATTTGCATGGATAAAAGGGCTGGGAACTGCTTCAGAAACAATCCTGAGGAGCAAGCCAATGACATGCATGGCCATAAGAGAAGTGGGCTGGATTACCATAGATTTATTTCCCCTTGAGCAGCACCTGATGGCACAAGCAGCATCCCCAGGCCGTGTCTAAAACCACCAGGATGCTGAGGAGTCTCCCAGGTGGTTCTTGGTGACCTCAGGAGCCTGTGCCTGATTTTGCTTTTATTTATGCCAGACTGACACCACCGGCAATCTGCAACTGGCCTGCACAAGTGAGAAGAGAAATTAGGCTTTTTTTTTGGCATGCTTTTCAAAAGAGCAGCTCCTCACGTTCTCGCTATTGGCAAAAAAATAAAGGGGATAAATCTAGAAAATTAAATATATATTTGGTGTTCTAAATCTATTTGCTGATAGCCAGATGTTAGCTTTAGTCTGGGTATTTCTGATGGGAGGCACAGAAGGGCCAGCTGCAGATTAGCTCCAGGGAGGTTAGCTTTTATCTTAAATTGTCAGGAACCTGAGGAAAAAATAGATGTTATCCACTTGACAGGGTGGATAGGTGGAGTAAAGTGAGCTGAGGTAAGGGCAGGGCATGAAGGATGGCTGTCCAAGGAACAGACCCTGACACTGTTACACCCTCCATTTTTGGCAGCTTTTCATTGCCTCTGCACAACACCCAGTGAGTTTTTCATGTTGAAGACTCTTTTGGGGGTAAAGAGGGGAGAATTTCACACTCTGGCCATTCCACAGGCACACTGAGGTACCAGTATGAGGTTTAACATTTTTCCAACATTACTCAGCACTCAAGAAAAAAAAAAAGTCAGACGACAGATTTACATCCCTGAATTTCAGTGGATGTGAAGGGTCTAAAATCTCCCTCATGTTTCTTTTTATTGATTGCTCCCAAGATGAAACAATTGCAAGTCTGAACAAATTTATAACTAGCTTGTGAAATAAACCTCACATCTAGCAAAGATATTACATTGAACAGGAAACAAGCCCACAGAAATTCATTATGTTCCCAGAATTAAATGAAAACAATACAGTTTATGGACCACAGAAGGTAGTTACAGTAAAAAATGAAACGAAAATCCCTGGGCTGTGCACAGACAGCACAGAGGTTCTGGATCCTCAGGAGTGAGGACGTTTCAGCTGCCAGTTTTGTGTCAGCACTTCAGCACTCCTGATCTCGGGGCCTGCAGCACAGCACAAAGCACAGGCACACACTGCCCTGGCTCCATCTATCCAGGGAATGCAGCAGCAGCACTGGGAGTGCCCTTTGTATCCATCCCCGATGGCAGGGACCACAAAGGAGAGAGGGATGGCAGGGGATAGCAGGGGATGGCAGGGGATGGCAGGTGATGGTAGGGGATGGCAGGGAATGGCAGGAGATGATAGGGGGTGGCAGGGGATGGCAGGGGATGGTAGGAAATGGCAGGGGATGGCAGGGGATGGCACCGCAGCAGCACAAGAAGCAGCGACCTGAACCGGAGAGCAGCATCCCTCAGTTGGCAGCACCTGGGGGGGGAAAGGATCATGTGAGCTGCAGCCTTTTAAGCTGGCAATGAAAGGCAAAGAAAGGTCTTGATAGCCAGCTTTCCTGTGTTTATTTTTAGCAAGAAGCATTCCTCTCCCAGCTCTTCTGTGACCGGCGCAGGATTGCTGCAGTGGGGAATGCGTGAGCTGAATTTCCTGCAGTGGAAATCTCCTTGCTCCTGGGTAAACACTGAGCAATATAAATATATGCCTATATACACACATATATGTATATATTTCTTTTAGGAAAGCCAGATGACAGCAGCCCCAGCAGCATCAGCACAGATCTGCCTGCTGGCATTGTCCCGTGGTGGCTGCGGGGTGACAGACATGGCAATGTCACACCTGGGGGGAGCAGCAGCTTTTGACCCCACATTTTGCCTCTGGGAATAATTAGCTTCTCATTACTCGGGTCAGCTGAGGAGGTAAGACAAAAGCCAGGACAACAAAGCTGTATGTCCACACCCAGAGAAAGGCACGTGGGTGTCACCGAGGGGACACAGAACAGGGTCCCTGAAGAAGATGCTCATGTCAGCAGATATTTTATTTTGTTATGAAAACCAGCTGCACCATGAAAAGAGAACTAGAGTAAAATGCAACCATCTCAGCCATTCACAGTGCAGTAGCAAGGAAGATTTTTAAAGGGTGCGTCAGAGGAGGAATGCAAATGGAATAAAAGACCCGTGCTGGAAATCTGCAGACACGCAGAGCTGGACTGCCCCAGGAGCCATCACAGCCCCAGGGGCAGCCTGGACTGGGTGACTTTTTCCTCAAAACAGACTCAGTTGAAGCACTGGGGGTTTATGCAGAGCCAGAGCACTGTGGAAGTTATAAATGATGTTTCTCCTGCTAAAGCAAAACCTTATTTCTGGCTGATAACCCAGGTCCTGTTAAACCTTGTTAATTAAGAATTGACCCAGCATGAGAAACCCCTGCTTGGTGGCCCACAAAGAATAACTGACAGACAGCATTTAAAAGTGGCTGAGGATTTCAGGGAGAAGCAAGCCCTGGGCACAAGACGAATCCTCAAGAGCCAGCCTTGCCCCTCTGTGATGTCCCCTCACAGAGGAGGCTGGTGAATTCCAGCAGGAGCATTAAACACTCCAGGGAGTGTGGCTTGGGAGATGTTTGCCATCAGCATGCACGAGACCCTGCTTCCCTTCCCAGGTCAGCCTCTGCCTAGAATAACAAAATCATTTAGGTTGGAAGAGACCTCTGAGATCACTGAGTCCAGCCTTTAACCAGCACTCCCAAGCCCACTGCTAAACCATGTCCCCAGGTGCCACAGCTACATGTGTTTTGAACACAGACCTGCTCCCTGCCTCAGCTTCCCCAGTGAGAACCAGAGCAGAGATGTCAACCCTTTCTGGAAAGCACATGGAGATCTGCTGGTGAAGGCAAGTGCACAGAATTGGCCTTTCAGGATTCTTACACACCTGTGAGGCACCTAGCATGTACAATAATTCAAACAAAACCAAAGGCAATGGCTGCAGCTCCAGCTTATAGAAACCAGGGGAGAAAAAGCTGTTCTGGGAGCCAGACTGGCTGGGCAAGTCCAGCAAGCTGATGGAAAGTGTGAGCAGACCTGGTGGGCTTGAGGTCTCCTCCCAATCTACATCTCTCGTTCCTTCAGTCCTCCAAACACTCAGCTCCAGGAGAAGGGAGTGACAGGGGAAGGAATGGTGTTATGGCAGCTGGGATGGAGCCCCAGCAGAACTCAGACCTCGGCTGCCTTTGGAAAACCCCATGAGCAGCACTGGCTGAAACTCAGCTTAGGAAAATGGAAAGCCACAAACTGGTTCCATAGTCCCAGCAGTGAGGAAAGGAGGAGTGAAATTCCGAAAGCAAGAAAGACAGCTTAAAGAAGGGACACTGCTTTGGGAATTACTGCATGGAAAAAACTGAGTCAGAAGTGAATTGTGCTCCCTTCTGCTCTCAGGACTGGTAAGCAGAGCTGGGTGGGGAAGGGCTTCCCTCCAACACCACATTTCCAACAGTATCCTTTTACCTTTTAGGTTTCACATCTACTGAAATAAGAGACGATGTAACAAATAGCATAATGGAAAAGCTGGCAAGGCTGGCTCCCCCTGGAGAGCTCCAGAAGCTCAGCCCTTGCTTTTCCTTGTCCTCACAGTAAATTTCCAGAAGAAGTCATGGGCATGGAGAGAGCTCTGGGGTCAGGCAGGGGCTCATCAGGAGCTGCATCCCTTGCATGGGGAGTTGCTGTTGCTGCAAAGGTTGCATCCAAAAGCATCAGCATCCTAGCTTGGCATAGGAAAAGGTTCTGGCATTACAGACCAGGAATCTGGCAGAGCCTTTAGAAGCAGCCAGATTCCCACTGCGAAAAACCTTCCCCCCCGCCCCTGTAGAATGCTAGAAATGAGAATATTAGCTTCTCCATGAGCTTTAGGCACAGTGATTTAGTCTGTGAACAGCAAAACTAATAAAGCCTGGATCTCTCCACTTTTTCTCTGGTGATTGGTTTTAAAGGTGAAGCAGGAGCTTCAGCCCTTTCTGGGCACTCCAGGGTATCATCTGAGCCAGCTGGTACCGTAATGTTTCTCAGACATTACAAACAGACCTCACAAACTTTTAACATTTCAGTATCTCAGAGCTTTCTTATCATTTGCTCAATTTGTATAAAATTGATCAATAGATCCAGGAGGGCAAGAGAAGTAGGAGAGGGCAGGCACAGCGAGGGACACTAGCATTAGGAAAGTCACTTCCATGAGAAATCAGAGGCTGATTTGGGCTGCTCTGTCTTAATTTCCAAATAGCAAAAAGTTTCCACAGCATTATATTTTCCAAAATTATGAAGAATATGGTCTCAGCTGTGAGCAGTGCTCCTGGCCAGGTTCCGCTCTGAAGTCATTGGGACTCACAGTGAGTTTGAGCTGGGCTCATCCTTAAATATGCCCTTCCCTAAGCAGGCACAAACATCCCATCACATGCCATGACCCAATTGCCACAGGAGACTGCTGGGTTTTCCAGACTGAAACTCACTTCACACTGAAATCAACAGTAAAATTCCCATCTGCTCCAGTGAGGGAAAAAGATGGGCCAAAGCAAAACACTTGGGAAAAATCCCACTCTATCTAAATGTTGGGGTTGTGCCATATAGCAATGAAAATTACAGACATGCAGAGAAGGTGTCAGACATAAGTGGCTTTCTTAGACGAGATATCATTTATCCACTTGCATACGAAAGTTAAATAAATAGTCACAAAACTATCCCATTCCTCAACAGCCTCTTTTCCAGGCCACCAAACCCTCAGACACTCTGTGCAGCTACTGAGGGCCACATGCCTTCACCACTTGAGCTGAATGGGGCCATTGGCATCAAAAGCCATGTCTGCTCCCAGCCAGGGACACACCACAGCTCCAGCCCATCCCAGGGCACAGCATGAGACATAAGTCCACAAGCCCAACCTCATGTGCCCAGAAAAACCACAAAATAAGCCCAGACCATTTCTGCTGCTGCTGGATTTTTTGGAAATAGTGTGGACACAGAAACTCAGCCTGCCAGGCTTCACTTTTAATATTCAAACAGAGGGGGGAGGTTATCCCAGATAGAAATATTCATCCCAATTTACAACTGTTTCCTTTTATTACTCAACCAAGCTATGCAAGCAGCTCAGATGAAGCCAAACTGAATCTTTTGCACGTCACCAATTACTGTGACAGCTGTAGCCAGTCTGCCTCCTTGCCCTCAGCCTGCTGAGGTTCAGCAGGACACTGCCTCCATGGCAGAGCTTTCTCAGACTCGTGCACATCCACAGACTGCACTCAAACAGCAATTATTCCTGGGGTGACTTATGTGGTTGAGCTGCTGAGGCCAGTACTGGCAGGAAACACATGTTAGGAATTAGTGTGTGTCTGGTAGTGTCTCCCTTCTCTGTTTCTCCAGGTGGCTGAGCAAAAGCAAGAGCAAGAGCATTTTCTGATGCTGACCCTTGTTAATGTGAGCATAAATACAAGGTTAATACCCAAAGGATGGTTGATGAAGGAAAAAGTGAAGAAAAGCAACCAGGATGAGGAGAGCAATTCAAACAATTCCTTGAAAAATATGCACCTTTGGCTTGTATTCTGACAACAAAGGGTGAGGATTATCATGAAATAGGAGAGTAGCATGTGTTATGTTACTTACTCCTCAGGAACTAAATCAACAATGTACAGAAGATGTTAAATCTCTTAGCAAAATTAACTCAGTGCCTATTTTTAATCAAACAGTGGTGCCCCAGCTCCAAGCAGAGTGTGCAGGCTCCTCTGTGGCTGTCCTGTGTGGATAGATGATGTTTTCTTGCAGTCTTGCTGTCTTACAGCTCAGCTTATCCTCAGGGATTTCAAAACTCACCACACAGGAATGGAGCTCCTGCTGTCTGAGGTATTTGTGGAGCCAAGTGCATCCCAGTGCAGCTCCTGGGGGTGCAGCAGGCTGACACCAACCCCACCTCCCCAGGCAGGAGCCTCCAGACATGACACAGAGCACAGCTATTGAACACACTGGTTTGGACAGAGCCAGCATTGTCCCCAGGGTGTCTCCACTGGAGACAGGGAATGAGGAGTGCAGAGCTCCTGTGATTTTACTGTCAGGACATTGGTACAGCTAAAGATCAGTCAAAAGGCCAGGCAGCTTCACAGGAATTGTTCGTCCTCTCCATCACTTTCTTGTCTTTTTTTGTTCCCCAATATTATGCTTAAGGTTTTGTAAGGGAGGGAAATTCCTGCTCCCTTCCCTCCACATATTCAAGAAAAGCACAGTCTGTCCCAAAACCTTAACACATTTTTATAGAAACTTCGGGCCAGTTTTGGCTCTCAAATCTATCATGGTAAATTTGGAATGAGCACACTTCAGAGGAGCTGCACCAGCTTCCTTGAGAGCAGATTTGCCCTCTCTCTGCCCAGTGCAATGGAATAAAACCAGTGAGAACCACATCTTTGATGTTCTCTGTGCAGGCTGGATCTCCTCAGCTGCCCCCCAGTTTGCTTCATTAGCTGTGATCTCCAATCAGCTTGCCAGCTCCATTCCATGTCCCAGGCCCAGGAGGCACTGCAGGACACGAAGAACAGGCAGCACAAGCACAAGGCTGCAGAGGAAACTCCAGGCCCTACTGAGAGCTTCTCCCCATGCTCCAGCAGGATGCCAGAAGGGCTGAAGGCCCACCCAGAGCAGCTCCCCAGCTGCTCCCCAGCCCTCCACGTGCAGGATGCAGGTGTCTGCAGGGAGCCCTTTGGCCACAGCCTGTTCGTGGCAGGGACACAATTCCGTGTGTGGCTCAGAGCTGCTGCTCGCTCTGTGAACAGCCACAACATCTGCTCCACTCTGCAGGTCTTCCACCTAGGGACCAAAGCAGATCTATTTCAGTGGATTGAGGGGTCAAGATAGGAGAAGTAGCTCTTTCCCATAAAAATAAACATTCCTAGACCCTCATGGCCAGTGCAGGAGATGATGCATGTATGCTCATCCCAGCTCCTCATTCACAGTGCTGTGGGTGAGCTTTAGGAAGTGCAATTCTTTTTCCAGGACAGAGGCTTTCAGCACAAACAATAGGTGAGGATATGAATACTTCTAACACTGCCTACAAATTCTTGCTGAATGTGCAACAGTGATAGTTAATAATGAATTTGGTTGGTTATAGAAACATATTTCAAGTTGTTTCAGCCAAAATGCAATGAAAATTAATGCAATATATGTTTTCAACTTTCTGTAAGGCAATAGTCTCATCAAACAGGCATTCTGCTCCCCTGTCATCTTTGGAGGCAACAGACTACATAGAAAAAAGTAAACCTCTGGAGTCATAATTTCTTTGGGGTTTAGGTTCCCTCTGTCCATTACAGCCCCTCTGATTCAGCACTGCATCACCTTTTCTGCTTTTAGACTGCTGCCTGGGAGCATGAAACAGAGGGAATCTAAGTCAGAAAAAATCCTCTTTAAGTCAAAAGTCCAACTCAAGGCAAGCTCCCTGGTGCCTAGCCAAGCCTTGTGCTCTTCTCCTGGCTATTCTCTCCTTCCTCATTTCTGATGGCCCTGTGTTGCAGCAGCAGCAGCAGCAGATCTTTGCATGGTCTGTGAAATGAGCCTCGTCAGGTCTTACCAAATCATCCCACCTCCCCACAATGCATTAAAATATATCACATCACTTATCATCTGTAGCTGCACACAAAGAGCCTGCCTAAACCCACTCTTCCCTCAAAGAAAACCAGACACACTTGCAGGACCTTCAATTACCCCTTAAGCCACCTCCTCCTCCCTGCTGCACTCATCCCTGAAGACCCTGGAAAACAGATGGTCCTTGCAGCTTGCCTGCGAGTTTTTTAAACCTGATGGACCAAATGAGAGGAAGCACGTTGCAGAAAGCAGGGCTGTGATCAGGATGCCCTCTCACCTACTCCCCCAGGCACCAGGGATTTTGGCCTGAACCCCTCCAATGCTCTCTGCTGCTACAGGTCCCTGGAGGGAGGAGCTCCCTCTTCCCCTCCTTCTCTTTATTACCTAGGTCATGAAATGGTTAAGGATTTGCAAGCTCTGCTCCAAACCTGGAATTTCACCCAGAAACCTAAAGGCAGCTGTGCTAATTGCAGAGCTCTGCATGAAATTCAGCTTAAGGAGGGGGCAGCTGCAGGCTGTGAGGGTTCCCTGAGCTGTTCATTCCCTTTGTCTCCAAGGTGTCCATTCTGCAGCATGGACACCTTGGAGACAAAGGACCACACTCACATCCCTGAGTATTGGCAACTGGGGGCTGTGTCCAAGCTGTACCTGCTGCATCCTGGATAATTCACACATTCCTGAGAAGGAAGAAGGCTGAATTCCTCTCCCGCAGCATTGGACACATACACAGTCCTGACATATTTCTTCATGGAATAGCCAGATTTTCCTCTGAGGTTTTTTCTCCAGGAGCTCATCACGATCATTAGGCAAATCTCCTCTAAAACCACCATCTGCATGTTGTTCATAGCCAGTAACAGGGAAAAGCCATGCACAAGTGTGGGACCACTGACGAGAGCAATGGGGTAGCTCAGGAACAAGCACAGCAGACATCGGCATCTAACTCTCATCTGTAAAGATTCTTGGATTAAACATATGCCACAAATAAGAACATCTTCAGCTCAGAGTAATGACAAAACTTATAATCAGCTCATAAAGTGGAATTTCATCAGCTCTTCATGTGGCTTTGCTGGATGTGAGACTGATGTGAGACTGACGCAAAATTACTCGTTCAGGAGCAGTGCCTCAGGTGCAGCAATGGTGGGGCAGAAGGAAGAAAAAGGATGGATTTTGCTAGTTTAAACGTAAATCTCAGTTTGTTACAGAATATCAAATATCTCTCACAGATTTATCGTCCTAATGCAGCTCCCAGAAGAAAGTGCATTTCCAGTTTAACCCAATGGGCACTGAGGTTCCTGTGTTGGGTAATGAACCCTTGATTGCTTTTTTACAGGACAGGGATGTCTGTGCAAGTGCCTCAACTCTGAGGTCACCACATTCTGCACAAGGACATAAAATATCAGCCTAGCTCTATTTCCTTCCTGGTTCTCTGGTAACAGAAGGGAGAAACAGCAGTGATCTCCAAACCCTCTTTGAACAGAGGGCTCAGATACTGTGCTTTAATGAACTGCTATCACCCTGACTGGAGAGCTGAAGTATTTCAAGACCTCTCTCAGCAGCTGCATTGCAAAAGTTAATGATCTGTTCATTGCAAGAGCACATACAGATTCAGGATGCAGGATATAGAGTTAATATTAAAAGATACAAGCCTTCTTGCCTTGTATCTTTTAATATTAACCTTTTCCTAGTATTTGACCTCAGAAATGTGACCAAAGAAAGTCACCAGCATAAAGAGAGAGACTGGGATTGCAGTGAGGTGGTGAGTTGCACGTTTACGTAGAATGGATGTAGTTATGGATGTTGTCATAAAAGAGTCTTCTTGCTTCAAACCTGGAACTGATTTTCCTCAAATCTAGGCTGATAGATCAATCCAGCTAAAGAAAGGTGACTGATGTAAACAACCAAAAATTGTATGTGATAATAAAAGCTAGACTAGCAATACCTGAACTAGCTTTGTTTCCATGAGTGGACAATGCTACAAACAAAAATATAAAAAACTCATTAAGTCTGAGATGGGAGTTTATAAGAAAAGAATTGTTTTAAAACACTTAAGTGTTAACAGAAAAAACAGGTCTGTGCTCAAATCTCCAAATTTGCCAAAAAAAAAAAAAAAAAAGAATTTGCAGACAGGAAGTTATTAAGAGAAAAGTTTATTATATCAAAGGACACCGTCTGAGTCAAAGGTACTTGGATGCACAGAACACAAGATCATCATCATCAAAAGCTGTTTTGCTGATGTACAGGTATTTCAGTTTGCTGAAGTAATTTTGAAGTGTTTATATAAGAAGAAGAATCACAGTGAACTGCTCTAAGCACCGAGAACTGAGTACTTGAGCATCTGAGTTGGCAAACAAGGAAACTTCAGGAAACAGAAGCTCAGAGTAGCCAAGAACATTTCTCCATAGAGGGAAAATTAAGTAGCTAGGACGAGAATTGGGAAAGGCTCTTGGGCATGTCTACAAAAACAGCCTCTTCACAGATCTGTGCCCTTGAGGACAAATAACTTTCAAGTAGTCTTGCAAGAATCTGAGCAGAGGAATACAGGAAAATGAGAATTTGCTATTAAAATGGTTATGACAAACTGGAGAACTCCTTGGCACAAGCCCAGCTCTTCCCAGCAAACTCTGAAGCACTCATTTGTTGAGTGGATGAGTTTTTGCAGGAGGTAAAGCTCCAAGCCTACCTAGAAAGGGCAGTTGCCATTGGCATCCCAGGAGATGGTGCTGCAGACCCTGATCCAAGGCCTGTTAAAGCTATGAAGAAATCCTTCAGGAGACAATAAATCTGGCATTTGATGCTTAAATGTCTTGCATTTTCACTGATATTCTGTGGAAAGTTTAGGGATAATAAAATTGCTTAAGGAAGACTTTTATTTTTTGCATGGGGTAAAATGAATGCATGGTGCAATATTTTGAAATTCATCTTTTTAAAATGTCACATTTTACTCCTTGAGAAAGGCTTGCTTTTCCAGATCCTCACACATGTCATGCAATTTCTTGTGAAACACGATTCATTTTTAAATAGAAAACCCTTTCACTGTCAGATTCACATGGGAAGAAAATTTTGTTTCCCTGGATGCAGGGATTCCAGACAAGCACCAACAACCAGAATCCAGAGCACTGAGAGAGCTCTTTCTGTTGGGTGCTCTGGTGAGCATTCAACTTTCCAAACCATTCACAGTGACTGAAATCCACCATTCAACAAAATACATACAAAACTCATTCTCCTGAGGTTTGTACCTTGCTGATCAGCCTGGCACAATGATAAGGACATGGTTTAATGCAGAACCAAAAATGTGTCACCCTCCCTGCAGTAATCAGCTACCTCTCATCCCCAGGTCCCATATCTAACGTATCCCCAGTGATATGGAGACTTTGAGTGAGCCACAACTGTCATGCAATCATAGACTCATAAAATAGTTTGGGTTTGAAGGGACCTTCAAAGGTCATCTAGTCCAGGCATCCTGCAAAGAGCCTGGACTGCATCAGGTCTCTCAGAGCATCATCCAAATTGACCTTGAATCTTCCGAGGTATCTGTCACCTCCTGGGCAACCTGTTCCATTTTGACTTGCACTGAACACCACTGTCAATATTGGAGATGATCCAAGAGCTCATCTCAGATGTGGAAGAAGAGGAAAAAAAGGAAAATTAAATAAGCATTTATGGCTTCAAGCTGAATCTCCTCCCAGGTGTGTGCAGCCAGGGGCTGAGGTTTGCACAGTGTCTCTGAACAAGACCTGCCAAAAGGATAAGCAAGGGCTTAGTGCACCTGATCCTGCAAAGTGGCCAGAGCTCAGGTCCCAGTTCAGCAAGGCAATGGAATGAAGACTTAACTGCAAGCACATGAATAGTCTCTCCCACTTAGCTGAAGCTCTTTTCCAGAACACATTTAAAATGAGATTGGACAGAAAACCAGAAAAAAAGGAAAAAATAAAAAAACCAAACTCAATTCCCACAGTAAGTGAGGAACAGAGAGAGAAGACTAACAAACATTTATCATTTGCAAAAGCAGCATTTGCAGTGGTGACTGGCTTGGAGAAAGGTCTCATCTGGGTCTGAGCTGACAATGTGATGTTCCCATCGAGTCTCCAGTGCCTGAGGAACTGCAGCTGCTTTTTTCTGGGGCAGGGAGGAAAAGAAAAAGAAGAAAAGGGGTTTTTTTTTGGGGCCAGGGCAGGGGGTGGTGGTGGAGGGGGGGCAGTGGTGGTGTAGGCTTTTACAGATCAGCAAAAAGAAGTATTTCCCAAGTGTTGCAAGATTTTTCTGAATGTACTTGGTCCCTGTAAGTTCATGTGCTGTTGTCCTTGCTGCACCCTTTGAGCCACTTCCCAGTTGGTTTTGCCCTCAGGAGCACCCTGGAATCCTCCAAGCATAAACAGAGCCAGGGCTTCTTCCAAAAGGAGCTGCAGAATTTAATTAACTCTATTCCATGTTTGCAGTCCTGTGATTTCTCTTACCTTTAACATGAACTCACATATGGATTAAAGTGAAATAAACCCTACAATTTGAGTTCAATTCAAAGCTGATTGGAAACATGTATTACCTTTCCTTGACCCGGCAGTGGGAAGGGAAGTTATTACAGTTCTTTAGTGAGTTTGTAAACTCTTTACTGCTGTGGAAGTTTTAATCCTGCTGAGAGAAAATTTGATCTCTACAATAAATTGCTCCCATTTTATTCCAATACTTTACAATCACAGGTTTAGATGGCAAACAAGCATCAAGTTCTTTTGGAATCAACAACTGAGAGTATTACCAGCATCCTCATGGCATTTTTACGTTAAACAATAAACAGCCATAATAAGAAGAAATGAATGCTTCAGATCATGCAGGTTCTAATGTGCTGATGCAGAAAAACATGGAAATTTTAATGTTTTTTTTACACCATGACTCAGAAAAAAGGTGCATGTCTGAACTAAAGTAACTGATTCTGCATTCCCAGATAACACAGCAGATCTTCACCATTCTTTGGAAGTTTGCAAACATTACAGGGTCACACAGAAAAAAGTCACAAATGATAGATGCAAAAATACTGGCAATGCTGAAAATGTGAGTCTAGTCCAAAGGAGTCCAGAGCAAGCTCCCAGCAGCTCTAAAGCTCTAACCAGCCCTAATGGCTGTTTGCATGTCAGCTGAAAGGAACCGGAACCCCGCACTCGGGCTGAGTGATGGGGTGATTACACATTATAAAAGCAGAATTGGATTTTCTATCTCTTGAGGTCTTCAGATGAAGGCAGCATGTCTTCCTGGAAGATGTGCTTTGGCAAAACAGAAGTTATGAGGTTGCAAACAGAAAGGAGCTGGGCAACATTTATTGGCCAGTGATAGATGAGTGGTACTTCATCTAATGTGCTTCCAGCTTCCAGTGCCATGAATCTCCCAAGAAAAATCCATGAAGAGTCTCACCCAGGAAGTCTAAATCAAATCTCAAAGGTCTTTGCTTAAATTAAGCAAATCAAATACTTTGTACAGGACTGATGTCTCCTAAGTGTTTGCATTTGGGCATTTGCATGGTGATAAGGCACAAATCTCCCATGCAGCGTAAGGTTCCCAACCTTTCCTTTCCATTTAATGGGGTGAGCTGGTTCTGTGTATTCTGACGGAGGACAGACTTCAGGCAGCTCAGCAGGAAAGGAGCTGACACTATTGGGGTAGAAGAACTGGATACATTTTAGCAACAGAGTGAAATGCCACCTGTGAAGCATTTTTACATAGTTCCTTAAAAATAATCTAACAAACAAGGTACAGGAACAGGGAAAAGACATTTTTCCTCTATCTTAATTAGCTTGCCAAGTTGGATGCTGTGTAAGCCACCTGGGCACTCAGGCTCTAGGAAAGGCACAGTCCACTAGCAGGATTTTCTATCACACCTGGGCACCAAATATCCGCAGCTTCTAGATCCATTTGCCACACTATTAAAACTGAAATATTAAACACTCCAGGGTATTCAGCTGAAAAGTGGGTTTTATTATTCTAAATGAGCTTTAGACTTGCCAGG
The DNA here is from genome assembly GCF_017590055.1 of Onychostruthus taczanowskii. Lineage (NCBI taxonomy): Eukaryota > Metazoa > Chordata > Aves > Passeriformes > Passeridae > Onychostruthus > Onychostruthus taczanowskii. Next base: position 9,155,604 of record NW_024498573.1, read on the forward strand.
CAAAACCGCTCAATAATATTCCTTTTTAACTCAAATAAATTATTGTTTTACACAGAAGAGTCAACATAATATTATTTACAGGAACATAATCATGCCATTGCTTTTACTATCTCTGGTTTTTTGCATGGCACAAGGGTAAAAAAGCAAAAATATTGATGCTGAAATCAAATCAGACAGAAGATGATCCAGTGTAAATAGAGCATAAGGGAAGAACTTTTTGGATTTGTTTTCACTGCTGGCATCTGTTCCTTCTGACACATAAAATTAAAGAGAATGATAATCTGTTTTCATGGGTGAACAAAGAAATAACTGCAAAACAGAAATAAAATCAAAAGTATCCAAGAATGTCAGTAATGGGTCACACAAAGATGAACCAGCTGACAGTGGCTGCTGCTCAGGCTTCTGAAAAAGAAATGAGGAAGAGGATGAATACAGTGTGATGGTTCTCCCTGTTCTTCCATGCTGGCATGTAAGGACTCCCAAACCCGAGGTTCCAGGTTGGAGCAGCATGTTTGCCACCGGCCAGCTAAGCTCCAGGACTGCTTCCAGGACTTTGTTACACTTCTATTTGTTCAGGAGTGGTTGCCCTGTCATTTCCCTGAGCACTCCCTCCTTTTGTCTGAGGACAGAAAGGACAAATCACTCCTTACCCAATGTGCCCACATACAGTTTTACCAATCCCTGTGCTTCTGTTTAGCCTCTCTTTTTATGGCAGTGATTACATATTCCCTGCTCTCTGGGTCACTCCCAGACTATTCCCAGTCTGAAATGTCTCCTTTAAGAGGGGTTACCAACCTCCACCCCAGAGTACTTCTTAAGCAGGAGGGGTTCAACAGCCCCTCCTCACCCATTCCCCTCAGTTTCCCATGCAAGAGGTGATGTGTCTTTGTAAATCCGTTTTTACAGACTTCAGAGGACTTTCAGACTGAAGGAGAAATCATTTCCCTTATCAATAGGTGATGTGAGGCTGAAGACATTCAACATGCATTTTCTCACAAGCATCCCTGATGCTCCCAGCACCCTGGGCCATGCCAGAGGCTCCGTCCTTGTCCCTTGGCTGTTGTCCTCTCTCCCCAGTCCTACTGCAGCCCAGCTCCCCTCTGGCATTGCTCCTGCTGAGGCTGGCTGAGCATAGGGCTTGCATGCACTTTCTCCAACACCACTGTAACCAGCTGACTACCCTCCCCTCAGCCCCAATTTAATTTTATATCATTAAACAACAAGGTACAGTGCAGAATATCTAAAGCCTTTGAGTGGTCAATGTAACCTACAGCAGCCAAAAGCTCCTGATCCCCAGCCAAAGCAAACTCATTAGGTACCAGAGAAACAGCCATGACAACACTGTTTTTCTTTCAGTGCTGACTGCAGTGGGGATATTATATGAGGAATGTTCAAATGGAATATGATTTTTACTTGGCCAGTAATAATTCCGTGAGGTTTACAATCACTGGGGCCTTGCAGGTCAGGAGTTATTAAACGAAGTTATGAATTTTGCATACCTACCAACATAGGAAATGGGCAGCGACATCCTACACCACTGAGACACACTCAGGTCTGTGGGGCCTGATGGGATCCACCCAAGGGTGCTGAGCCACTTCCCACCATTTGTCATCAGTGCTGGCTGACTGCAAGTGAGCAAATGTCACACCCAGCCACAATGCCTGGCTCCAAGGGTGCTGGGCAGTGTGACAGCAGGGTGGGGTGAGGATGGGGATGGAGATGGGATGGGGTTGGGATGGGGATGGGAGCATATCCTTTCCTGCACTGCTCCCTCCCTGCTCCTGTCCTCCCCACTTACAACGAAACATTTCAGCCAGGCTTTCAGCATCGCTTTTGTTCTCTTTCTGCCTCTAAAAACCTTCCAGGGAAATGCTGTGCTAACAGGCTGGCCGGTGCTGTGCTCAGCACAGGGAGGGAGCAGGGGGGAACACACAGACACCGAAACCCAGAGGTCACCGCACCGATGGGAGCACAGAACAGGCTTTGTGCGGATTTGCCCTGCCAGCTCCCTTCATTCTTGACTTGAAACACTTGCTGATAATCCACTCCTTGACCTCTCCTACACAGGATGCAGTGTCACTCTATGGAAGCCATATGGAACAAAGGGATCACTCTCAATACACGCTGAGCATAAAAAATAAAAGTTTACAATGGCACTGTCACCGCAGCAGCTGGGTCGGCTGTTTGCCAGCGTGCCCTCATGTTGGCAGCTGGAAGCTCGTGTGCCTGCTATGACAAAGCACAGACTATCAGGCTTCAGTAAGAGGAATTTGTGACAGGGAATGTGTTTGTACCTCTAACCGAGCTAGCTCCTGAATTTATTGTCCAGATTTTTTTTTCCCCCCTCCTTTGAGTAATCATTAAACCTGTGAAATGTTTTCTAGAACATGAGAAACAGATATGAGCCCTGATGGCCCTGTTCCTTTGAAGGAGGATACCTGGCTCCCATTAATAACTTCTATATTATGGGATGGAGATATGGACAATTTGCTTTCTAGTGATCACAGACTGGAGTACAAAGCTCAGGAATAATCAGAAAATGCAATGAGTTTCTGCTCCAAATGCATTAAATGTGGATACATATCTCATGTCTAAAATTTAGATTTGCCCATAGAATTTAATAAACTTTAAACAACTACCACCAAGATTAATGACCTACTTGTGCTTTGAGAAGAAGAAGGGAAAAAATCAACTAAAGGGTTGAACTGCTTTGCAAAGAAACACTTAGACTCTAACTTTGCCCCCTCAATACAGAAATAAGTACAAGGCTTCAAATAAACCTTAGAGGGATGGAGCTACAGGCAAGGTTTTGACCTTCTTGTTCCATATTCTTCCCTAATCTGTCTCTAACAGCAGAAAAGATGTTCTGGCAGATGCACCTGATGACCAAATTTGAGCCAAAGTTTCCACATCACTTTTATCAACAAGGTGCTACTCATCCTCTGCCCTGCATTCCCAGCAATTCTGGAGCAGATGGCTGGAGCCAGACTACAACCAGCATCTTGTCTCTACCTTCCTTTGCCTTTCGGGAAGGTTTTATTGGAAATCTCATCTGCTCCCATTGGTTGGTCCCATGCCAGCTCTAAATGAGAAATGGCCCATTTCCCACTTCATTTCCCCTTCACAATTCATGGAGAGTGCTTGGCAGTTCTCAAACCAAGCCCTGACCAAAAAGCCCAGCACAGGCTAAATCCACTACCCAAAGGAAACCCAGTTACTCAGCCCAGTGCTGCACTGGCACCACTGCAGGGACAGCAAGTTCTGCTTGTTTGCAGTATCCTTTGCAGAAACCAGAGAGGAACACACATAACTTTTGCTGATCATCTGGATGCCTGATAATGAGAAATTTCTCATCATATGGCAGAGCACAAGCAGTGGTTTCTTCAGCAAGACAAGTTAAATCCTTCTCCAGTTTTCAGCCAGGAAGAAGGGGGGTTAGTTTGGAATCAATTATTTAATTATTAGGCTTGAGAGTTCAGTATCCATTATGAAAATGATAGAGAAAAATGTGATGGGTTTTAAGGTAGAGATTAAGTGACCTTCCTTGCACACAGATCCCAGCTTGCTACTCCACACTTTTGGGTGGCAAAAAAAGAGGGGTAAAATGTGTCTTTTCTTGTATGCTAGCAGCTGACCTCAGAGTAGCCTGAGGTCATTTTAAGCCTACCTCTGCCTTTATTATGTGTGTCATATGCCCCTATTCATCCTTTGTAGTTTAAAGCAAAAATGACCTTTTATAGCTATCTAAAGCGTAATTTTGCTTATGTTCTCCACTCTCACCATTTGTTTTGAGTTAAATATCAAACATATGTGCACCCATTTTTAACAAAAAAATGTTTAATATTAGAGAGCATGCCCTCATATAAGACTGGGAAAGCCTTTCGGGGAAATAAGCCTTTCAAATAAAAAGGCATATTAGTAAATTTTAAAGTGATTTTAACTGTATATTTTCAAGCATTAAAGGAAACAGATCCAGCAAGCCATAAAGTGACAAGTGGGAGGTGGGTAAAGATATACGGTACTAGTTTGAAAGGGAAATTAGACCTGGAACAGGGTGGAAAAATCCACCTACCCTGGAGCTATTTGAATTCACAGGTTTGGAGGTAGGGAAGTTGGAGAGAAGGAGGGAGGGCTGAACACTGGATGGGGGCACCAGCTCCATGCCTCACCCCCTGGCAGGCACAGGTTGCTGACTGTCAGAATCACACCATGGAGAAGGTGGCAACATCCAGGCTCATTTTATATCTCATGACTAAGAGGCAAAGAGCAAAGCTCAGGCTTTTCAAAGCCAGCTCCCAGCTGGAATATTGTGCTGTGGCTCCATGAAGGCATCAATCAGCTCAGTACAAGCTTTGCTGTTGTTCCCCTCCTGACTCTGCAGCACTGATGGTGCAGGGCTGCGTTAAACATTCCACATCTCCTAACACTTCTTGGCGCTGCATATATTCAAAATACAGAACTAAATTACCTGGCTTGCACGATCTGCAACAGCCATCTCCTCTGATGGTTAATGCTGAAATTAAAGTATTTCCATGTGGCTGCTTGAATTTCTTCTGCTGTAGGAAAGGACTTTCTCTGCTGAGACATGCCTGCAAATTACATTTCCATTTGGCACCAAAGATGGTTTACACAGATTTAGTCTATTCTGGGGCTATTCCATTTGCAGTTTGGAGGAGAACTGATACCTCTGGTGTTTTACAAACTCGGGTTGTGTCTGCTGCTGCAGTCCAGGAAGATGTAACTGGTTATCACTCCATTAGGCTGCTGCAGAAATACCTGAAACCCTGAATAACCTGAAGTCATTTTCCTTAATGACTGCTGAAGGGAAATGGTCCTGCTTCCATCCACTTAGCTTTGACAATGCAACCAAGCCCAGGGGTCTGCAGGAATTAGAGCTTTGGGGGCTTGGGGAAATAATTCTCTTGCTCCCTCACTCTGTTTCTTTTTCAAGCCTGGCTGCCAGGTTGCACATCACAGGAGCTCCCAGAGCTGGCTGCTGGCTTCCCTGCAGTACATGAAATACAGGTTCCTCAGCTGTGGGGAAAGGAAAGAACATTTCTTTCTCTTTTAATACCTTTATTTCTCATGATTGGCTGAAGTGGAAATGCAGCATTATTATATTTTGAGAAGTGTATCAAGGCAGTAGAAGATTTATTCCTGGATATTCCACTCTTGCTGAGGGATCTCTTCACCAAGGTATCATAGTTTGGAGGGTTCTGAGCCCAGGGCAGACAGCAAATTTTGTGTTTGGGGAACAGTTGCATACCCCTGGAATGGGCCACGTCGAGCACAGAGGTCACAGCTGCCACAGGACTGGCTACAGGAACAGCTCCATCACATCACCACAGCACTGGGGCAGTGCATCCCCAAAGCTGGCCAAGGAAGGGAAGTCAGTGTGTTTTTCCTGTGCCAATCAGCCTGCCCTGCCACTGCATGGTATGCCCATTGCATCATGAATTTTAAGGTCAGAAAGCACTACTTTCATCAAAGTGTATTTTTTTCTCTATTCACCTACTTAGTTGAATTATGAAGCCTATCACCACCACCACCACAGTTCAGCAAAGGGTCATCAGTTCCTCAATTAGGACTTGTTTTGATTGTGTTCACTCACAAAAGAGCAGCTCAACCATTTGGAGACCTTCCAGCCTGACCCATCTCCCAGAAAGTTGGTGGAACTGAGGTTGGGCCCTTCCTGCTTTCATCTGGAAGAAAAATAACACAAAGGCAGGCTGGAGAACAGGAGCAGCAGAGTAGGTCACTTCATTATTAAGGCAACTCAAATCACAATCCAAGAGAATTCAATAGTGATTTTGAAATTCAGTGCATTAAACCAGGACAACCTAATAAAACCAGTTTTCCACCCTAAGTATTGAAAAAGAACAATGGAATTATCGCTGCTTGCTGGACCTGCTGCCCAGCTCAGTAGGATTTCCCATCTTTGCTGAGAACAAATACAGAGCTGACAGAATGTCAATATGTGGTACTAGGCAATGAGAATCATTTAGATTCCAAACCATCCCATCCTAATCCTCGCCTCCCCACCAGCCGAGCTATTCATGGGATAACCAGAAACACCTGGCTACAAGGAATTTCCTGCTGCAATTCAGCCTTAATTTCCTCAGATAGTAAAAACCTAAGGCTCACAAAGGTGAAAGAAACCAGCAGTCAATCAAGTAAATCACCACCACCACCACTGCAGCAGTGATAGTACATTCTAAATTAAATTTTAATTCCCACCTGATGGTTCACCGGGAGTTACTTATATACAAACCATTCATCTGACCCACCTTTGTATTTCAGGCAATTTGTTGGGGTCCCATTAGTTATTAACACCCACCTAAGATCCAAAACAGCTTTTTTTATTTTTCTGTGATTGTGATCAGAATCAAATTCAGAAGCAAAGATAGCAATGTCTGCAGGAATTTGCTGGACAGACAATGTTACTGTGGAAAGCAATGAACAAAAAAGCCAAGAAAACTCCCAAGTTCAAGCCTAAGTATAAACAAGACAGGTTTGGGATCTTTATTTTTTACTAATTTTGGGGTTAGAAAGAGCTTATGGTGTTTACTGGGATCATGACTAAGTGACAAAGATCACCTCTCCCTGCGGTCAAGTCTTAGCAGAAAAGATTTCTGAGAGTTTGGCACAAACACGCAGAGAAGCTGTGCTTGCCCCATCCCTGGAAATGTTCAGGGCCAGACTGGATGGGGCTTGGAGCAACCTGGGATAGTGGAAGGTGTCCCTGCCCATGGCAGAAGGGTTGAAAAGAGATGGTCTTTAAGGTCCCTTCAACCCAAACCACTCTGCGATTCTATGATTCCTCAAAGAAGGCCAGACATTAATTAGAAAAGGTGATCAGGACTGAGGTGTGTGGGCAGAGTTGAGTAGAGAAAGGCAAGAGGGGGCATTTCAAACCAGCATTTTCAGTCTCTCATCACCTGGCTTAATTCATTAAAAAAAAAAAAATAAGCCAAGTCCCGAAAGCCAGATTTTTAAGAGCAATATTTGTGGAATTTCCATTTTTACAGACTCAGCACAGCATCTGCAGTCATTTCTGTTTGCAATTCTGCCAGATCTGTCAAAGTAATGCACACAATTAAAGTATGTTTTTGGCAAAATTTATTGCAAAAAAGTAGCTTAAAAGGAAAAAAAAAAAAGTGAATTCAGTATAAGAGTCATCCAAAATTGCTGACATTCCTTTTTCCTTCTCAGTAAATTTAAATATGAATAGTCACAAATGCCTGTGAAAACTGGATTCTGTATCCTAGGAAGATGCTTTGCAAGGCAGCTTCTGACAATCTCAAAGACTATAAAGACCAAGGAGCTTGCTGTGCTCACCAGGCAGGGGCTGTGTTAACAGACAGCTGCCAATACCAGAGGAGTGAGACCTTCCCAGAGAAGGTGTTGTCAGGTTTTATGGACGGGACAGGAGTTTCAACAACATCTCCTGCTGCTCCAGCACCCCAAGCACCAGGAAATTTCACATTGCACTTCTGTGGTAGGAGGCTCTTTGCCTTCTTGGGAGGTGAGAAATAAGACTTTCTCCATCATTAGAGCTGAAAAATGCTGCGGTGATCACTGTGAATGCAGTAGCATTTTAGGAAGGTATTTGCTCTGATATGTTGCCATGTGGGCTTTTAAAGGAAACACTGTTTTAAAACAGTGGTGTCATTTGTGCCTGAAGAGCAACAGTGGGGCAGCTGGAATGGGGATTTTTAGGGGCTCAGTAAGAGACTTCACACACCAGTTGCCTCTCGCATCAAGACCAGTGCAAGGCAACAGACCTTTCCAACTCTCAGACAAAGCAGAGAAGTAGGTGTCAGTGATAGTCAGTGTCAAGCCAAAAAGAAAAAAACCCAAAAACCTGCAACGAAGCTGTATGAAATTCTGTCAGTGCAAAACAGGATGCAGAATGGGATGTTACAGCAACAACCAAATTGTGTTCTGTCAGCGTGAAATTCATGTGGAAAAACAGGAATCCTGCACTCACAGGGAGAAAACAAAGCAGACACTACGTTCAGGTCTTTATCCTTCCTGGTTTCTGTCATGCTAAAAAGCTGAGCACAGCCTGCAAAGGCTCCCAGAGTCCCTGTCACCATGACATCCCACAGAAACTGCTGGGACCTTCTCAAGGAGGAGGAAGATGAGCAGATGTCTCTCTAGAGCCCAGCTACTTATGGGTCAATGAACTCCTTGGGCCCCTGCTGAAGTCAAACTAAAGGGAGACTTTTCAAACTACCTGGGCAGCATTTCAAATCCACTTGGTCCATATTTCTCAAGAAATAAGGTCAGATAAGCTCTGTAAGGGGAGAAATTCTGCAGTAAAGAACATTTCCCACAGACAAATTCCAGCCTCTGATGCACCAATTTCCCAGCAGAGAGGGATTCCTTTCCTGCTGTAATGACACACACACATGGACAACCACATCCAGCAAACAATCTCTGAGAAGGGAAGAGTGATGGGTGGACTGAACAAGGACTGCACCAGGAATAACAAACACACTCACATGGAAACAATTAGAGCTGTTTCTCAAGGGAGGAGATCTCTCTCTGCTTCTTCAAGCTTTTCCTTATATTCCTCTCTTGGAGCTAGCCTGAGCAATTTTTTAATTAATAAATTATATTATGTCGGTGGGATTTGCCAGCCTCACGCCTGTTTGTAGCAATCAGGATTGCCTATGTCAGGATATTATGTCTATTTAAAAATGTTTATCACTCACTACTTACACCAAATTTGAAAGCATATCTGTTGCCCAGCAACAGAAAAAAAAGTCTCCTGTTTCCTGTATAGAAAATAGGAGTTTAATCACCTAATGTCATCCTGTTCCCTGATAATTAGGCAAAATATGTTCAAGAAAATGCCTTACATTAAAGTTACAGGAATTTTACTTCCACGTGTAGGATCCAATTGTGGCTTCTCCTCTGTGGTTTGTGGGGGGAACTTTAAAACTTACTGTTTTAATGAAAAGGTTTTCTCCTAAATCCTATTCACTCAGGACAGTCTCAGAGCTTAATTCTAATGAGGTCATGAGAGAGAGGGAGGAACCACATTCAGATCTCTAGAAATTCATCTCAACACAATGTGAGCCCCTCAGAACTGTGTGCAGATATTTTCTCTGCTTCCCATGACCAGGAGATCTGCCTGACTCCACAGTCCTGCTAATGGCCACAGCTCAACAGCACACCAGCAATGCTCCTTGAGGTCTGCCCTTCCACGTGGTCCTTTTGGCCTCAGTTCAGGTGGATTGGTCCCTGTATGTGACTGGGTGAGACAGTTATTCACCGCCTTGGATGGCACTGATGATCCCAATGAAGCCTGGTCCCATTGTGCAAAGGACGATCAGAACAAACTCCTCCAGTGCTGTTCTCAGTGCCTGGGAGAGGAAGCCACAGGCATCCTGAACAGTTTAGTCTTCATAAAATGAGAGCAATTAATTTTAATCCCCACTAGATGGTGCAGGAAGTCAATAAATGTCAATCGTCCGCTAACACTGGACTTGTCTTTCAAGTGCTTCCATATTCTCCCGAAATACCTCATCAGATGGTTTCTTTCATGAAGCCCTAGCAGGGTTTGAACCAGAATCTGAGCAGCACCTGACTCCCTGCTGAGCACCAGAAAGAGTTTTTAAACACCTCTGTGTTTGAACAGCACATTATTATTTGGAAAAATAATAAAAACAATATAATCATTAATAATAACACCCATATAGGAGCTGCTTGCAAGACTTAACAGAAATCTAGTTCTGCTGACATTTAGAAATTCTCTATGGGATTTAATAGGCAACTGCATCCTTATTCTATATTAAGGTGGTTTAGTGTATCAAAGGACAAGATCTGTTATCTTATAATTAGATTGTGAATGATTTCAAAATACAGACTGTACAGCTTCTTGTACAAATGCTCTAATTCATGGTTAAAGATCTCCAGGATGCTGGAATAGCATAAAAAATATACATAAAGATAATAAAATCCTGATGGATTTTATAATTATTTCTGTCTTTCAAGATTATAATAGCTTCATACCTCCAGTTCAGTTTTTGGACTCTCAGGCCATAAACCAGAGGGGTCTTGCAGGATCAATATGCAAGTTATTTAGAGGACTGTTTGATGCACATATGATTTTCTGTAACACTGACACATGGCAGCACGTAGATCTAAACCCAACAACCAAACATGCACACACTGGAGCAAGGATGAAAGAGAGAATGAGCATGGCAGATGTTAGTTGGATCACATAATGCTTGGCTGGAAGGCACTCAGATGCTCTCTGGTGATGAAGGTGGAATAACATCCTGTATAGATGAGAAAGCAATTTACCCAAGGAACTTGCAAGCAAATAAAAAAATACAGTACCATACTCATGAAATGAGCCCTCTCTCTTCAGTCCTAAATTCTGCCATGAGGCAGTGCTCTGAAACATCTAAATCTATATGGATCAGATGAATTTCCAGCTCTGAATGCAAATCACTTCCAAAGAGATAACGAGCCAAACAGAGACATTAATTATTTTTTATGCTGTCATTTATTTTGCAACATTTAATTAATGCCATAAAAATACATACTATACATTTTCAATAAAGAATTTAAAGTACCACAATCAAAGATCACATGACCCTAGTTTCATTATGAAAAGTACCTGGATTCAATAAAAGGAGGACATAGCTTTATCCAAGACATAAATTTGGTTCAGGCAGCAATATTGAGAAAGGTTAAATGGTAAAGAAAACTAATCTCTTAAAGCAATATGAATCATAGAAAAAGAGGTGGTGGTAAGGCGATAATAAAAGTCAGAGCTGTAATTTTCTTCTCACAGGAGCAATGCCTGCTAGGGAATGTACAGCACCGTGGGTGCCTTCAGAGCACAGCAGGAACCAGCAGGGCCAGCAGGGACCAAACACGCAGTGTTAGGAGTCACACCTGGGAAAGGAGGATGGGGGAGAATTTGGAAACTGTTAGACTGCTTAACAGGGCTGCTCTGCAGCCTTCAAAGTGCCACTGGGGTTAAGCATCGTGGGCACATTGGCTCCTGGTGTCAAAGGGTACAGAACTATCATTTCTGTGGAGTTGTGCCAGTTTACCCCAAACAGACAACTCAATGCCAAATATTTCCAATTAGTATAATTGCTTATTTATATTTTTGAAGCCAGTTTAATCAAAGACAATTTAAAACTTCTTTACTCTTCACTGTACATTCTCTTTGCTGTCAGTCTGAAAATGCAACCCCAGCAAAGTAAGTTGTTTTCATTGCCATTTGTTCCTAGCGCTTTAGACTTTGATGAGTTCAGAACTTTGAGTCCAGCTGAGGAGATCCACCTCTCAGTCAGCACATCTGGCCAGTCACTAAGATTTGTTAGCATCCATTTGGAGACATGCAGACCCTTCATGTTGTTCTGGTTTGTTTCTCACTTGTTTCCAATATTTAATGTAAACCTTGGCATGTTTTGAGTTCAAGTTTTTTAATTGTCTTTTTGGAGGGACAAATTTGGTCTGACTTATTTTGGTTTACTTTAGTCTTCCTGAGCCCAAACTGGAAAAACACAATGATGTGGCAAGGCTGTCAAGCCACAGTGATTAAAAAGGCCATGTCTTGAAACCATTGCCTCCTGGAAGGTGGAACTGCAACGTCTCCTTCTCCTCCTCAGATTCACTCTCTCATTAGGAAAATGCAGTCTGGTTTCCCTCCGGCCATCAGAGAAAGACTGATTCTGAAAGCCAGTGCTCGTGAAAGTATGAGAAGAAGACTTGGATTAATTCTGCTTCTTTAACAAACCAGTATGTCCCTGTGTTTTCCTGACACCTATCTGAAAATCTTTGCTGCACATTCGTTATCCTGCTATCAGCTGCCTGAAACCCTAACAAGTGTCTTTGGCATCAGCTCTGTCTCCTACCCAAACTCTTTGATGAAAACTTTAGAGGCACAGGCTGGAATTGAGTTGGTTCATGGAAAGGCTGATACTTCCCAGAAATAAAAATCCTAGCTCTGTTACTCACCAGCTGGATGTGGATAGCATTTGCTCATATTCCTAATAATTTCATATATGGGCATCAACCAAACCATGAAATAGATGAAACTTGAAATCTCCTGCAGTGAAGCCTCTCTTGAAAAAGAGAAAGAGCTGAGTGGGTCTCAAGTATTTTAAGCTCTTGACCAAACCAGGGAGCTCCTGGCATGCTGACTGTGCATGGCACATGACCTTCTGTCATGCCACTCTCCCCCTTATCCATCCTTAAACTTGCAGTAAAATATTGGATATATTCATAATTTCTCTAACCCTCTTACTATTTATTGCCAGACCCTGAGGAAACTGTTCCAGCATCCCTTCATTTCCATTTCCCTGGCAGTTCTGTAGCTACATTCAGGATTTATTTCTTGGAAGTACAGACTAAGTCCTAGACACAATCACACTACATCACTGTGTAGAAGTTGGCTTCACATTCTGCTACATTCCCTGCAAGTTTCTCTACTATCTTAATACTGAATTTTTATTTAATTACATTAATTCTTCTTTTATAGCTGAAATCTTCTCTGATAACTAAAATAGAGATATTTGGGTTGTACATCTAAATGTTTTAATATAGTTCCATGTCTCCTGTATGCCTTCTGGAGAAATAGATTTAGACCAGCTAATACTGTCTGGATAATGGAGTCCAGGAGCCAGAGAGAATGAGCTCCTTCAGCATGTTTTACACAATCCAGAGCACGGACAAATAGCATTATAAGGCAAAATAATAAATACCTCATGGGATACACAGCAAGTACTGCCTAAAGAGAGATACACATCTTTAGGATGCACGTCTGACAGAGGCCTTTATTTGATAAAATCACCAAACTCTTTTCTGATGAACCCTCTTGCAGCCTCAACAGCTCAAATCTGCTTATTCCAGCTGCAGTGTTCTATTCCTTTGCTTCCCATGCTATAATCCCTCGTCGAAACAGTCAATAGCAATTCCTACACACTGCAAACTGACCATAACCTCCTCATTTTAATTCAGTAATTACCTCAGCCAGAGAGCAAAACCGGGGTGCTCTTTGCCTTCTGAACAACTGCTTTCACAGCCGTGGAGCTGATGCCCAGATTTAAAGAAAGGAGTGTGCAAAGCAGAGCTGTGTGTGTTTCACAGCAACCTCCAGCACAGCCATCTGCAGGGGAGCTGCACTGGGGCACGGCACAGCCACAGGGACCACACCATTTGCAGCAGGAGGGGGACATTTCAGCCTGAGAAGAATGCCCTAAAAAAAGCAATAGACCTTGGTGACAAGCTACCATAGATATCCTGAATGCCTAAAGCTACATGATACGATATCAGGAGCTCCTGCACAGAAACAACGGTCCTTTAAAAAGAAATAGTGAGTTTCCTACAAACCAAAGTGATGATCTCCTACAATGCTCTTCCACGACCATTTCCCCACCTTAGATTCCTCCCTCCTTATTCCCTCTGACTGCTAGAAGTCAGCAAAGACCTAACAGTAATAAAACCCCCACTGTCTGCTTTGTCTTCGGACTGAGGGGATGGCAAGGATCTCTGCAGAAAACAAAGCCTTGCTGCTGATGAAGTCATTTTAAAACCATCTGTCGTAATTTACTGACTAATGAAGTGAAGGCTTGCTCTCCCCAGCCTCGCTGCAATTTGCCATTTTTTTGGCACATATATAAAACAACACTTGCCTCCTCTAGCAGTCTCTGTGACAGTGTGGAGGTGACTGTCCAAATATTCCTCAACCCTGGCAAAAGTAAAATCACCAAACTTTGTTTGACCCTCACTGAAAGACATTACAATAGAGTTAGTTTTGCAATACACTAACAGCAATTTTTCTCCCAGCGGCTGTGTTGGCAGTAAAGGACAAGATCACACAGAATACACAGCAAATCCAAGTAAAACTGGAGTTCATTGCAGAATTGATTGACTGAGGTTCAGATACACTCAAAAGGTGAAACTATGTGTTACCTCACCATCACCTCTTTTATCTTGTACAGCAATTCACTGTCCTTGAATCTTTTTTTTTTTCTTTTTTTTTTATTCTTGTTCATTTCTTTTGATGTCTGAAATAAAAATCACTGTGCTGGAAATACTACAGTTAATATGTGGGAATCCAAGCAGCATATTACTCGTGGAATCCCATCTGATTTCAGGTACATCCCACTGACCTCATACCCCATACACTGGCAGTTAGATTTTGTTTAGAAACAGAAGAAAGAAAAATAACACAGAATCATAGAATGGTTTAGGTTGGAAAAGACCACTAAGATCATCGAGTCCAACAGAAATATGAGAAGAGTTTATTTAATTAAAAAAGAAATAGCCTGATCTTGCCAGAATTTTCCACTTCTAGTTCAGGGAGGTTTATAGCTTGTCAGTAGCTCAGTCTTCATGCTTTGCACATTTTTCTTCCCTTATGTCTGTAACTCCCTTCGATCCTGGCAGGTAAAATGTTGCTGGGACTGTAAGCACCAAGGTACACCAGTATTCTGACATCAGCATGAAGCATTGCACCAGGAGGCTGGAAAGCCTGTTTATAGTGTATCATTTCAAGAGTGGAATGCCATACATTTTCTTTGCTTCTGTAGCTGTCTTTAAAAAATCTTCATGGAGTGAGCTGCTGATTCAGCATTGCCTCCTGGTGAGCCATGAGAGGGTGATGATGTGAAACTGAAACCCGAGATCCAGCGCTGGAACAGATCCTTAGATCAGCAGTCAGCCTTCTGCTGTGGCAGAAAGCACATCATCCAGGCCTCTGGATTGCTGAGGTTTTCTAAGGTGGCAAGCAAAACGCTGTTAATTTCTGCAGTTGGCGAGACATCAGGAATAAGGCAGGGCTGGCTGTCTGAGCCCACCCAGGCAGGGATGACCTGCCCCCTGGAATGCTTCCCGCTGTTATTTATGACAGCCTCCGCGGCCACGGCCGCTCTCCTTCTCCAGCATCAGTTGCCAACTTTCCTGTTTTTGGCACTTAAGGAGAAAATTCTCCTTTTTTTGCCAGGTGAAATGTATTCACTGAACTTAGGGTATTTGTTAGTAAATTCTGGCTCTGGCTTTGTTTAATGCTACTTTGGTCTAGTGCAGTTTGTCCATTTGCTCCCTGGTGCTGCATCCGTTGTGGGTGCTGAGATGCTCGTTTTACAGCTCCTGCTTCACAGCTCCCTTCTCTCTCCCGAGGCGTTCTGCTGACTGATTTGAGACTACAAGCACGTTTTCAGATGCAAGGATCTGAAAATCATTTCAGTGCTTCCAAACATTGTCTGGACATTTTCTAAAAGATTTTTCCATCCTGTGTCATCTGCTTTGAACATGATTTTTGTGGTGCTTTGCAGCTCTCCTTTGAGTCCTTTGTCACAGGTTTAGTGTCACTGGTTCAGGACAAACCTGGTTTAGATTAAAGCATTGGTTTTTCTGTAGCCTCTATAACTGAAATTTCAGTCTGTATAATTTGTTTCAGTGTTTTGCCTGTAATTCACATTGTCTCTGCAGCAATGGAGTTGTGTCATCATGTGCTTTCAATGGCTGCCAATTCCCTTTCTTCTCCTGCATAGCTCAGAGGAAGTCAAGGTAACCTGGCAGTCCCTGATCTGCCCATCTGGTTTGCTTTCCCTTTCCCCTTTGCGTGTTCCTGCCTGATTTGTGTCCAGTAGGACTCTAGATTTTATAGACTCCATTTACATGAGGTTCTGCAAACCACTCCTGGCCAAAAGGATGCAACCTTTAAATCACCACAGCACAGTGTAACATTTTTTTCCCTTAAAATTGTGACATAAGGTTTTCCCTGGATACCAGGACCGCTTACAACTCTATTAACCAAAGCAAATGCCTGCATTGTTTTTCTTCACAGACTCACACACCTCTTACACTGATTCCTGGATAACAGCAAAAAATGCCTCCAGAACAGAGTAGCTTATCATATAGCAGCATTTACTATGGAGTTCCTGCTTTAACCTCAAACCAGATCTCACAGTGCAAGATAAAGTGATGCCAAACCGCACAGTTCATCTCTAAGACTGAGGTATAAGCCTTGGAGCCTGGCTCCATTCCCAGGCAGATGCCAGCCATAGCCATATCCTGCTCAGAAGTGTTGGCCAGCTCCAGTCTCTCTTGCTTTGGCTGTTGTTCAGCATTAGGTTCATAATAAAGCTCAGTGACAGATGCAATAAACCTTGCTCTCATCTACCTCCCATTGCTACCAGTGCAGTGTTATGATTTTTGTCAGATACTTCTTGACTCTTCCATCTCTTTCAGTGCTTAATGCAGCTTCTAGTGAAGCACTGCCATCAAATACTACACCAAACTTATTCTAATCCTATTTTTTGCCATTAAGGAAAAAAATAAAACAGTTTAAATTGGGAATTCAGTTCATCTGAGTGCTCCTTCTCCTCTCATGTCTGTTCACATATACATGAAAATGACAGATGATTTTTTTAAAATTTACACATAGTAACACTTATTTAGCACTCCTCCACATTACTCCAAATTCGAGGCAAGCAAGTTAATAAATTGCCCATGCTACCTGTGCAGCAGCAATGTGGTCTACACTTAAACAGTCTGACAGGCAACAAAACTTTACCGACCCAACTCTCTTCCAGAAGCATCCCTAAGAGGCATTTCCAGTAGCACAGTTTCAGATAAACCTTAATCAAAGTCTAAAACTGCTGTTTAAATGCAATTTAAACTCCACCTGCTGGCTGAGCTCCTTAATGGCATCACGTCTACCCATACAGATGGTAAAGGGGCTTAAGGATGCTCCCCTTCCAGTGCTAAGGGGCTTAAGGAAGATTTATGATACATCCCATTAAGAAAAATACCAGGCAAGACTTTCTAAAGTGATTAATGATCTCTATAGCCGTGTTTAATAGAAACAAGTCTAAAAGATCTGATTTGCGAAATCACTAATCACATTTGGCAAAACCAACCCTGAAATACTCTGAAACACAAATGGGTCTAAGGAAAAGCAACAAATGTCCTCTCAGTTAAAAAAAATAGAATGTATTTCATGAAGAAGGCTTGAAACAGGGGTTTGATGACCAGATGTTTTTGTTTCCCATATCCAGTTTCCAGAGATACATTTCAAGTAACTGTAGAACACTAACTGTACATACATACACACAGAGAACACAACACACGTATGTGACAATGAGGAATTTGTGTAGAGTTCACATTTAATTCCATTGGGACTCCTATATGCCTGTGTTTTTACAAAGCCATACATTGAAAGAAAATTAGGATTTTGTTTTCATTTTTTATTTCAAAACCTAAAATTCAACTTCAGTGGAAAAACAATCTGTAGAGCAGTTTAGAATATGAGGTGCATTCAAGAAAAATGTTGGGCATTAGTAAATTTTTCCATGTGTGATAGGGGTAATTTAGCATAAAACTATGCATCTTCTATTTTCTTAAAGCTAGCCAGACTTTAGAAAAATGTTATGGTACTAATGAGACAGAAATCTCTGAGAATTCAGTGCATGGCATACAGGGAAATCAAAACTTAATTTAAGAGGCATATTTCCAAGCTATGAGGGTTATTGACAATAATCAGTACAATCAGGAAGTCATCAAACACTGACTAGATTCTTTTCAAAACAGTGCATAAAAAGATATTCATTTTGTTTCGTGTTCATATTTCATATTAATTTATTATCCACTAAACCATTTATGTGACTGTATTTATATTGCATGAATTGTTTGGAAAGTATTCACCACAACTATCACCCGGAGAATGTTTTACTTTCCGTAGCTCAATTTGTGGGGCAGGTCAACTGACACTTGAGACTAATTCTGCTTTGCCTGGTTAATCCACAAGCTTCAGAATGACCCTCTAAGCACTTCCAAACAAATACCCGGGCCCATTTCTCTCTGATATTCACCCCAGTGCTTTCCATAAGCCATTTTTTATGGATGAAAATGTCATCAGATGAATCAGCAAGAAGCAAGTAGACAAGAATAACATATCCTGACATGAATTGTAGGGCTTTATGTAAACACACATACACACAATAATATATATGTTACAGGCACCTGCTGATTCTTATTGTGCTTAGTGACAGAATCTGAACCTGACAGAAAGATGGACCTGCTCAGTTGGTAATACCCTGTTAGCTTGATGCTGCCTACCCCTTCAAAAGTAGCATGGGAGGACAGCCATAGTGCAAAGCCCGTTAGGGAAGAAAAAAAAGAAAAGCAAAGCAAAACCCAGCAATAATCATAGGGTTTCTCATTAACATGTGTACTCTTAAAAAAGCTCAGGTTCTGAGTAGCTGTCAAGAAACCAAGACTTTAGTCAGAAACAATTAGTTACTGTTCATACCCTCAGCATCTGCACCCCATCAGCCCACCCAGCCTGTCTGGAATTAGCAGGAGCAGCAGAGGTTGGCCAGACAGGTAAGGCACTGCAGGGGATTTCAGCTGCCCAGAGCCTGGGGCTGCAGTACAGGTAATTCCCATAGAGGGAGATATTGCTTTGTTTCTTCCTTACTTCAAAGTTTTTCTGCCCATGTTATGGGAAAAATTCCATGTGCTCCAGTCACGGCACAGACACTTCCCAATATGTAGATTTTTAAGGCGAGCAAAGCATTCACCAGAACTTGTCAGTCATGTCTATTACTGAATTAAATTTTTCCATTGTCCTGCCATATAGCTTTTTTGAGCCAGCATTGCTGAATTTACAATTCCTGACTGTTTTCTTAACCTGTCCAAAGGAACCCATGAGGATGCTCAGAGGGCTGGAGCATCTCTGCTACAGAGACAGGCTGAGAGAGCTGGGGGTGTTTAACCTGGAGAAGAGAAGGTTCCAGGGAGATCCATGGTGGACTCTCAGTACTTAAATGGAGCTTATAAAAAAATTGATAAAAACTTATTCCAAGGGCAGATGTCCTATCCTTAGTGATAGGACAAGGGAGAATGATTTTAAACTAAAAGAGGGGAGACTTAGATTGGATGTTAGGAGGAAATTATTCTCTGTTAGCATGGTGAGGCCATGGCACAGACTGCCCAGAGAAGCTGGAATTGCCCTATCCATGGAAGTGTTCATCAGTGCTGGATGGGATTTGGAGCAACCTGGTCCTAGTGGCAGGTGTCCCTACCCATGGCAGAGGGATGGAACAAGGTGAGCTTTCAGGTTCCTTCCAACCCAAACCATTCTGGGATTCTATGATTTCTAAAGAGGGAGATGGAAACTGTTCTTACAAAGCAATGAAGCAGCTACAGCATTCCCAGCACTCTTTGGGTCCTTCAGTAATAGCCAGGCTGACCACATCACTTGGCACTTTTGACATGAACATACTTCTGTGTCCATCAGAAATAGCTGGCAGCATCACTTCCTCATTCTGTGCCTCCACACAGAGAACATACTTCAAAATAAACAGAAAGAATAATGGGCTGTCTCTGGTATAATGAATTTATAAAGCTCAGGTTAAACTGAGGACATCACCCTCTGGTAACCATGGTTTGCTATGACAGCCAATGATCTTTGCATCTGCAAGAGAAGTTTTGCTTAATGTAAGGAGTAGGGTTTGTTTGATGAGATGGATGTGAAAGCACATCATTTCATTGCTGCCTGGTATTATGGTGGACTCTAGTTCTCTTGCCTCCTTCATGAACCATATTCTATATAATGTCTGCTGTCCAGCACAGGAGATTTTTAAATTAATATTCCTCAGAGAGGTGATCTGATTTTGCTTTTGCAGGCAAAGAAATGGGTCTGCTTTAAAAATAACCTCTTATATGAAATGATGCATCATAGCAATCCCATGCAGAACAGCAGCTAGGAAATTATTCCATAGCAACGGCCACATCTTAATAGAAGATCATCTCCTGGACATCTCCCTCTGCATTTCTGCAATTACCAACTATGTCTCCTACCATCTGCAATTATATAAAATCCCTCTGGCAAGTACAGCTATTGCTTACATGGAAAATTAATGTAGTGGAGCAATGGGACCTAATAACTAAATATAAGAAATGTGAGTTATTACTACATTACTATCTGCCAAGCTTTACACCAGCTACCAGGAACCATTGAGCTGATCATTATGTGAAGTAATTTTGAATTCTTTGACTTAATAATATAAATCATAGCTCTTGGATTTAATATTTTCTTTGCACAATAATGCAGAACTTTCCCCTGCCACTTGACATTAGAAATGCAGCAATGCAAGAGGCTGTTTTCAAAATCAGAAAAGAATGCATTTATCTGCTCAAAGGACAGTGTGGGAGTCAGGTTATGTTGGCAGCAGCTGTGGCCACAGGAGCAAGGGACAAGGGCACCTGTTCCCTGGGTACTCCAGGGTGCATCAGGCTTGTTTCAGAGCACACTTCTTCCATATTGCTCAGAAAGAGGCATTTAAGTTTCCTGATGCCCCTGTGTCACGCTGCTGTTGGGCTATTGGTTTTATAAATCAAAAAGCACTTAGATTCTATTTAGAAGAAGCAGGTTTTGAAGTGTGTCATATCGCAGGTTAATATTATACCTAATCTACAGATTATTAATGATTTTACAAACTTTTTTTCTTTTGTCCCAGCATTTATTAACTGCATGAATGACTTCCCAATCTGGGTTAAAAAGGTGCATCATACTGGCTCTCATTTCCATCTTAAAAATTTAAGACATTTGCCTTCTTTTTAGAAAAAAAAAACCCCTTACATTTTATTTAAAGTATTTTGAAAGCAATTAAACATTTTCTGACAGTGGGTGTAAACATTGATAAAAAATTTCCATAACTGACAATTTTTTAAAAGAAAGCAATGACAAATGGCATACATGTTTGAAAATTTACACAAATACCATCTTGGGGAAAACAGTAAGAGGTCGCCTGCCTAAAAAGATTTGGAACAAAGTAAATTACTGGTACTAACTTATCTCTGTCTTCCAGCCTGGGAAAGAAATCCTAGACATCCACTTTTTGTGCCCTGGAAGTATTAATCTCACCATAACATATCAGCACCAGTCAGCACTTCTGCTACAGAACAACACGCCTGGCAATTAATAGTCACCAGTGCCTTGACAGTGTCGCGGCAGGAGAAATGTTCTGAAGAGGGAGGATATCCCAATTGTCATGACTTGGATGTCAAAGCAAAGATTGACTGTTTGAAAATGGAATTAATCCTGTTCACCTGTGGCAGATAAAGAAAGGCTGAATGTAAAACAGCAGCTCAGTTCAACAGTCAGCTCTCAGGTTTTGAATTGTGCTGAAACCAAACTGCAGTTCTCTGGTGGTCTAGATAGAGGAGATAAAAAGGGACCATTAAGATCAATGGCTCTGACCCTGAAGCAAACAGGTATCAAACATACCATGCTTCCAGCACCAGTTTGTGGGCAACCTTTTTTGCAGAACTTCCTGATCTTGATGGGCTAATTTTGAATAAGAGGGAAGCTGAGTTTCTTCAGAGTGGCTGGAAAATAGAGGGAAGTGAAAGCAAAGGCCTGGCTCACACACATTCAGGTCCTGAGGTGCGTCATTCCTCAGGATGGTAAGAACACTGGTGGATTACAGCAACCTGCTGGAAGGCCAGGATCAGCCCTCTGGAAGTCACAGCTTGTACTCCCATGGGACAGGCAGTAGGTCTGTGGGTCACATTAGGAGCATGAGCACTGAGTGGATTCAGTACAAAGTCACTGTGCCCCTCTGATGATGAAGGCAAGAATGCCACTAGCATGATGCACAGTACAGGTATATTTATCTGTGTCACTGTAACCTGAAGTTAAGAAGCATGGATTAGTCACATGGCCTGCAAAGAGAGAGGAGGCTGAGCAGCTGAAGGAGGTTCAGAGAACCCCTTCTGAGAAGCAGCTCATATCTGAGGAATCTGTACTTGAAGGAAAACAGCAGGTATCCACTGGTTAGGCACACAGCATCCTGAAGGAATATTTCAGCAATCTGCAGTAACCCAGGACAGGCATTTCACTAGCCAATAAACATACAAGAAATACCAGTGCCAAAAGAGGTGACACATTTAGAATTAGGATAGCTATCCCAAAGTGAAAACTCTTACCTAAGTTTAAGAGGATTACCCCCAGCCACAGCCCTTCCCACGCTGCTCTGCCCCCTCCCAGTTAATGTTTCCTTCTCCACCACCTCTGCTGCATAAACAAGTTAAGTGTTTGTATCCTCAATCACTCAGAACTTTCTTCTGCAAATAGTCCCTTGAGGTTCTTAGAATTGATTATAGAATCAGAGTGTCAAAATAAAATAAGAGTAAATAAATGTAAGAATATGAACTGTTTATATTAGGAATAAAGGCAGTGGAACCCTGGAAAGGTGCTTTTTATCATTCTATAGATAAATAAATATATCACAACTGGCAAAGAGAACAAAATCTAAGCCAAGGTTTGTTTCAGTGAGGTAATTAATGTAGTGTAGTTTCACAGGCTTTTGTAGAAACTTCTAGACAGTCATGATACTTTGCGTGCTTTCAAAACAGGCACTCTTTGTAGATCCAGCAGATGTTCAATATAATAAATCTGTATTCTGCTGGGAGGTGAGTCAGTCAATGCTAACATTACACATTATCAACAGCAGTCTTCATGCTACCATCCTATTCCATGGACAAATTGTTTAGGCCCTCTGCAAACTCAGGCAGCTCCAGAAATTCTCACCAATTCAGAAGGCTTTGAAAGATAAAATTGAAAGTTTTGAAGGCTTTCTTCAAAAGCATAAAATCCATAGACTCCCTTTCAAATGAAAAAATGAACAATGACAGTAGAAGAGCATAGAAAATGGCCTTTGGGTTGTAAGGGACCTTAAAGATCATCTAGTTACAACCCACAAGTCCTTACCCCTTGCAGCCTTCCACCAATCCCACTAGACAATGTTGTGTGTTCTTTAATCTTACACAGGCCTTTTCAGCTCATATCAACAAAGATACTTGGGGGATGGTTGGTTTTGTGGTTTGGGTTTGTTTTTTGTTTTGTTGGATTTCTCTTTATTTAAATAAAGCTTGTGTGGGTGCCAGGAAAACAAAGTGTGAAGAGCCAAGCACTGGAGGACCAGCTCTGTTGGTGCTCTGCACAGCATACAGAAAAGGTGACTGCGTGGGCAGCACTACCACCAAGGAAAAAAGGGAGCGGGCCACACGGGGGAGGAAGAGGAGGGGGAGGTGGGAAGGAGATGATGTGTGTGGATAGAACACAGGGAAAGCAGAGTATGTCCTCAGCTTCCTAAGAAAAGCCCTAGCAGATGGCCTAGTAAGGACTGTATCCATATCCTTGGGTTAAGGGAAATCAGGGTACTCACCCAGCAGGGAGCCTTTGTTAGGCAAAACTGCCCCACTGCATGACAGGCAGGGTACAAACAGCACTCATGGAGAGCAGTCAGGACTAGGCTGCATTTGACTGTGTGCTGCACTGAGAAGTAATGAGAGATGTCTCAGGAGACAGTGAGTTTAGCTCTGTTAAAAACCAGACCAGGTCTGGCCATTTAGATGGATGAGAGCACCGCAATTATAATGCCTGAAACACTTTTTGAAAGGATTTTCTCAGACCAACCACACATTTTACATAGGCTGTTCCCACTCCCCTGTTTTTTCTTTTTTTTTTTTTAAATCCCCTTCTTCCTTTCTGCTTTCTATTTTGTATGACAAAGGCCCTGTAATGATATGCTGATATTCAGCAAAATAAGGAGAGCTGGAGCTCAGAGTGGTTGATGAGAAAAGCAGGAGAGAAACTCCTTGTAATCCACTAGTAATGGCATTATGCCACTTGTCACCTAGTACAGCTCTACCCATGAAAGAACAGCAAGGGACACTGGGGAGGAGGCTAGGGGCTGGCATTCTGCTTTGGGTACTGAAGAAATAGGATGCTCCATTCAAATGGCAGCGGCACAAGAGTCTGGGAGCATTAGCAAGCTAGTAATCTTCCAGGACATTCAAAACTCCAGCTGTTTCTAGTCCCACCATTGTCAACACAGAGGCAGTCTGCTGTGACTTGTCTGTCCTGACTTGTCCATCCTGCAGCCAAGATCCGCTGTGGCAGCTCCTCTTTTCCACTGGCAGCCGGTGCACAAGGCAACTGGGGGAGGAAGGAGAGGAGAGGTGGAGAAGGGAATGAGCCCTTGGTCTGGCACAGGGCGTGGGGGCGAGGGGCAGCAGCAACCCAGCACGACCCATTCCGCAAGGTGACCTCAAGGGCATCCGTGTGGCCCATGCACAAACGCCTCCAAAGGCTCCATCTGGGGCCCTGGTAAAATGGCACTGAGCCATATTTGTATAGCACGAGGAAGAAGGTGCGTGCCCCTCACGGAAAAATCCGGCTGCTCATTCTCTTCCCTCCGTGAACTTCATTCTCCAGAGAACACAGCGCGAACCCCTCGTTCTGACCTCCCCGTCCTGAAAATTTGGGAGCGAACACGTTTGTACACAATGGCTCGGCCGGCAGCAGCTGCGGAGGCCGCGGTGCCAAAGCCCAGCCCCACGCGGGGACCGGGCTTTTCAACAGCCGGGCCGGGCCAGCTGCCGCCTGCGGCCCGTGCGGGCGGGAGGAGAGCCAGCAGAGCCCCGGGAACCTCCGGGATCGCGGCACCCGTGGCCCATCCGTGAGGGATCGTGAAGAAATCCGTGAGGGGATCGTGAAGGATTGTGAGTGGAGCATGGGGAGACCGTGAGGGGACGGCGAGGGACCGCGATGAATCGTGCGGCGCCGCGAGACGGCCCCGCCGTGAGGGGCGGGCGGTGGATGTGACGCGCGGGCGCGCGGGGCATTGTGGGAGCTCCGCCAGCCCGTCCAGCCGATCCCGGTGGCCCCGCGGGCGGAGCGGAGCAGCGGGAGCGGCAGCGGGGACGGGAGCGGGGATAGGAGCGGGGCCGCCGCCGGCCGACCGGAGACATCTTGTCCGCGCCGTAAGTCACCGCCGTTGTCCGCCCGCCGTGCGGGAAGGAGGGGGCGCGGGGGGCTCTGTCGCGGCGCGGTGACACCCGGCGGCGGTGGGGGGGCCGCGAGCCGGCCGGGCGCGCCGTGGGACGGAGGGGTGCCGGTCCCCTTCCCTGAGGGAAACCGGGAGCCGGTTCAGCTGCTTCTTGCGGCGCCTCGAGTGAAGCCGGGAGATCCACCCGCGCCCCGCGAAATGGTGGCAGCGGGGCTGTGTTTCCCTGGAATCCGCTGTGGAATGACGCTGTGGGGCTGGAAGGAGCCCGGCGGGGGTGCAGGAGCGGCCGGGTGTGCAGCCGTGGTCCCCCGCGTCCCCGCTGTTCCACGCGCGGACGGGCTCCGTCCTTGTCGTTCCCACCGCGGGTCGCCGAGCAGGGGAGGATAATCGAGCGAGACTGCGAAAAGCACAAGGCAAAAAACAGCAGGACTCGTTTTCCGTGTGTTTCACTTCGGGATGAGGCACCCGTGGTGTAAAAGTTACCTGCCTCGTGTGAAAGACTTAATTTAAAAAAGCCTAATGATGTATTTTAAACCGCAAGCAGAGGCTTCTGAGAATAGCAAAAATAAATGTTTGTCTGGAAACAGGGCTCCTTATTCTTTTAGGACTGTCACTTCTCGTAGGGGCTGCAATATGTCTGCCTGCAGGACCGGAGCAGCCCGTACGGACTGGCGGGGTGTGGGTGTTCCGCCAAGGGGACTGCGAGTGCTGCAGGTGAATGCAGCTCCTGGGGCTCCGCGCCGCCTCCAGCGCAGCGGCGCTGGCACTCAGACTCGAGGCTGATGTGTTTGTGCGTGCAGGAGACAGTGAGGGCAACAGACCGATTCTGTGGCTCGCATCTCCCTGTAATCCTTTTGTTTCTTCTTTAATTTTTAAAAGTAAGTTGTAGAAGGCCCGTGAAATTGTGTCTGAAGGCAGCAGTTGGAACTAGCTTCTATGCAAGCAGGGTGGTGTAAAGCTGAGGTTGCTTCGTTTGTAGAGATGGAAAGAGACTTGTTGTTGAAATATACTTGGATGAGACTTGTTATTTACCTCTTGACCATGCAAGTGAACAACCATTTTTTCTCCAGGACTGTGTGTGGCTGTCACTTAGCAACAGGTCTGTAGAGAACTTGGCAGATCCACTGCCTCCCCCATTCTGAAGAGTAAAAGAAATAAATTAGTGAAGGATCAAGAGTGCCATTAATAAAAACAGTACCTGGGTTCTCAGGGGCAGCCCAGAGTTGAAAGACTTATGTTAGAACAAGACAATTAAAGTTGCTTTGAAAATCATGTTTTAATGCAGTTGGGTATGAAAGATTTTGCATCAAGTAGTCCCTAGAAAACTACCCAGTGTATTTGGGAGTTCGGGGCTTTTTTTTTTTTTTTAATGTTGAGAAAGAAAGGTGTTCCATTGTTTACTTAGTAATGGTTGCAGGTTATTTTGCTGCATTATGTTTCGTAACCTTTCTCACTGAAATCTAGGCCTTCTGCGTTTCTGAAGAGTAACTTTGCTTTGCTGTGTGTGCTGTATACCCTTCTGATTGCCAGTAAAGCCAAATGTTGACCAAGCCAAGTGTAGATTAAGCCATAACTGTTATAAAAACTAGTGGCAAGATTAGAATTTGGTTTAATGACAGTAAAGTCAGTAAGGTGCTTAAGCACTGCTTATTTTGTAGAGCATGAGCAAAAAGAGAAGTCCACCACTGCAAGCTTAGTCTTAAAAGAAACCAGTGTGTTTAAATTTGTTCTTACGAGTTGCCTAGTTCTGCCAATACATAGCAATAAGCTTTGATAAAAGATACTCTCTTGATAAGGTAGGTGATATAATCACAGTCTGGAAGAGTAATCATGAACCTTTGCTCTCAGAGAAGTACAGAAATATTTTTGTGCAGCTCTGTCAGCTAGGATCAAAGCCTGCTGTCTGTTCCACAGAAAAGGTAACCTACCCCAGCAAGGTTACAAAGTAGGAATAAAGGAGCAGGGGTCTGTAACTGATGCCACAAGTGGAGAAAAGAGCCTCCAGATAGATCCTCCATTGGGAGAGGAACTGTTGGCCCTGTGGGTAATGCTGAGCATTAGGTTTTGTCATCTCAAGAGATAAAATTGGAAAAGAAAAATGCAGCACTTGTGGAAAGACTGCAAGGCTGGCTGGCTTGCTTGCTTGCTTGGGAAGGATGCTGTGAGCACACAAAGAAGCTATAGTTCCTTACCCAGGCCCATTCTAAAGACAGGGTGGTCAGGATTCAGCTCATGGTCCTTGTTCCAGGAGTGATGCAAGAATCACACCATTCATGACCTCCGTGATGGATCAAGTTCATGCAATCCCTTCTCTCAGCAGTATAGTATCTATATTAAATTTTGTTCTGCTTCTGAATTTTGCCTTGGAAGCATCCACATGAATTTTTTATTATGTTTTTATTTTCCTACAAAAATGTTAAGGGACAAAGTTGTTTTCAAAGTGTTATTTAAAACAGTTTTTCTGCATTGAATTCACCAATGGTCCAGTGACTTAAGGCCCTCTAAATTTTATGCTTGCTATCTAGTATACAAAAACCTATAATGTATAAATGGTTATTTCAGGCCAGTTCTCCCAGCAGTGGTCAGTGAAGACAATTGTATTTACATTTTCCTGGCTATTGGTGGCAGGATGCCCAGCAGAAACTCTCGTCACACTCCCAGCACTGTTCTTAGTGGAAATTTGCACATTAAGGGGTATTTGTTTTGGTTTTTCAGACCCACTGTGGGAGGGAGGGCCTTCTGCCAGTTGAATACAATTGTGCAGCAGTATTTTGTTTAGCACACAGATTTTGTGAAAACATTCTTCCTCTTTGTCCCATCCTTTATGTTCCTGCTATAGGAATTTTAATTGTCTTAATCTTCAACAGAAAGTACATCTATTGTGCATTCCTAGATGGGGAGTGTTCTCTTGGTTGTCCAAGAAAATGAAAATAAATGTATGGTGCTACCTTCTCAGATGAGAAGTTAATGGAGTTTTGGAACAACTGGTTTACAACTGTTTTTCACTCTTCTGTCTGTTTCAGACCTCAAAGAGTTACTGCTTTGATAAAGAGCTTGAGCTAAAGTTTGAAATCACATCAGATCAAATGATAACTGAGTGATTGGCTCTTTTTAGTTCTGTTGTACCTAGAAACCACAGTCCCAGGCAGGGACTCTGTTGTGCCAGGCAAGTATTAGAGACCATTCTATACCATTTTATGAATATGCCAGAGTAGCTTCTGATTAGCTAAGAACAGAGCAAGTTCATTGTCACAGCAAAGTCAAATGCATGTTTTCAGCAAGAGTTCAGCAAGTGGCTATTATTATGGGATATAAATAGATTTAAGAGAGAATGGCAGCACTTACATTGTTAATCTTTTGAAACAATGGAAAGAAAAGAGTATTGCAGTTAATCTCTTGTGATACAAAAATGAACTTTCCAGCTTAGTCTTTGTACTGAAAGAAAAATAATTACTACATCTTAGTATTTTTCCTATTGTAGTAATGATCTCCTGGATTCCACTACTTACTGATATGATGTAGACCTAAATTGAATCATCTCTTTGCTAAGTGCAGTTAATACACCAGTGTGAGCCCACAATCAGAACAGTTTCTGTCTGACAGCAGTAAGATTCATAGTAATTTATTTAGTCACTGAGAGCCAGTACCTGAAAACTGCTAATAACAGACTGGGTTTATAACTGCTGTTTGATCAAGGTGTCAAATCAACTGAACTAATGAACTGCTGGTGTTTGGAATTTGGGTATCGCTTTACCAGGATGTTCAGGTTGTGCTTTAAGAGTTATGTGACAAACATATGCCTTTGTGCATTTGAGGAAGATGGTATTTGAAAGTGTGGTTCAGCAGGGAAATATGGCCAACCAGAGTTACTCCAGCCAATTTCAAAGAGAAAAATGTTAAATATGCTGATTCCATTGCTACACCTTAAGGTTGTTTCTTAGGAAATGTATTTCTGGCTCGCAAAGACATGACAGCAGAGGAGCCTTGTAGCTTGAATCTTTGCTGTGACCCAATTAATACCTCATCAAATCTTATTTATGCATTTGGAGATCTTAGAAAGCAGTGTGAACCTTGCCACCTTTAAGGAGTTTCAAAAGGCTGTAAATCAAGTGCTAAATATCAATGGTCACCTGTGTCCAAGCACATCAGAGCCACTGAAGAATATAGTGTTAGATTTGATTTGAAGTCAAAGGTGAACTTAGATAGTTGACTCCTCAATGATATCCCCTAATTATCACAGTGATAATTTTGTGAACTCTCACATTGAAACAAAATAATTTTATTGTCAAATCTTTGGAGACTTCACAATGTATTTGGTAAAGTTCTCAAAAATTCCATTACAAAGGCAGACAGAAGAAAGCAAGGAAAGTACTGGTCCAATGACTGTGATTTATTTAAAATATATATTTACCTACTTTTATTATACTGCTGAAATCTTGTCTGAGCTATGATGTGTGTGATAAGGTTGCCTTCGGTTGCCTCTCTGATCTGTGGGCTCCCAGTGACTCAGCAAACAGCTCTAGTTCATTAGTGTTGGCAGCATGCCAGAGTTTCTGGTGGTACAAAGATAAACCATTTCGGAACATGTAAGGCATACAGCTTTCTTTGGTTTTTGATCTGTTGCCATGCTCTTTGCATTTCACCTCAATACATTTTCTTGTGGCTTTTGCAAGTGAAATCTCTTTCTGTTCTCTTTTGGTGGAGAACTAGAAATAGGGAAGAGGCATTTGAGAGTTGGTTGGGCCATCCTGCAGCTCAAAGGCAGGACAAACAGGTTCTGCAAAGTAATGATCCTGAATACACAATTAAGCTCTGAAAAAGGTTTCCATGCCAAGCTCTCACTTTCACCTTCTAAATGGTTACATGGTTGGTAACAGTAAAAGTGGTACTTGAAACCTAATTGAAGTTTTCCTCCCTCCACCCCCAACATCTAAGCAATCTGAGCATACATACAGGAATGGGATCCTTGAGATGGGAAAGTCTGAAACTCATCTGTATCACATTTCACCTTTAATACTGGAAGTTTCAGAAGTTCTTGTTTTTTTTCATTATGCAGCCCCGTGCACCAGCACCTTTCGGATTCAGGCAAAGTTTCTCCTCAGAAATAAACTCAGAAATAAAGCTAGAAAGGTCTTTAATATTCCACATAAGGGAATCAGGTGAATTGGCAAGCTGGTCACATTACTCATATTCATATTTAGGATACCCTGGACCTAAGTGCATAAAATAAAGAGAGAAATTAACCGTAGAATTTGTAGAGGTGATAAAGTAAGCCTATGAAAGAAAAAAAAAATACACCATTTTATATATGGGTTGGTATTATTCTGTATTGCTACCTACTTTACTGATGCTTTGGTGCAATTGTTACAGAAGCTAATAGCTAAAATGACATTCTCCCAAAGAAAGAAAACATTAGGAAGTAAGGATTTCCATATTCTCTTCCAGCTGTTCCCATATCCCATAAACTTACTAAATGATTAATGGAAGTTTACTGGTTAAGGCTTGCAGGCTTTCTCTAGAAAAATTATGTTTTTCATCACTGACCTCTCAGTTACAAACCAAATATATTGCAGGGCAGCACAGATATTTCTTATGCCACTTTCCATGGTGTTTCATTCAGTGAACCTCTCAGCATTTGAGGTTAAACATCCCTAGTACTGTTGATGAAAATGGATTATGAAATATGAAAATAATTCCTGGCAGAAGGTCTATAGACAAGTCAAGGCCCCACCCAGCCTTCCTGCTAACAAAGACAGAGCTAGCTAGATGACAAAATGCAATTAAATGGATGGTTTAAAAATCATTGGTGAGCTGCATTTGGGTTATTTCTCAAGGCAAGAAAATTGGCTTTTGTCCTCTTCTTCACAGAATAATGGCTGTTACAGAGCTGAGTCCACAGCAGATGAAAGGAGAAGGAGCCCTTTTGATGGCTTTCCCCCTTCCAAAGATTCCTATCTGTTTCTGGACATGAGTTTCCTAAACATAGTGTGACTTTCATCTGGTCTATGAAGATGGGATTATTTTGTTTACTTTAAAAAACAGTAAACTCATTGCATTTAATTTACTTAATGTGCCATGCAGGTGTAGATGGTGGTGAATGGAATGTGAAAGCAGAAAGAAGAAGAAACCTCTGATACTCATGTTTCTTTAGCTGTTGTGACTGGTATTCGTTTGGCAGTTATGTAGCCTGAATCTTATTGACTCATTGAGAATTGAAGGGCTGCAGGATGTGTCAGCACAGAACAGAAACTGCAAAACCTAGCAGTGGGGTTGATGAACCTGTTTTGCCTTATTCTGAGATAACTTCATTGTGGATTCTGGCATGTGGAAAATACAGTTAGGTTCATGAGAGCAAGGAGAGAATTCAGGATAAACAAGTGAAAAATAGGGGAAGTAGAGAAATGGTGTGCTGGAAAAGCAGGACTATAGGGGTTTTCATTGTGGAGTGTATAAACACATCACTGAATTTGTGTGTGTGTTGGGTAGGATTTGTGCAGCAAGGGAAGAAGTGGGGGCACAGAGCTGTGTCTGTATCACTGATGCATTCCGCTGGTTTCCCTGGAGTTCAGACAGGAGGGAGGGGAGAGGTGGGGAGATGGGCACTGTCTCCTTTCCTCTGAGGTAATTTCAAAACCCAGTGAGTTGCCTAAACCTTCAAAGACACCTTGAGAGCCTGTGAACCCTCCACCTCTTTAGATTTGTCAGTTTCTATTTACAGCCTGAGCAGAAATCAAAGAGAGGACAGAATATGTTTGACAGCTGTATCAGCAGTAGGTTCCCTCAGCGAGATAAACTGAGATACAGTTGTCAGATACGTGCTGGGTGTTCAGAGCCCTGTGCTGTCAGGGAAAGGTGGCAGATAGAAGATTGTCAGATTCCTGGAGGGAATGTTGAAGCAATATGGTCTTCAGTGTAGAGATGGCTGAGTTTTGGTAGGTTCAAATCTCAAGGGGTTTATTTCTAAAAATAAAATATCTACTGTACAGGAGATGTATTTTGCCATCAATAGGCTTTTGTTCTGTCAATTCTCACACATCTGGAAAACTTGAGTTTTTTAAAGGAGGTGAATACACTTTATGAAAGCTTCAATGGATGTGGTTTCTCGTAGTTTGGAATGTAATTATGCATGAACCTAACTGCCCTACCACAGCTGTTCAAATGCCCTACCAAAAGGTTTTCATAGAGATAAGAGGTTGTTTTTCCTTGCAGAAAGCAACCTCTGCCTCAGTGCAGAAGTTCTCTTTTAAATCCAGTACTTATCACTCTTTGCTCCATTAGTGGTATGGGGTTTAATCTGTTAAGAATTTCAGGAAAGTAGATTCTTAAGAAATAACTTGTTTATATATTTTCTGTTAAAAAAAGTTATACCAAATTACAATGGGAAGTAAACATTCTGTGGGAAATTATTTTAGGTTCTTGTTGTGTGTACTCTAAAAAGACAACTTGTCTGTATGTTTTAGACACTGTAATGCATTGCCTACCCCAAAATGCTGATTTACCTTGGAATTCACTGTGTAGTTTTATAGTATCAGTCCTAATTAATAACCTTTTATCTTCTGTTCCTTTTTTTTTTATTTCTTCCTAAATACAGAGTGCTGTTTCAGACCTGATACAGACAAGATGTCCAGCAGGGGTGGAAAGAAGAAGTCAACCAAGACCTCCCGCTCCGCAAAGGCTGGGGTCATATTCCCTGTTGGAAGAATGCTCCGGTACATTAAGAAAGGCCACCCGAAGTACAGGATTGGTGTTGGTGCTCCTGTGTACATGGCTGCTGTACTGGAATATCTAACTGGTAGGTGTTGCTGAATTATGTGAAACAGTAGCAGTAAAAGTTAAATACAAACTGAATTTACACAGAAAAAATCCCAAAGAAATAAAAAAAGTTACAGCTGAAGTGTGTGTTTTGCTGATCACACATCTAAGCCAAAATCAAGGTACCCTCACCCCTGCCTCAGAGTCTTGATGACTTTTGTTCATTCCTGCATAGAATTTGCTTTCACCACTTGTAAACATACTCTTTCCATGTAGTCAGGGTTCCCACTGCCATCAGTGTGTGGACTACATTGTTGCAAAGCATCTCTTTGCTTTGGTTTTGTGCCTGATCAGTTTGTTTGGGTTATAATTGTCTGTTAAGCATATACATTAATTTTAAATAGAGAGTTTCTCCATGTTTACACAGGGCTGAGACTGTTTACAGCCTTGTTTAAACATTTTTGTTCAATTTGCAGATTTCTTTTCAGACTACACTTGCTGTTTGCAGTTTGTTTGATTGAGTCTGTGTATACATGCAAACTGTTCATCTGCCCAGGATCTACGCAGCTTATTTACTTACAGTTGTAGTTCTAGTTCTGTTCCTTTCATCACATCAGAATGAGAATACCTTAAATAATTATCTCATCCTCATCTTCTCACAGGACAAAAGTATTATTTTTTCCTCCATTTAGAAATAAGCTTCAAAGGAATAAAATGCTTTGCCCAATGACATAAACAACCAGACATGCAAGTAAAGATCTTTATATAGTTAATTTGTTCTCAAACACAACTTAAGACATTGCAAGTTTACCCTCTCCAAACAACATTACAAAAGCAGTCTTTTGACAGAAAACCCCAACTGTAATAGCATCAGCATATGGGCTTTTTGCAATAATGGTTTGCTTAAAATAAAAAAAAAATGGATAAGAAGGTTCAGTCATCTTCATGTGGCCAGATTGATGTCTGAGTATATACCTGTGGTGTAGGGATCTAGCAAAACACACAAGTGCCAGATAGTTGAGTGTTTGGAACCAGATTCTGTTAGCATGACTAAGGAAAAGTTTAAATTGGATCTTATTTCTCAAAGCAGTGTTTCTTTTTCCAGTGCATGTGCTTGTGTCGGTGTTCTTGCCATAGGTTCAAGTGTTTCAATGGACAGGAGACTTTAAGCTGTATTGGTGTGCTGAGCCTCTCAAAGGTAGAGGTTTTTCTTTGACTCAAGCACAAAGTTATAAAGCATTGACTTTTCTGGGAGTATTTAAAACTGAAGCAACCTGACCGTACCACAATATTTGATGCATTTTATAATGGCTCTTGACGTTGAAGGACAGAAGATTTCTTCCTATAAAGTTTCTTCTTCCCCTAAAGATAAATATTGGTAATATTACCAAATAATTAATCGAGTGCTTGTTTTCTGTAGGGTATTCATACCATCAAATATATTTTTTTTTCCTCCTTCACCTGTCAACATTCAGTATTCTTTATTTGGGCCTTTTCTTTAAAAGAATGCTTTTAAACTTCATAGATGGCCTTAAAAATTAACATTTCCTTTAGCTAGGTTGCTGCTTACAGCAATAACAACTCAAATAAAAGACTTCTTAGGGTGAAGGGTGCTTTGAATGCTGTCCTTTTAAAGAAACAGCAATACAGGTGAGCTTAAGGCTCTGTTAATAAGCAGCACATGTTACAGGTTTAAATCATTTAAGTGTTGACTGAGGCAGTGATAGTTTAGGCAGTTAAGAATAGGCTGGGGAAATAAAGGTGTGCATCTTTGGGAACTTGTCTGAGGACATCACCAACAACAAGAAAACCAAGGAAAATAACATACATCACTTTAGGAAAAACAAAAGGCAGGAGGAAAGAATAGCTGAAGGAAAAAGTACTTTCCTTCTGTATCCCTTTAAGTATTTTTAGGCAGTTTTGCTGTGGTTTTTCTGTCTCCTTGGAAGTCTAGGTAGATAATCCTAGTAACCTGTATCACATGGCTTTCTTTCATTCCTGTACATAGATGCATCTCAAAAGCACAGATACGCCTTTCCTTCTAGAGTTGGTACTGGTTTTATCATAGAATTATTTGGGTTGGAAGGGACCTTGTAGTTAATCTTTTTCTAATCCTCTTTCCATGGACAGGGATACCTCCCACTACACCAGGTTTCTCCAAACCACATCCAGTCTGGTGGCCTTAAACCATCTTGGCCATTTCCAGAGATGGGGCAGCCACAGCTTCTCTAGGCAACTGTGCCAGTGCCCCAGCGCACTCACAGGGAAGAATTTCTTCCTAATATCTAATCTAAATCTATCCTGTTTCAGCTTGAAGTGATTTCCCCTTGTAGTCCCATCACTACAAGTTCTTCCCTCTCCAGCTTTCTTGTAGACCCCTTACTGTTTCAATCTGGTGAGTTTTTTTTCCCTTTCTCTAAGTTTTTCACACAATGTATAGTATAATTTTTAGCCTTTAGTGCTCAGTATGTTTTCAGAACTTCAGGTCATTCATCTTTTTCAGTGTAATTCAGAAACAGCCCCTTGAAATGGAATGCTTGGAGATTTTTGGTTTATGTTCTTTTTACCTCTTGGCATTTATTACTTCACAAAACCAGAGAAATCCTGACTTCTCTCCAGGAGAGTTTTTAAAGATCCTTATGTTAGCACATGGTCTGAGACCAAATCAAAGCATTTCAACCATTTCAAAGTAAAACCAGGAACGTGACATAAGAGGAAGGAGACCATGTGAACTAGCATGCTAATAAATTGGCTAAATCAAAAAGCAATCCTGTGTATCCTGGAAGGAGAAGTATAAAATATCAAAAGGAGTCATAGGAAAGAGAAACTTCAGAAACCAAAACGGGAGTGGAAATGACAGACACATGACCTAATAGAAAGGAATCTACAATGGTTTAAACACTGGTTTATCAGTGTGCAGAATTTGGAACCAACTTTCTTCGTTTAGAAGGTGAGGTGTTAAATTTTGCTGGCCTTTTCTGAGGTTTAACTTCGATGTAGATCTGAAATTAGCCCATGATGTGGTCAGATATGGGAATTTTTGTTCTATCTCAGTTTGAGATTTGAGCTTCTGAAATGCTTCCAGCTGTTCAGACTTGAAGGTCTGTTCTGGATTCATCTGGAGTTATGACTTTCCACTTTGTACTTTGAAAGTAGCTTATTTTTATCATTTATCTACAACTCCTGATCAGAAAGTAAGAGTACACATTCTATGATTTCGCATGTCCTTAGATTTCAATATACTTCACAATTAAACAAGTTGCACAGTGAGTATCCTCCTTTTCTTACTTATTCACTAAAGGTTCTTGTTACTAGAAGTAACATTAGAAAATAACTCTCTCATCAGCACAAGCTGTGTATCCAGTTTGGTTTCTTAAGCCAAGTTGCTTATTGTTTCCAGTTTTTTATCTATGGAAATAATGTGTTATGTCCATTGTAAATAGGATGCAAGTGTGTCTTTCATGGGTAAATGTGCAGAAAGTACCTTTGAGTGTTACCAATATTGAAGCAGGTGGATATGTGTCCTTTTTTTATGCTGGAGGAATAGTGTGGATGCCAAAGAACTATAAATGCATGGTTCTTTCTTTTCCTTCTTTGAAGCAGCAGTTCATGCAATGCTTTCTTGCAGGGAATAGTCAGAATAATGTATCAGTTCTGCAGCATAAGCAGAAATTAATTTTAACCATTATCAACAGTTTTCAGTTGGCACATACTGTGTTGGTGATTCCTATTGTCTTCTTTCTTTATTGCACTTATTTGCACAATGGTTCCTCGCCTATTTGTCTTTCCAAATGTGGACTTCAGAAAACATGCAGTCCCCCCCATAATTTCTCTGCAAAGTAGTGCATCAGTATCAGTTTATGTCAAAAAAGAACTCTAGGTCAGTCAAGAGAATGGCCACAGACTTCATCTGGGGCATTGCAGCCACTTACATGAATTTTGGTGGTTTCTGTTTGTCAGAACTGGGCCTGCCATACATCTCATCAAGTATGGTCTTTTCAGGTGTAGAGCTTGCACAAGTTACAATATGTAATCCAACCTTTCCTACTAATGGAAATAGATACTCCTTTGCCCTTGAAAAACAGAAATCTCTTGAGCATATTTAAAGGCAGAAAGAGCCAGGCCTGCAAGTGATTTCTGTTCCACCCTCCCCCATCATCTGTTCTACACTGTAAATCATTTCCAATTGCCAAAATGTCATAGCAAATGAGGAAAAGGAGAAGTTTATAAAACAGCAGGAGCACAGGAATACAGAAGAAATGAGACTGATTTATATTTGTTATGTATATATGAAGGTAGGAGAAAATGTTAAATACCTGTTTTCTCCATTAGATCTTTTTCTCAGCTGTGTTTTTGGGGTTTTTTTACACAGGGGTACTGTTGGTCATATATTTTCTTGAAATGCAAAATAAGCACTTCTTGAACCCCATGGTTAGAATTGCATCTGAGGCATTCTCGTATTTACCCGAGTTTTTGTTTTCAGGCTTTCTGATGTCACCAGAATCAAATAATGGGAGTTCATGTGCTGGAGCTCAATTCATTGTGTTTTTATCTTGATGAATTTTCAATGTGGGAAGCATTTTTGATCCAGCTGCTGATTGGCTGTAAAAGAAAAGTCCTTCCTGAGAGCAGTAAGTTTAACTGCTCACTTCAGATGCTCTTTGCAATGTCCAAGCTGAGCAAATTGAACTGCTGTTCACCTCTTGTGTTCTGCTCACTGACCAAAATCTTCACAGGGTCACAGAGGAAAACAATGATTTGCCCTTTCTGTCAAAGCAGATGTTCCACTGAACTCCTGCTTGGAAGCAGAGGGGAGCTCAGGGGTCCACAGTAAAAAAAAGCATTGGTTAAAAGCAGATTCAATTTCCAGATAGTCTGAGACTCCTATAAATAACCATGCTTGGAGAGTAATGAAATCTAAGAAGATAATTAATTGACAATATCTTTTTGATACCATTGAAATGTGCATTCAGTACCAAAATACATTTCTTCTATTTAAACAGGCAACTTTAGAAACTCTAGTTCATTTTATGGTGGTGTACCAAAAACTCTGTCCCAAAGATGCCAGAAGAAAATGAGGGGCTCATAGGACCCGTGCCTTCCCTGAGCAAGCATGAAAATGCCTCTTTGTATGTAGTGTGCTTTCAATATGGATTAATACCGCTCCTAAAATACAGCAGGGTTGTTCATGGCAGTAACCTCACAAGCAGAGACCTTTTCACTGTATCAGCACAGGAAAACTTTATAACATTCCTTCTACATAAGACTCATGTCATGCTCTCAAGTGAAGTGTCATTATCACAATTTAAAATTGCTTTACTTGTAAGAAGTGCAACTTCAGATATAAAACTTTGCACGGTTATCAACTGAATGACCAACATTCTGAATTATAAATGCATGAATCAGTGTCTTTTGAATGTATGTAAATGAAGAGTTTTCTTTCACTTAGAAGCCCTTCCTTGGCTCCAGCCCTGTAAGCACTTATGTACGCCTCTGTCTTATTGTGTAGTCCCGTAAACTTCCATGGATCTCTGAGTTACAAAAGCTCAGTACAAAATCTCTGACCTGATTACTGTCCTGATACATTCTCCAAGCTGCAAAGGTCAGGTTTGATGAAAAATTATAAGAACCAACAAGTATGTTTTCTTGTAATAAAAGCTCTAACAGTGCATACTGCTATGTCAGCTTAGTTCAGAGGGGTAAATATGCAACACTGGAATATGTGACATGTGTTGTATTGCAAGAATGTAAAAAATGCTGGATGGGGCTGGTTTAGTTTTTATGGCATGGTCAGTGAATATTTCCTCCTTTGAAAATGTTAAATTTTTTTTGCTATATTTCAGTTATATTTTAACTAGCATGAAATACTTCTTATTCTAGTAAGTAATTTCATCTGTTTTTTTTGGCTAAGTTACAACAGAGTAATGACTTTGTCTTTATATTGCTGCTCAGTTTCATAGTGATATCAGCCTTGGTTTGGAAGAATGGAGAGTAAGACAAGCATAAAACAAAAATGGCTGATTTTGTTACACAGTTTTTTTCCTACTCCTACCTTTGTCTTACATGGAATTCCTTGTTGAGAAGAAGAATAAAAGAATCTACAAAACTGAAGTCTTTTCTTCTTTGGTCCTTTATTCTTGGAATGACAGTTGTAGGATAACTGGGTAGAAGCAGGAAGACATTCTGACTCTACAGTGTATTTACCAAACAGTTTCTTTCCTCAGATATTCTCAAATTTTAGCAGTTCTTGCATCAAGTATCGTAAGCATGATTTTTTTCACCTTTTTTCCGTGAGTTTTATTTAGAATGCCTGAGTTCAGCTCATGTTCTGTTTTCAGTCTTCTATTTTTCCAAAGTATATTTTTCCCTGATTTACCTTTAGAAATGAAATTCCATGTGGATTCTTTGGTGCCATCAGATGAAATGCTCCATCCTCGGTACAAACTTCACTGGGGAAAAATAAATTTAGGGGATATACAGTGAAATACAATATTTCTAAACCATACAGGAGGTACTTTTCTCCCAAATTTCAAAACTGTCTGTGGTATAGCAGGCTTTGTTAGTGCATGCTGTTACGGATGCTAAATGTGCTAAACTTTTCTGAATGGGTTCAGAAAACCATGAGACATACCCATAGGAGTAAAATCTGTTGGAAACTAAACAAAATGACAGCATTTCTAACTTGGAAAACCACTCAGCTGCACGTGGCTGAAATCAGAGGGAATGTTCTGGAAAATTTGCTTGCTCCTTTAATGCCCCAACCCACCTGCACTTGGGCAGTGGCTGAGGACCAGAGGTCAGGCTGGATGTTGGCTTTGCTCCAAGGAAGTTACAGCAAGTCCTCTTGATTTCTTCAGTGTTTAGAAATGCAGCATTAAAGGCTAAGCCAGGACCCAGTCTCAGGATGTGAGTAGTCTCCTGTGTTCTTTAACAGCCAGACCAAAGCATACATGGAATCATTTAGATTGGAAAAGCCCTCCAAGATCATCAAGTCCAACTGCTAACCTGGCGCTGCCAAGTCCAGCACTAAACCATGTCCCCAAGTGCCACATGCTGCACTTGATCAGGTAACGTCTGGCAGCAGTCACTTTAATCATGTTTGAGTGCATTTTTAAACATATGTAAGCTGTTACGAGGAACAGCAAAGTGTACTGCTAGGTAGAGGAAGCTCCACTGAAAAAAAGGCTGATTTGAGTTAGATCAGGATTCTTCTGGAAATGAGCTAGGCTATCTCTTTGAATTAGTATTCAGGGTGCAGCCATTGTTATAAATAACATCTGAGTTGAAATTCAGGTTTCCCTGAAAATTGAACTCTCATATCTTTTACAGTTCAATAGTAAACAAGAACTTAAAATAAAAAAAAAAAAAAAAGAAAAAAGGATGGTATTAAAAAGTGTAGAAAAAAGTGGAAGAGATGTGTAAGTCAAATCAGAAGGCTCTAAGTGGAAGTGGCTTTTGTGGCCTGAATTTGTGTTTTGTGTAAACAGCAGTCTGTCATCTGCCTCACAGAAATGCAAAAATTCTAATAACTTGGCAAAGTTAACAGTTTTTCCTTTAGGGGGCCTAGTTTTGATACAGCTCAGACACTCAAGGCTGAAAGGATTGGGGTTTTTATCACATCCTAAGAGAACGATTGCCCTGCTGAGAGTTAAGGTTTCATCAAGGCTTGTTCAAAGCAGTAAAGTTTCTTGAACTGGTTTTCACTGCATCAGATTTCCACAACTTTGAACCAAGGCTGTTTTATTGGAATGCGTAAGAGGGAAAATGTTTTTAAATGATTCTACCTTTACTCTTGCAACTGCAGATTCCAGGGGGATTGGGTGGAATACACGGAGAGAAGAATGCAGGAAACTCTTAACAGCCTTGGTTGATTGGGGTTGATTGGGTTAAAACCTTCCGGAATCATGTAAAATGAATCTCAAGTCAATAAAATGCTGATGGGAAAGATGATTTGTTTGAAGTACAATGAGTAGACTCCTTGTCATTTGGTTCACTCTGTAGCAAATACATATTTTTCTCAGTGGAGTCGTATCAACATTCATATTTCTTTGATTTCTGGATATTGTTTTCAATTTTCTTTTAAGGAGTGGCTTCGCAATTTTTTTAGAAACCCCTGACTTGTTCCTGTAGGAATCTGTGTGTTCAGAAATTGGCCTTGTATCAACATATCACCTGTTAGTTGTTAAGAGTTTAATTTTCAAAGATATTATTTCATCTCCCTGAAGACAAGGTGGACAAAGAGATTCGATACAACAGCAATGATTTAGTTTGCGATGTAAAGCAAAAAAAAAAAAAGAATTTTGGGGATTAAGTCAGACCAATTGAATTTACTGTTTACATTGAGAAAGGTTACAGCCTGGAATGCATGATAAGCTAAAGGATTTTTATTTGGGCTTGAGAGGAGTTTTAGTCAGTAATGACCAGTAATATTTTGTTTGAAAACCACTGATAAATGAACTGGAGCACTCCTCAGGAGTGGGAGGAGAATACATTTGCTTTTGTAGCATCCAGGTCTGCAGTTTCTACTGTGCCTGCTTTGTTTGGCCTAATAGTAACTAGTTTCATTTTAACCATGTGTTGTGTTCTGTTCCAGAATTTGCAAGTTGTGAAATACCAATGTAACAATTCTCAGGGCAGAGCAACCCCCTGTGAAACAGGGAAATGCAAGTAGTGAAATTGGGAAGTTAGTAGGGTGTCTAAGAGATGACCAGGTCTCTGAAGGTAAAGGATGCGGAACACTGAAATCTAAATCCTGAATCCTGAAAACTTCATCCGGGATGAGGTTTCTGTGGAGACTTCTGACACTTCTTCGTTGTGTTTGAGTAGGAAGTGTCTTGAGAACAGCTTTTCCTGTGGTCTTATCTCAAGCTTAAATATGAAGGTACACAACCGGTTTGGTTTTCTCCTTCAAAAATATTTAACTGAACTTTTAAAAACCTCTGCTGAAGAAAAGCAGTTTTGGTCCAAGGGCTCAGAACAGGCTTAGACCAGTTTTCACTCCCCATATCCCAGTTCTAACTATTACCAAGAAGTTTTTCAAGTGATCTAAATGAAAACTGCCTTGGTAATAAATTTTAAAGACAATTGCTTAACTGTTAGGGTTTCCCACTCAACACTTCTACTTTAATAGTGACTAAAAAGAAAAATACTAATCATAACTGTCTTTTACATCAAATTGATATGCTCACAGTATAGTCAGATTTCTGAAGCATCCTTTTTTGCTATTAAACAGCTGTCCATACATGAATATATCACATGCTGGCATTGCATTCCTAGTTAATTTTCTTTTCCTAATTATACAGCTCTCACACCTTTTTCTGGTTTGTTTTATACCTGTACTTAAAGCGGTACATGTTGGTTTGCATTTTTGTTTGAAGTTATTCAAAAGCACAGAAAAAGTCATTAGTGCAGATGGAGTTTCTCTTCATGTTAAGCTGATTTAAGTATGTATTAGTTGAAGGATACCTTCCAAACCATATATTGAAAACTTGGGATTTTTCTTCATTTTTTAAAAAATAGACCTCTTCATGTTCTGTAGTTTTGTAAAGTGAGTCTTGCAGTTGCCTGCTGCCTGAGTGGTAGTGATGTAATTATTCTCTAGGGGGGAAATGCCTTGAGTAAATATATGAAACGAATGGAATAGACATTATGCAACTTCCATCCTTTTTGTGAGGCCTCATTTTTGTAAAACATTTTTGTTTTGGTCTTCTGGCTGGATAAATACAAGCTGAGTGAAACCTGATGTCATGGAAGTTCTTAACACTTTCTTTGCCTCAACAGTTCTAAGCAAAACTTTCTCTCTTGACCCTGCTTGGTTGCTGGAGTTGATTTTTAAATGTCTGTTTTCTCCTACTGTGGGAAGATTGCTTTTAATGAAACAGAACTCCTCAGTGACTCAAAGCTTTGAACGTGGTAGAATGACACTTCCAATGTGATGGGTTGACCTAAGAGTTCAAGTCCAGTCTCAATTTTAAATACTTTTTACCACCTACTCATTTGTCCAGGTAAATCCATAGTTACTCTTCTGAAAATTTGAATCAGCTCCCTTACAGAGAGATCTAGATTTTTCTCTAATTTAAAATTGATTTTAAAAATGGGCAAAACACCATTTCAATCTCCAGAATTAAAGCAGCATTAAACAGATGTGAAAGTAGTGCTGTCTGCAAGAAAAATCCAGGCAAGTAGTCTGAATCCTGTCTGCATCCAGAAAGTCTTCGTTTCCAGCATTTCTAAGTGCTCTGATCTGTTGGATTTGGATTAGGTTTGTCTCTTGTCAGTTCTAAATCAAAAAGCTGTTGCCTGTGTTGGCTTCAGTTTGAATACCTCCTAATCCTCTGTTTTTAGCTAGGAGAGTCCCCCTCTGACCAGCCTTGTGTACATAGCTGAGTTTGGCAGGTCTCAGTGCTGTGGGTCTCTCTGCATGTACAAGCAATACTTGATTGTTGTTGGAGCACTGAGAAGGCCAGAAGAGAAATTCCACCCTCCATGGCCTCCTCCTCTCTCCCTCTCCCCAA
This sequence comes from Onychostruthus taczanowskii, assembly GCF_017590055.1. Lineage (NCBI taxonomy): Eukaryota > Metazoa > Chordata > Aves > Passeriformes > Passeridae > Onychostruthus > Onychostruthus taczanowskii. The sequence continues at coordinate 9,198,712 of NW_024498573.1, forward strand.
GCTCCTCTTTTGTGGTCCTCAACACCAGTGCAAAGCGTTCTCTTCCTGAAGAGGAAGTGGGGTACCTCAACTTCCCTAAAGGACCATTAGAAAACTGTAATTTCAAAATGAGTTTCCTGTCCAAGGAAGAGGGCTTAGCACTTACAAGAACAGTTCTCCACTGTACGAGGCAGACATTTTAGTTTTATGAGGAACAAATAAAACATTCCTGTGTGCTTTACAGGCATAACACTTTCTTAGAGTCTTTAGTTCCAGAATGACCTGTCTGCATAGCTGTGCTGATCAGTCACAGAGAGTAACACGGCCTGACTGTTCAGCAGGGCCAGTGCCGGAAAGCAGAAGAGGTGGGGGAGCAGAGGCAAACCAAAAAGCAGCAAAGCCTTCCCTTGATTTTCAGCTGGGATTAAGTCTGAGGTACAAACAGTTGCATTCCTGGTGTGAGGTGGTGGAGGTGGTGGCGTTACTCGGTGACAGAGCCTTGCTGAGGTCAGTGGGGATGCCTGGGGTGCACCCAGGGTTTCACCGTGTCCACTGCAGGTGATGCAGGGCTTTGCCACCACAGGCTGCAGGCAGCAAAACCTCACGTGTCTGAGCTGGGCTTGCCAGAAGTATGTGAAAAGGATTATGCCAACTTAATTCAGTTCTTTGGAGGTGTGGAAAGCATGGGCAGGTTGACCTTACCCTGCTAATCCAGCTTTAAAAATAAATTAAAGCAATTGTTGTCAGCATGAAATGTTGAGTTACTTTGGAGTTTAGACTTAATATTGTGCCTCTTGCTATAATAAAGTTAATTGTGTGCTTTGAGGAACACAAAAATGGTGAAAACACGCCAAAATCCTCAATGACGTTTAACTGTAGAATGTCCAGAAGCAGCTGAACGTTTTCCAGTAAGCATCATAGCCTACTTGTTATGGGACTTAGGATGAAAAATAATTGGTGAATCATGTTAAAATCAGTCTAATGAGAAGCTGTAGTCTGTGCTGTATAGTATTACTGAAGATTTAGTGTGTCCTATGGTAAAGGCATGTGGTCACATGAACTTTGATTTTAGTCTTTTTTGTTTCCAGGTTAATGCCTTATTTCAGTTCTTTTTGCCTCTAAATCAAGTTTATGGAAGAGCTCTCATGGTATAGTCAGTTCTTAACTGTGAAATCAAGCTCATACATTACTGTAATGTTGCATTTTAATATTAGTGTGTATTAGATGTAAAAAAAGACATTTCCCTTTTTTTTTCCCTTCTTTTTCTCCACATGTTACCAGATATGCAAAAGGAAATCTACCAAGTGCAATAGTGAGACACAGATTGTAGAGAGGGAGATGAAAGGTTAGGTGAAATGGAGACAGCAGTAGCACATAATTACTGAGTCTGATAAACATGTTATGTCATTTTTTAAAATTGTTCCCCGGACTTTCTTGTAATTAATTGCATCCTTGCCCAAGGTTTGTTGAGCTGCAGATAAATCAGTTAGCAGGTAATGCTCTAGTCTTTCTCTTCAAAGATCCTTGCACAGGGAGCAAGTTCATCTTTCCTAATTCAATAAAAGCCATTAAATGCCTAGCTTTTAAACATTATTTTGTCAGCACTGGAAATATCTTCTAAGGAATAATTTATGAGGAGCAAACAAACATGATTCATCAATTACTTTTTCTGGTTAAAAACTTCTTCTCAGATAGAGAAAAAAAAAATCTTTAAATGAGTGTAGCAGCAGAATTTGTATTTTTAGTGTCCTAAGTTGAATGTATGCTTACATGGTTCCCTAATGCTAAAAATGAGTCATTGAGAATAGTGTCTTTTCCAGTAATAAAAAAGTAGAAGTGATGCAAGCCAGAACTCACATCTGACAGATTCAAGAAAAGGACCTATAGAATTTGTGTATCTACTGTGCTCTGTCCTCTGATAGGAGACGGGTCCTTAGAGATGAGCACACAGTAGCCTTGAGAACACTGAAAAGTGAGGATTCTGGGGAAACTGCTTCAAAAGAATAAAAAAAATAATACTAGTTTAAAGCACAGGACTCAAGTGTGCATTTGTTCTTCAGTGATTAGACGTATAAAAACAAAATGATGATTTTAGAGTTAGATGTCTATTGCAGGTATCTACAGCAGTTAGGAGGAACATGATGTAATTCCCATACCTTTTTGCATGGATGCTAAATAACACATTGACTTTTCTTAATGACCACACTGTAATTAAAGGAGCTTACTTTTTCCCCAGCGGAAATTCTGGAATTGGCTGGAAATGCTGCAAGGGACAACAAGAAGGGTCGAGTCACTCCTAGACACATCCTGTTGGCGGTAGCAAACGATGAAGAATTAAATCAGGTAAGAAAAACCTCTGCCATGTGAAGGCCAGGATTTCCTTTAGGGCTTCTTAAATTGTCTTTTCATATAGCTGACTTGTAACTCAAGACCTCTGCTTATTGAGCAGCACACCAGGAAACACTCACCAGCATGCTGGCTGTGCAACTAACTACAGCACTCAGCTTAATTGTGTATTTCAGCTCTCCTAAAATGTGTAAGAATGCAATGGAGATGTAAAATGATGTTTGCTAACACTATTACAACCAATCCTGTTGGACTGGGGTATTGTCATAAGTTCTTCAAGGACAGAGAAAATCCTGCAGATGCTGGTTTTTTGTTTGTTTTTAGTTTCCTCCTTAGACAGCTGAGGTCTCTGTGGGACTTATCCTGTTCTCGCTGAAGTCTGTTATTGTGACCACAGAAGAGCTCTAAACTCTTACAAGTCTATGTCCTTTGCAGACTTAAAGATGCTTTTAACCTGGCCATAAAAAAAAAAAAAAATTGGCATTATTATGACAGTGCTGTGGTGTCAGCCAGAGGCAGTGGCTGGGATTAATGTACCTTTCTGTGAGGTGCTCTAAAAACCCCTCTGAAAAGATACTTTTTCCAAATCTGTGCATCATGGAGCAGGAAAAAATAATATTTCCCCAACCACTCTCCTTCTTGTTTTGCCTGAAATTTGGTAATACTTTCCGTTCGTTATCCCTTTGTAAGCTTGGAGCCTCACTAAGTTGAGATTGGGGAGCAGTAAACACGAATCAGAAGGTGGGAGTACCTGGGGGACTTTGATGTCACTGTCTGTATCCTCCTGAATAGTGAATTAGTCCCAGTTAGATGTATAAAAATGAGTTAAAGTGGTTTTAAATACAGAACATTATATATTTCACCTCCGCTTTTAAAGGCTTGAATAAACTGCACACTCTTGAATATTGATCTTCAGCTGCATATTTTTTGAAAAAATACAGGTATAGAGATTTGTGTAAATGTTGCCCTCCATTTTGAAGTTTCTTTTTCTTAGAAAAAAAACCTTTTTAATAATACAGTTGCAGGAAAATGCAGCACTTGGGACATATACTGGGTTCTTAACAGTGTGGCACCTGCTGTAGTCTCAAACCCTGGATTTTGGGGTCCCGTTTTTCTCTCACAGGCTGCCCTGCTGGGCCCTCAGGTGTGTGCCTGGGGCTGTTGTGTTTTTCCTCATTGGGTGACAGCCTTCATGGCATGGATTCAGAGAAACAGATCTCAGGTGAGCCCTAGAGATCCTGGCAGTGACAAGCATGTGTGCAAGAAGAACACATGCTCCCTTTATAGTTAAAATCAAGTATGTGGTTGGCTCCATTTCATGCATTTCTCATCTCTTCTTCAAGGATAATGGTGGAGAAATGCAAGGCAGTATACAAAATTTGCAGTAAATCCTATTTTCTATTTATCAGTGAGTAAACTGGAATTTGTCATGTACAATTTTTTTTTTTTTTTTTGCTTAGCTATTGAAAGGGGTCACCATAGCCAGTGGTGGAGTGTTACCCAATATTCACCCAGAGCTGTTGGCAAAGAAGCGGGGATCAAAAGGAAAACTGGAAGCCATCATCACTCCACCCCCAGCAAAGAAGGCAAAGTCTCCATCACAGAAAAAAACTGTATCAAAGAAAACAGGTGGCAAGAAAGGAGCAAGGAAATCCAAGGTAGAGTAATGTGTTTATTTTAAACCCAAAGCTTGCCAGCAGTAGCTGCAGGGAGCTTCACACTGGGTCAGCTCTCTGTTGCATGTGTTGTTACCAATGGTGATGTCAGCCACAGTGGGAGCAGGGGAGGATGAGCTCTGCCCTCTCCCTGGTGTGCCTGGAGCCTGAACACCCTCAGGAGTGTCCCAGGTGTGCATCACACAGGTGGGCCATAAATACTCTGTTCTTTGTAAGAAACATTCTGAGGTGGGCAGAGAGTATGCCAGGAGACAAGAGGAAAGAGTCTGGGGCTGTACTGGTCATGCCTTACAGGTTTCAGTTTGTAGGAGTAGGAAATCTTTCCTATGTGTACATGTGTGGCCAAGGATGTTTTTTTTTTTTCTTTTGCAAAGCAACTACAGTTAAGCAATACGTTTGGCAAGTAGGAAGAAAAGTACAGGAATTTCACATGAAATGGACAAGGAATGTGAAAGTTCCCTCTGGGTCAAGCAAAGCTTCTTTATTTATCCTGTTTCTGTTTACTTGGTCTCTCTTCTGATTGTTTCACTCTTCTGGTTTTTTGAGCTGTTGAATTTAGTTTTCTCCCTCAGAACCTATTAGTTGACATTTCAAATGTAGTGCTTCCAATAACCATGCACTAATAATTCCCCTAAATCTGGAAATTTTTTGCCCTGCTTGATTACAAAAGCAGGAAGTCTGTTGTGGGGTTCTGTTTTTCTTCCACACAAGAAACTGTATTGTCTGCTTACTATATTGGTATTTGGCTAACAGTAAACTCCTAGGGAATTTAAATAAGACCCATGAAAATCAAATTTTCAAAACACTGTAAAGTAAAGCATGGTTACAGCTTCCAAAAGCACAGTGTACCCTTGCATCAAAGTCATTTTGGTTGCTTGGCCTCAGACTTAGTTTATATACTTTGAAAAGGGTTAATAGGAGAACAGTGGCTTGCTGAGTGTTCCAGGTGTCTTTTTTTTTTTGCTTCAACACAGATATTGCTGAGGCACCAAATATTTATATGAAATTGTAAGTAATAATTTTATTGAAAATGTGAAATTGGCACCAATTGAGTTTATAACCACAGCCTTTGTGAATTGACTTCCTTTTCAAAATGTTCTAATCCTCCTTTTTGTTCAGTAAACCAATTAATTCCTGAAGCCTGTTATTTCACTGCAGTAATAAAGTTGAAAAAATAAATGGTGGTTGAGGGGAACTCCTTCTCTCTCCTCCAGTAGTTTCACTGGAGATGAAAGTAGGTGATGATGTTAAATAAAACAGAAAATAAATAAAATTGTTCAGCCCATTTCCTGCAAGCAGGCAGATAGAAAGTAGATGTATTCTCTTGACACTGCTTCTAAGGACAGCCACATTGCAAAGGAGAATTTCTAAAAATAAGTCTGTGAAATCTGGGAGCACCTCCCTTCACAGATAAAATTTATTCTCTGACAAGTCGGTTTCTAGCTTACAATGAGTGTCTGCCCACACACAGAGATCTGTAATCTTTGTCCACACAAGCCATTAGAAACCTGTTAAAAGTTTGGGGCTGTTTATATGTTTTCCTACAACATTTAAGACAACTGTCATCTCAACTGCACTGCTGTGGGCAAGAGGAGGTGCCTGCAGATCTGCAGACGTTGAGGTCGTTTTTCCTATTGATCCCTTCAGCTGTTATCAGGCACTACAGTTTAAAATCCAACACCACTGTTTGTACAGGCATTTTATAGCCTGCTAAGCATTTAGTGTATGTCATATATCTTAGTGTCATTAAACTGTTTTTCTCAGAACCTTGAGTTAACTAATTAACTATATTTCTGAAAGAAGAAGCAGGGAGAAGTGAGCAAATCAGCCAGTGCTGACAGTACAACGGAGGGAACTCCTGCAGATGGTTTCACAGTCCTGTCCACCAAAAGCCTGTTTCTTGGCCAGAAGGTATGATCCTGCATTTTTATAAATTAATACCTATTTTTCTGTGCTGCTTAGGGAACAGCCCCCTCCTACTACACCCTTTTCCACAAAACATCTAGGTACAATGGACATTTCCCCACTGAGCAATCGAGGAGATGTATGATATCAGTTTCCTCATCAAAGAAATTCTCCGAAGCAACTTCTAGAGCATTTTAAAAAGTACATAAGTCTTCATGTGACTACATAATTAAATACCTAATTAGAAGGAAAGCCTGTGTGCTTGTAATCTGTCTCTTTCATAAACAACGTAATTGTTACAGATAAGCATCTGCCAAAGAGATTTTTCTAAGAATAAAATGTATTTTTTCCAACAGTCAGCCCACTTCATTGCTGATGTAAATGATTTACAGGCTTTTATCAAAACCTATTTTAGACATTTGTTCATAATAATGTTTTTATGCTGTGTTCTGCTTTGTGATTTATAGAAGTTAATGTTGTGTAATAATGAATGATGCTTTTATGAAAAGCTAGAGATCAACAATTCTTTTTTTCCCTGTGAATATGATTTGGGATGTGGGTTGGTTTAATACAAATACATATCTGCTTAAAGAGGATCCATTAAAAGAGATGAGTCATTAAATTAATTTGGTCTTTTATCCTGAAACCTGCCTTTAATTTGTGATGCAAAATTTTCTTAAGTAAAACTGCATCTTTCTGCTATCATTCAATAATCAGATCATTGTGTTGTAAGCCATAAAAGATGAGCCATTGTCCATTGTGGAATGTAACTCCTCTGACTCATTTTTATTTCATACTGAGGTTGTTCTCCATTTATCCTCCAGTTTGTTTGCCAAGTAACATGCATGAGAGTAACATTTTTTTCAATACTTCTGATTTTCCACATTTAATTTTACAGCTACAACTAGGTGGCTGGTTTGGTAGAGTTGGATTTTATTTTACTCCTATTAGTGGGGTGGTTTTTCAAAAACATGTTGATGACTAAATTAGAACCCAAAATTTATAGTCTACATTACTGTTTCAAGAAATCAAGTAACTTCAGACTTCTGGAGCTGATTTTGAGCTCATTTTAGTTACCATAGGAAACCAGTAATAAGACCTAGAGTTGTGTTCCAGCAAGTGACCCAGCAAATCAGTGGGGCTTTGCTGTTGAGCTCAGTGGAAGAAAATCATGAACTCCAGGACTGCTTTAAACTGTGGTGGGCAAAGCCAGTGTCTGTTGTACAGCTTCCCAGTGAGCCCTAATACTGGGGAATGGACTTACTGGCTTTCTCATTCACTTGAGTCCAGCCCCCTGAGAGAATTACTGGTGTGACACATCCATCCCTGCACTGGGTCCTTGTCAGTTAGCCCTGCACATGAGAGGGACCAGGTGTTAACATTTTGCTGTAACACATAATGAAAAGAGAAATTAAAAGACAATGCAAACCTGTTTGTCTCCTGTGAGGGAACAGTCCAAATCAAACAGATCATGTTGTGAGGGTTAGAGAAGGCATTTGAAGAATTGCTGCTGAGATCAATCAATCAGGATCTTTCAAACCTTCTGTGACATTCTTGAACACTTTTCCAGCACATCTGTTTGGTTTGCAAAACCATTATCTGCCAGATCAGAAAATCCTTTACTAAATGCAGAGAGGGAAGAAAACAGTCTTGGTTTTGATATCACACCATTCACAAGTATTCAATGGAAAAAAATATTTTTCTTGGCTCCTTTATGGAAGGGAAGGGAAGGAACTTATTTGCAAGAGCAGCTCTTCATCCTTCTAATAACCCTAAATTTAATTTGATGCAAAAACCACAAATGACAATGTTGCAAACTTGGGTATTGTTCAGTTTTTAAAATTACAGTTATTGCATTAAATGTTTAACTGCTGACAGCTGGAAATTCTTAGAGGTCATGAAATGGCAAAGAATCCTTCAGTTATACCTGTAGAAGTTTATTAGTGCCACATTAATTATTAAAATCTAGTTAATATGTAAATGATTGCACATCCATAAGTGACATCCCAGTGGAAATGTGGCATTGTGCACATTAACTAGTTTGTTTTTCCTGAGAGTATTACAAAGTAGGGGCAGAGTTGCAGGATCTCAAGCCTAAGCTTTAAGTTTTGGACTTTCCAAGAGACCTCAGCATTTGGTCTGCACTAGGCATCTTCTTTCACTATGAAACTCATACCAGAAAAAGTTTCAAGACTTTTAAGGTAATTTTGTCTGAAATTAGAAATGCCAGGTTTGGCTTAGAAAATATTTATGGATATGCTAAATGCCACCTGCATTTTATCTAACTAACATTTAATTGAAATGTTACCTCAAGTTATGTCCATTCTTTGTTGCACATGTATATGCAAGTTGTGTCTATTTATTTTTTTAGTGGCCCTTTAGGGGATCACTTCTGCCTAATACATGCTTCATACTATTGGGTAGTGAAATTGAACAATTACTCATTGGAGGATTTAATTCCACAGGAAAAATTCTGATTAATTTTTTATTTGTTTTTGGCAATTGGATAGCTAACATACATTGAGTAATAAATGCAGAATTTAGTAAACTAATACTTAGCTGCCAACACATGCTATCAGTCTTGGGCAGCTTTTTAAGCATTTTCTTGTTGTTGCTAAATTGAAACTTTAATTACCAGCTGGCTGTTATGTAAATCCCATATATGAGTAGGCTCAGAAATAGATTTAAGGTCCAAAACAAAAACAGTCTGCAGCTGATAGATCTGGGGCAAAAACTTGTAGAGCACAGAATTTGGAATCAAAAAAATCACTTACAGAATGAGCAGAATATGTTTAGGAACATAGTATAATCTCCACAAAACAGTCGTGGTGTGTGCATGTGTTTTGCTGTTGTTTTTTTTTTTTAATTTTAAAATTCATTAAGCTTTTTTAACATTTTGCTTTGATTTGATTTGATTTGACTGGTTTTTTAAACAGCAGTTGCTTGTAGTCAAACTCAAGACTCAAACTCCAGTATGAATAACTCACCACGTGTGAAGTATTAAAGGATTCCAAGTTATTTGGAAAGGCAGCTTTCTGAGATTTTATTACAGACATGTACTTAAAACAGGGCTGAATTACACTCATTTTTAGTCAAAATCACCCTAGTTTGAGGTAACATAGTTTACGTAAGCAATGTATGCAAATTATATTAAATTGCAGGTTTTTAAAAAGAGAAAGAAGGTCAATTCATATAATCAAGTGAATGAAATGGAAATATTTTCTTCAGAAAATTTTAATATAGGGATCGTGGCCTCCTTAAATGTCCCATTCACTTGTATGGGTTTCATGGACTGGCTCATATTCCCTGTTAATAAATTAACATACACAAAGAAATTATTTGAAGAGTTGTCTTTAAGAATGTGGGCTACAACAAACAGATAAAATTCTGATATGGATGATATAAAGTGCCATGCCTGAAGATGAATGTTATGCTTTGTATGCTGAGGGCTTTGGATTAAAAAGAAAGCCTGGCCTAACTGCAGCTGGTGGCAGGAATTGCATAAATGAATGAGAGCTTTCTCCTTCGTGGTTGCTCTCCATATCACCCAAACAGCTACTGGAAAAATAAGTTAAAATACATATTGTAAACTCAGGTGTTGGTTATGCTGTAGCTAATGTACTTCCCCAAATGAAAAAGTCTGGAAAATCTTTTGCACTTTTAAAGTATTTAAAGTTTGTCAGTAGTAAACATGGTTCCTGTGAAGTCAGACTTCCAGCAGAAGCTGTGAAGCAGTGTCAAACCTGCTCAAACTCTGATTAGAAACTTCCCATAGCTGCAGTATTGACCTTTGCCAAGTTTAGCATTCCCAGTAGATTGCATCAAATTGTAGAGTTTTGTGTTGTGGGTCACATCCTATGAGGAGACCCCCAAACTGTCTCTTAAGAACACACAGTGCAAATGTGAGATCAGTCTCCAGATCTCTGTGCTTCCTCCCACAGTCCCCCTGTGTGCCTCAGGAGAGAGGAGAAATCTTCCTGTGATTTCAGGAGAACTCCTCCTGATTTATAACAAGAAAGAAATTGGAAGACATGCTTGAAATATTTGGGGGTACTTAGAGGAGTAAATGAGTATTAATGGGTGGGACAAAAGGAAGTAAAGCAAACAAAATAAAAACTAGAAGCAATGAGCACGTAATATGATGTGCCTGCTTATGGTACCTCACCAGACATTCCCAAAGGCTGCAGAACTTTAATGAGGACTCAACTGCTGTGATACAAAACATGGTGACCACTGATAAGGAAAGAAAAAAAATCACATCCCCTTGTTAGGATGGAGGAATTGGTGGAGATAAGTGTCTGCTTTCTCAGAGATAGGCTCATGTTTGCTGGCTTAAAGAAGGAGCAGCAGCAGCTTTGATCCTGTTTCAGTGCAGAATAGTCCCAGCACATCCCTGTAACTGATGCTTAAGGGATGCTTAGGGTGTCCTTCATCTCTGTACTTGGGGAAGAAACAAATACCGTCATTTAATGGCAAAATTAGAATCACAGAATAATTTGGAAGGGACCTTAAAGCTCATCTCAGTCCAACCCCCTGACATGGGCAGGGACACCTTCCACCAGACCAGGTTGCTCCAAGCCCCATCCAACCTGGCCTTGAACACTTCCAGGGATGGAGCAGTCACAGCTTCTCTGGGCAACCTGTGCCAGGGCCTCACCAGCCTCAAAGGGAAGAATTTCTTCCCAATACCTCATCTTAACCTCCCCTCCTTCAGTTTAAGGCCATTCCTTTTGTCCTGTCACTCCATGCCCTCATGAAAAGTCCCTATCCAGACTTCTTGTAAGCCCTCTTTAGATACTGGATAATAATAAGAATCCCAAATAGTTATCAGTGTAAAACCAAAATAGAGTTTACTAGTTAGTACACTCATCTTCTCCCAGTATGAACAATGTTTGAGTCTTGTGTTTGAATTTTTTGGGCTAATATGCCTTTATGACCTGCCTTTTATTTTGCATATTTGTTTGCAGTGATGCTATCTCCATCTGTGTTGCAAAGCTCACTTTTCTGCAGCTTCTCTGTGATTTCCCAGCTGTCCTGTTATTTCCCACCTCATGCTTTTCTTTTCAGCTGAACCTTATTCACAGTGAAATCAGTAATTTAGCCGGCTTCGAGGTGGAGGCCATTATCAATCCTACCAATGCTGACATTGACCTTAAAGATGACCTAGGTAAATGGGGCATGGGTTGACACAACTAACGGTCACATGGAAATTATGGAACCCAGAATTTACTCTCTAGGGCTTCATACCTTTAATCAGAGCAGAAATTCAAATCTTGCAGGTCCTGCTTTTTTGAAGATCTACATTCAAAACACTTTTTGACCAATTCTGAACACTTGCAGCTATTGCTAGTCTTCAAGCTGATTTCAGTTCAAAAAGTTTAAATTCTTTTCCATAATGATCATATGTGACTGTTAGCTATTTTGGGGGGTTTCTTATTTGGATACTTTGAGGACTAAAATACTTTTTTGTCAGGTTTTCTCAAAATAAGCAGTTTCTCCATACTACCTGCAATCTCAGGGGTTTTATTTCAATACTTAGAGTAGTTTTAAAAATTTTGGAAAGGGCTTATTACACAATTAGCTGTCCCAAATCTTCCATACCTTGATTTGATGTTTAATTCAGTCAGTAATTTGTTTCCATTATGTTTCAGTTCTTCCCTGTCACTTTTACATTCAGCTGGAAACAAATACTGCTATTATACCAAGAGTGAACTATCATGGGTGCAGAATCACTTTTGAAGCCTTTCTCTTGTTTCAGATTGATAAGAAATCAAAAAATCCTTCTTTAATAGAAGTTAATTCTTCAGCAAAACAAAAACTGCCTTTCATGCATTATGTACTGCATTCCCTTCTTATTTGAGTAGACCTGCTGCTGACTTTTTTTTGGAACTTCCTTAATGGAATACAACCCATAATTCTAATACTGCTGCATTTCCTATGGGAATGTAGAGAAGTAACATCACAAGAAAAAAGATCTAAGAAGGCTAATTTTTATATCAGCATTTCTTAGAAATACAGATATTGCTGCAAGTTAGCTATTCCAGCACATAATTAAAAGATATGCCTTACTTTTAAACATACAAACAATATTTGTATTTTTTAAAGCAAATTCTGTACAACCCTGGCTGCAGATACATCGTTTCCTACAGGTGAAGGAAACTGGCATTTTTAGAAACAAAATGATGAATGGCATTACATATGAAAATCAGTGGCTGTCAGTTTATTAGTGCTGACAAAATGGAGAAACTAATTATTTTGTTTGTCTTGATGATCCTGAATTTCTCTTTTTTAAACAGATTCCATATTTTAATGTCATGCTCTGTGGGGAACTGGTTGTTCAAGGTTTCTGCAAAGTGAAATGGGGCATTAGCTGATTTTAAAACTTTGGAAATTATCTCATGTGATTGCTCTGACTTGTCATTTTAACATTTATTTGATCATGTCATACTCAATATTCCTCCTCCTGCTCCCTACACCCCTTTCTCTACACACACCTGCACACACAACTCAGCATACTCCTTTGGCGCAAGGTTTGGAGATGTAAAGGTAGGAAAATATGGACGTTGGTACATGTGTAAATGTAGAGCCTGTGCTGGGTCTCTGTCCAACGTGGTTGATATACATCTGTTTACCTGTTGTAGTTGCAAGTTGTACAGGCTGACATTGCCACGATCGACAGTGATGCTGTCGTTCACCCGACAAACTCTGACTTCTACACCGGTGGTGAAGTAGGTAATGGCAAGTTCAGTGCTGCGGAGTTCGTATGTGTGTGCATGGTCGATCAGCAGCCACCAGCTTGTTGTAGCTATGCAGATCTGCATTCATTTCTCACTTCCAGCAGTCCCGACTGATCGTAACTACAAGTGAACTATTACAAACCTAGTGGGCATTTTTAGTTTTTGTTGCCAAATCAGCCTTTCAGAAGTAACCACGGAGTGCACCACCAAAATTGAAGTGCAGGAACAGTGCGTTAAATGCAGGCACGTGACCAAGTAAATGAACCAACATTGTCAGTTTGACAGGTGCCTGAATGTGGTTTGTGTCTTGATCTTTAAATTTTAACCAGTTCCAGTGCACCCTCTCCTTGCCAAGTTTCAGATGTTCGTGTCTGGATTCACAGGCTGGATCTAACCTGTTTGTATTTTCCAAACTCTTAAGATTATCCTTATGGACCGATGAACTTCCTAGCTCCACGGTCCTCACACCCACGAGCCCCGGCTAGGGCTGCACACACATCAGTCACCTGAGCTACAAGGATGAGAGAAGGCATGACAGGAAACAGGACAGACTTCTTAATCCAGCCATTTTAACTGTCCCTTGAGTAACTCTTCTCCTAGCCCTTATCTTACCCCTCTGATGTACAGAATGTTGAAGGATTTTATAAAAGGATAGGAGTACTTTGATTGAACTGCCTTGGTAATTTGAGAAGGCAAATCAGAACTTGGGCCAAATGTAGAAGTTGCTGGCAGTGCTTAAGAACAGCTGATCCCAGCCTCTGTTCTACATCTCTTCTTGACCTCACCATCGCTGTGAGAATGGGCTCCCCCATGCCCGAGGCCTTGTTTTCAGTACTGACTTGGAGGGACACACATCCTGCACCACCTGTTTTTTCTGAAAGGGCTGCATTCTGAGTAACAAGCAGAGAAATATAGCTCTGGTTGACCTGTTGGGGCAGAAGCACTGTGACTTTGCTGGCTAAATAATATGCAGAGTGTCATAGTAGCCTGTACCTGAAGAATATGCTTCCAAAATCTGTCAGACCCATTTAGCCAATGTGCCTGTCTCCTACCCTGTGACAAAGAAATGCTTTGCTACTCTGCAAAGAAAATTGTGTCTTGAAGTTGGACTGCTCATTCCTTAGTGTAGGTTCCTGTTGCCTCTGACTGCTGTAAGAAAGAATAGAAGTGCACAAATGCTTAGCTTCCAATGATTAACTTTTACCCATCTAAATTTTTTTAAATTTTTTGTTGGTTTTTTCCCTAACAATTTAAGTGTACTGGGGGCTTATCCTGAGAATTTTAGAGCCTAAATTTCTGCTAACGCTGTTTTCAACACTGATACCAATGCCTGCTTGGAAAGCATGAGATAATGATCTTATTCTCATGGGAGTGGCACATATTTATGCTTGTGAGCAAATAAGCTACTAACCTTGAAGCTGTGAAGCAAGACTTTCCTCAAGAAACTTGCTAGTGTAGTGGAAAATGGTTAATACAGTCTGTCCTTTGCCAGATTAAGCTAATTTACAACATAGATGTCAAGTATGATTTCAATATAAACCCTCACTATTAATCAGAAGAAGAGCATAATTGAGGAGTAAATGCAGAATATTTCACTCATTCATACCAAATATTACTTTTTCTCGTCTTTGTACCAGATCTGCAAGAAGAGAGCTCAATGGAATAAACTGACATGGTTGTTCATTGCTTTTAATTATAAATTAATTCCCAGTAGAAGGGAAAAAGCTGATCCTTCTGGATTGAATTAAACCAAACTAGGCTAAATTCCATTAAATGTACAACAGCTTTGCAATGGCAAAGAAATGACCTATTTAATAGAACTTTGCTGTTCCTAGGTTCTGCACAAGGCTTAATTATGTTTCTCCTTGAAACAAGAGAAATTAAGGATTATGAATGTCATGGGGTTTAGGACTGATCAGAGTCCATGGACTCATGGGGAATATAACTGGCATACATATAAATATAAACAGGAATGATATGGAAATATATACAACAAAAATATAACTAGAATGGAAGGCTGTTTCATTCCCTCTCCATCCCTTCTCAGTCAGATTTTATAAGACCCTAGAGTCAGCCACATCTGCTGGATGGACTCAGCAAAGGGCACAGGGTGTTCTGCTTTACTCACTGCCTTTGCAGGGCAGAGTGCTTCCAAGCACCTCAGTGCTGCTCTGGATCTCCTTTCCCAGCACTCTCCTAAGACACCTTGCTGCTACAAATAAAGCCATTACTGTCTTTTCTGAGAGGTTTGTAAGGTGATCCTCCTACTCAGTTGTACTGGGATAGGCAACTTTAAGTTCAGAAAATCCTTAGGAGTTTAGCTGAAGTATTTATATTTAAAAGCTTAAATGAGCACAAACAGCAAATTACACTCTGACCTACACAGTCTGACCTTGCAATCCAGTTTTTGGCAAACCCTGTTGTGAACTGGTTATGAAAAAGCCAAAGAAAAGGCATAGCTTTTGTAATTGTCCTCAGCTTTTGTACCCCAAAAGCAATAAAGTCCCATGAACAAAATAGACTCAGGGTCACAGAGTCAGTTTTTGAATGGAAAACAAATGCATTGTTTTTAACTTTTCAGTTTGGAAGAAATTTAGCAAAACAAAACAAAAGCATCTTGCAGTCTTCTTGGTTCCTAGAGCTATATAACCTGATTTAGTAACTGGAATCTTGGAGGAGGGACTCTGCTTCCTAGAGCATATAGTATGTGCACTTCCATCAGAAATTGCATTTTTTTTCTTTCTCCATCAGTGGAAGTAAGGGGTGTCACCAAATAAATGTCTAGATCTTTAGAGATTCTAGTTCTGAACTTTTGGAAATCAGTTTTCAAAGCAATATCTCAAATCAGAGCCTTTATGATATCACTGCTTTTTATTTATCTACCTTTATAATTAATATGCACAGTGCAAAATTATGTGGGATGCTTGTGTAGTTAGGAAAATGCTTTCTTGGGCTGTTTTTTCCTTTCATTAATATTTAAAACTAGAGCTGCAAAATAAGATCTAAACCATTTAGTGATGGACTGCCTTTGTAAACAGCATACCTTTTGGTTGCCCTGACACACTGCACAGCTCTTCTCCTCCCAGAATAACTTTCTCCAGCTCCTTAGTTGTAGTTAGAGAAGTTCATTGGAGGAATGTGTTCCTTAGAGATTCTCCTTATTTCTGAGGCTCTTCCTCTTGGTTAAAGGTGGCTCAACAAGCTGGGCAGTTACCAAGTAAAGCAGCCCGCTGCACTCACGAGACTGTTTCATTCCTGGGGCCACCTGTTGGGGTCAGGGACCAAGATCAGGTGAGTTTCAAATTCTTATTGTGGCAAATGGCTCTTTAAAACAATTTGTAAGAGAAGAGGGGAAATGAATCCTAGGGGAAGGAATTACGAACCTTCAACCACTGTTGAGATAGCACATTCTTCTGGAACATTTCACACTAAGAGATGCTCATGAGAAGGAAGGAGGTAGGGATCTCATGTCAGATGTTTTTTGACAGTAAATTCAAGTCTGAGAATGTTAGCTAGGGATACCAGTGTGAGGTTTTTGGGTTGTTAGGGTTGTCTTTTTGTTCTTTCTGTTATTGTTGTTGTTGTTTTTAATGACTAGCTAATTCTCAAGTCCCAAAAGGTTTAGATCTTACTTTGCAGTCCCCAAAAAATGTTTGGGCAGAAAACTCTAGAGTGATGTAACAAAAGTGAGTGATGAGTCACATGTCTGCTGAGACCAGAGGAGTAAACTAACAATTCTCTGTTCAGGGAGCACTTTGGAAAAGAAAGGTGGCAAGGAGTTTGTGGAAGCCGTCATTGAGCTCCGCAAAAAGAACGGGCCGTTGGACATAGCCGGAGGTGAGGCTGCGCTTCGGGACCCCCGCCCAGAGCCCTGTGGGAGTGGGCTTGGCTCACACGGCCCAGCTCCCCCTGCAGCACTGCTGGGGCTCTGCTGTCTGCAGGCAGCTCCCAAGGGCTGTGTGTTTGTGTTCTCCACAGTTAAACTGCACACATTGCATCTTAAGTAACCTTTACCTGGGAAATGGGCAGTGCTGTAGTGTTACAGTAGAGCCAGGCTGTTCACAGGTATGTGCATGCACACACAGTGTTGATCATTAAGGGCACAGTTCAGAAAAGCAATTAATGAGATGCTTATTCTTGAGACCAACTCTGTTAAACATCTGCTTTGCTGAAATGCCGCTGACTTTCACTGAACTTAAGCATGTGCCTAAAGTTCAGCATCTGCTTGGGTACTTAGTTTAATCAGTGCCAAAATCATCACTATAAAAGCTTATGACTTTTTGATGCCTAGTTATCAAAATTTATGTAATCTCAGAGAAAAATCTACTATGTGAGTAATAAAGTTTGATAATGGCAATATATAATTTTACACCATCTGTGAAATTGCTGATCCATGTTGTTCATATAGAAGGCTGATTCTGCCATCTGTGTTTATGCTATAAAAATAAATACAGTGTGCAGAGTTTTGTAAACGAATCCTAACTACAGCCGAAGGGGAGATGTAAGAATTCAGCTCTGACAGGAAAAATTACAACTGTTTACTTCTGGAGCTTAATACTTTGGGGTTTTCTCCCTTGCATTTTAAAAATTTTAATGTTTTTCTTGGAATTTTTGTTCTGTGAAAATATGCAGAATCAATTGCCCACTTTTTTCTTTTTACTAACTTCTGCACAAGATTGCTTACCAGCCCAGACCAAACTGCTCCAAATAGGTGGCAAGTTGAAAAGAAAAGTTTCTTTTTCTCAGCTGTTAGTGCATCCCTCAGATCTGGAGGTTGCTTGGTAGCCTTACTCCAGGGCAGCTCTGACTGCACTGGAATAAACTGGCTGGTAGGGATTGGGGTTGGAGGACTCTAGAGAAGAACTCATACATCCATTTTTCAATCCTACATATACCCAGGGTTCAGATTTTTCAATTCTATGGGCATCCCTTTAATTTACCCATAACCAGAATGCTTACCTGGAATGTGACTAGCACAGAATAAGTCCATAGTTGGCTTTATCTTTCTTACTTCCCATTTCAGTGCATTTGCATTTGAAGTAAAGGACAGCTGCTCTTGGTAATGAACAGTTGTCCTCATCAGAATTCTAATGAGTTAATTAATGACTACCCTGGAAAACACTCCCTGAGAAATATTAAAGTTGGTCATGTGTATCAATACAGTATTTTATTCTTTCAGGGTGAGGATGATATCCACATTTCACATCTGACTAGAGATATGTCATCTGCTTTTAATAGATTTTTTTGGGGATTTATGATGTATTCAGAATCTGCCAACGTTTTAGTTGCACATTATGACAAATTAACATTGCCTAACACTGAGGCTATTCAACATGTTGGGACTCTGCAAAGTCATAAGAACATAAATGCCTGTGCTTCCATTGTCCTTCAAAATGTTCTGGTTAACCCCTGGTCAGGATCCATATGACAAAGTCTATTTTCTCTTTCCTGCAGCAGCCATGAGATCGTATCCATATGTGATGATCATGTGCCAAAAGTTATCTCTACTGTACTTAAATAGCAAAATACCTCATAAACATTCCAGAATGGAATAGAGGATTTCTATAAGCACCTCTGCTTATAGACTGATTTTTAAATTTTTTAAAAAACTTGCTGGTATTTTTATTATAGTTTTGTGAAGACATAAGTTACCATTTTATACCAACACTTTTGTGGGGTATTTTAGGGGCTGACTCTCTGTGAAGGATCACTATATGTTCTTGTGAGATTTCAGATAGATGTTTTTCTTCCCTCGGCTTGTAATTAGGGTGGCTTGCTTCCCCACAACCGTTGTTTTTTTTTAACAAACCAAAGTTACAACTTTTTATTTGCAACCACAGCCTAGTGAGTTCGGAAATGACAGAGATCCTCCTACCCTGGCTTCTGGCAGGCAGAGCACAGTCTGTTGTTGCTCTGTGATGGGAAGTGGTGAACCCAGAATGTGTTCTCCTGCAGAGAAGGAGGCCTCTCATCTGGAGAATCCCTGCCTGTCAGCAGTTTGTAGGCAGGGTCTGCTGCATCTTCTTAGTCTCCACATGTCCATGGTAATATTGTGGTGATAAGATATGATTAGCATGGTAAAAATTCTTTTTCATTTCTTTGTGCATACAAGGCCTGGCTTGTTGTTACACAAACAATGTGAATCAAACACTGCAAATCTGTAAATGCATCTACACCCTTCTGTCAAGAATGTGATGAAAGAGAGAAACTAAGCCCAGCATTGTTCAAGTGATCTTGGATGACCCATACACAGAAAAGCTAAAATAAGGCCAGGCCCAAAGTCTTGAAATCACACAAAATGTCTTCATTATAGTTATTCAGAGACAAAGCTGGCAATTAAGCCAGAATCTTAACTCACTTCTTTTCCATCCTTCCTTTGGGGTTTGCAGAGCACTAGTAGCTCTGAACTGCTCCAGTTTGGGCTGGAGTATGATCAGAAGCCAGCTGAACACTGTACATTTAGCAAGAGTAGCTGAAGGTCACTGGAGTTGTAACTCCTTGTGCCTGTCCAGCATCCTGGTATTTACTGTATCTCTGCAGTAAACCCAGCCAAAGCAAGATCATCCCTTGTCTGGGTTTGGGTTCTAACAGATACTGCCCTTCTCCTTACCCAATCCTAAGTATAAATGTGCTTCCTTTGATGTCAGCCATGAATTCTTGCTCTCTCTCAAATAAGCTCGATCCTAGCTATGATTTATAAATTATCACAGCAAAATGCAGCTGGAAATGGAAAACACAAAGTCTCTGTAATCATGTTATATTTTAAGGCTGTGTGATTTGTAATCTAAAACATTCTCAGGGGCTAAGGGAATGCCTGTTGATTGTTTGCTCTTTTAATCACATGTACACTCCTTTAATCCTAAAGAGAGGAAGGTAATTATGTTTCATTTTCAATTCTTCCTAGCTGTTGTCAGTGCTGGCCATGGATTGCCTGCAAAATTTGTGATCCACTGTAATAGCCCAGGTTGGGGCTCAGACAAATGTGAGGAGCTGCTGGAGAAGACAGTGAAGAACTGCCTGGCTCTGGCTGATGAAAAGAAGCTGAAATCAATCGCATTTCCTTCCATTGGCAGTGGCAGGTAAGGTTGTCAGGCAAACCTGATGCCAAATAGGTCACATTCTCTAAGTGCCATCTGGTGTTCCAGTCCCTTCCCATGTACAAAACATATTGCTACAATGCTGGCTTTTTTCTTCCTTGTTTGAATCAGTTCTCTAAAAGAAGAGTTTCTTCTAGGTTTGTCCAGGCAGTGCTTGGAGCTTGCAGTGTTTCCCTGGGTACTGGTTTAGTGTTGGAAGATCTCAGAGTGATCCCTGCAAATCTTAAAGCATGCAAATGGGATAAAGAGTGTAAAATGAACTTTGAAGAGAATGTTAAAAGACTTCTTTCAGACAATCAATTCATTCATATAAATTTGAGATGTGGAAAAAGAACATGAAGAAAAGGGGTCACTGTTGCCTGATTTTAGTGCATAATGAAACTTACCTGTCTTACAATGGCCAGAAGACATGGCTTAGTGTTTGTTTAAGCAGCAAACCTATAGTGCTTTGATTCTCAGGATTTGCAGAGTCACTTCAAGCTTTCATCCAAAATCCATAAGCTGAATTCCATAGAGTTTACATCATGGGACTATTTCTTTAAAAAAAAAAAAAAAAAAAAACAACCTTAAAAACCCTTGCCAAGGTGTTGGAAAGCCTCAGTCTAAAGTTCAGGTCCTCTGGCTCTGTACAGTGTGCTCAGTGCCTTTGAAAGTCAGATCATCTTCTTAAGAGTCTCAGTCCAGACTGACTGCACCTTTAGTCTGAAGCTCTTGGGTTTGGGGTGCAGAGGGAGGTTGGGGACACCTGGCCCTCACTGATGGCTCAGTAGGAAGACCAAGGGCCAAATCTAGGCTGAATTACACAGTTGTGTCTCTTAAACCTGAACAACTGACCCTCTTGAGTTTGCCATTAAAGAAGTTGGCTGGTGTACAGCAAGAATATTCTTCCCATTGTGCTGTTTTGCAACACTAGATTAATTTTTGCATGTTCTGTGGGCCAAGGCAGAAAACAGTGTTTGAGGTTTTGGGTGAATGACAAGAAATAAAAGTTTCATTAGGATGCTAAATTTAAGCAACTTGCATCATAGAAATCTCCAGCTAAGGTTAATTTGCATAGGTGTCATTTTTAGGAGATAACTTGAGCAAACTCTGCAGAACAGTAGAGAAATAAAGCAGGGGGTTCATAGTAACTTATTGGATTAGCTGTCAGGGTCACAGGCTGGTCAGTACAAAGAGAAGCTCTGAATCACTCTCTGGGAGAAATTCTATTCCTCCATGGAGTAATGTGAAGAGTGCAGTGTGTCTGTGGAATTGGTTATGTAAAAGTGTAAAGTGTAAAGTATCTTCCACACAGCCCTGTCTTTTCTGGATAGCTCCCAGCAAAGAACCATTCCCAGCCCTTGTTGTGAAGTAGGTGATTGGTGCTGGAAGATGATGAAGCCTTGAACAATCCTCAGGATTCATATTCTGTTCTGAAATTTGGTTCCTGACAGGCAGGATCTGGGGCAAGTCCTCCACTTGGCCTATACATGTCATTGTTACTTGAGCCAGTTGAAGTGGCGCTTTTAAAAGATGCAGAGGAATCAAAAGGCCTTGAGTAATATATGAGGTTGTGTATTTTTCATTTTTTTCCCCTTAATTAGACATACTCAAGCATAAATTAATTTTGGAGAGAACATAATATATTCTGACAATACTCTCTACTTGTTTTTATGAAGTCAAAAGCATTAAAACAAAGAAAAAAGCTTTAAAAGATAACAAATACCAAAGACACCACATGTATGCAGCTGTTCTAGTACAGGCATCTGTCAAGCAGACATCACCCAATAAACCCACATAAACAGTTTCATTCTCTTTTATAGCTGAGGAATGGGATTACATGAGGGCAGTTCAAATAAATCACGAGGGGAAATAAAATAGCATACTTGTAGCATTCATTGGGCCAGATGCTCAGCTACAGCCAATGTATGGAAAGCACAACTTGGGTTCTGTTCAGAGGTAGCCTGGAGTTCAGAGGTGGGGCCAGCAGGAGAAAAGGGAAAGGAGAGTTAGGGATTGAACATGAACTCATCCTCTGAGAAGGGATTTCATTCTGAGGCTCCGACTTTGATCTGAATTGACACTGGTTTGGCTAAAGTCCCAAACTGCCTTTTCACAAGAATTTAACTCAGACCCATAGATCAATGCATCAGGCTTCTGTTTCTTGCAGCCCACACATGGCCATCAGGCTAGCACCCTTCTGCTGATTTTTCTGCTCTCTCTTGTTTCTTTTGGGAGAGGTGTCCTGAGCAATGCATTGTTATCAGCTTGCCTGGCACTGTGCCTTCCTTTCACCAGGCCACTCTTCTTCCATGTGCCCTGGTGTCACACAACTTCCAGAACACTTTGAAGTTGTGTGACTTCAGAGGCCCCTGAGAACACTTCAGAAACAGTGTATGTCCCTGGTTTGATGCTGCCCTGCATAACAGCTCAGGAGCAAAGTTCCTGGAATGTCTCTTCACTGTATGCCAGGATGCAGCACTCATAACCTGCAAGTGCCCAGGTGTGGAAGCTGCTCTGGTGTCAAAACTGGTCTTAGTTGATTAACTTCTCACACAGCTGATTATCCCTGACCAGCTTATTTGGCTTTGGAGCAGTACAAGCTTTGCTCATGTTTTTCCCTTTTTTTTTTTTTTTTTTCTTCTTCAATAGTAGAAAAAATCAGGCATTTTCAAAAAAGAAAAAAAACAGTGTAAGCTATTTCATGCCATTGTTTTTGAAATACCACAAACATTGTCTTCAAGACAGCACATATAATATCACACTACAGGCAGGACTGACATAGAATTGCTCTCAGAGTGTTTTTTGATAAGGCAATGTGCAGCAAGTGGGCCACGACACAGGCAGTTGCCCTTGACATTTAGTGTGTTGCAGCACAAAATAAGAGGGAGATTACACAGCATTTTACTACCAATGTGGTGCTTCAGTGAGCAAGTGCTGAGAAATGTTCACCTGTTATTGCCAGAGGTGGATTTAGCCCAGCTTCCTTGAACTGCTCAGGAAATGCTGAGAAACTCATCCATCTGTGTAATCTGTAAATTATTTGTAGTATTAATAGTACACACTTTATAATGGGGAGTATTAACTACCAGGTGTCTGTAAGTGCACGTCAAGGAACCAGGTGATGTTCAACAGGCTCTTTCAGGTTCTTTTTGGGTGCTATTCCTAAGAGAGTGGTCATGTCCCATCACCTTCAGACTGACTGTGGAGTGTACCTCACTGAGGCTGGGTGAGGACTCAGAATTTGGCAGGGTAAAATCACGGTCTGGGTGAATAGCAGTACTTCAGGAGTAACACAGCAACAAAGTTCAGGCCACATTCTAAGCCGTTACCAAGTGTAATTCCAGAAGTTTGCCATGATCTATACAATTCAGATCATAAAGTTCAGGTCATAGCTTTGTTCATACCATTCTACTTGTGCTTGACTTGCTTTGAAAATAGATGAGTCTTTCAGACAAAAATTCCTAGATAAAAATGTGAAGAAGTTTGTAAAGAAAGGTTGTCAGGTTAGGTCCTGTAAAATCCTGTTCTTAGTTACTATTAGTAGTAGTAAGACCATATTGCACTTTGGGGCTTTTCATGTTTCATATTCTATATCAAGTTCTCTGTCCCTTCTTACTTTTCTTTAACAGTTGCTTTGCTTTCAGGACAGGTTTAATTTTGCATCTCTATACATACATTGCTTTCCAGAACACAGCAGGCACTTGGTTTACTTATGTGTTAAATGAGAATAATTGACACATCAGGTATTGTGAGGTTCAGCCCAACAGTGTGTGTAGACTCTGTGTTCACATTTTAGAAATGCTTTTCTTCTGTTTGAGCATTTTAAGTCTTACCTAAATCAACAACTTTAATTCACACTGTAAACGCTGGCTTTGCAGCTTTATTTGCTGTGAGGTGTTGGAGAAAAGCTGGAGCCTTCCCTCAGAGGTTAAACCATCAAAAGTTGGTTCAGCAAGTCTTGATTTTCTTTTTTTTTTTTTTCTCTCTCCTTCTAGAAATGGCTTCCCAAAGCAAACAGCTGCTCAGCTGATCCTGAAAGCCATCTCCAGCTATTTTGTGTCTACAATGTCCTCTTCAATCAAGACGGTGTACTTCGTGCTCTTCGACAGCGAGAGTATAGGGATATACGTGCAGGAAATGGCCAAACTAGATGCCAACTAAGCCTAGAAAGCTACAGTACCAGCCCCCTCTTCCACCCATCAGCATCCCCAAATCCTTAAATCATTGTGAGGCAGAGCATCCCTTATTTTAAATTTTGCTCATCTAGGGAAATAAAGGTGGGGGCTTTGTTGTTTTGTTTTGGATTTTTTTGTTTGTTTTGTTTTTCCTCTCTAAAATGTTTTATGTTGGCACTGATAGTTGGCATTACTGCTGTTAATGCACTGTTATACCAGGCATTGTCTGAAGTTAGTGTAATCTAGAAGATTTTATAGTTTTATTTTAATGAAGTATGAATTGAAGCAGGAAGCTGTTAGGAGTATGTAGTCTTTTACTTGTGAAAGAAACAGGCCAACCCTATTTTGTAACTGTGTTGTGGTGCTTTATCAATACATCAAGTGGCGTTCCTTTCATTTTTTAAAAGAACAGATGCTATAAACCTAATTTGTGTTTGTTTATTGTCTTAATGATTCTGGAAGAAAAAAAATACAGAAACCCTGTTGTCCTTAATTATATTTACAATTTTGAAACTGTGTGAATTGATTTAGTAAAATGTTTGAACTGTTGCTCTTGGTGTACTTGGATTGATTTTTCCTTTAAGCCTTCATTTTTTAAGTTCTGAGAAGTTAGCTCTGAGAGGGATGAGAGCAGATCAGAATCAGTAACCTGGAAGCTCGTTTGGATATGCTGGGCATCTTCCCTGTGCTGGGTGCATGTGAGTGTGCTCAGTGACACTCACAGCTGGGATTTTTCCAGAGAGTGTTCACCCTTCCCAGTTGTTGCTTTGAGATCCTCCTGTTCAGAATCTGCCCTAATTGCCTATTCAGTTTGGGAGGTTGAAGCCTTTTAGATCAAGCAAGGCCTAGGATTTTTTGAACTCTTTCCAGTCATTTAATACTGGCCTGTTTGAAACTACTTTGTATTTTTTCCAAATATTTATGAGCCCTGTTTGTAGTGGTGGCCCTGTCCTTTGCACAGCTGAAATCCATACCAACGTAGACTTTATGGAAGCCACTTGGGTTTGTACTTTGAGAAAAAGAAGTTACACTGTTAAAAGCTATTGCATGTGGATGCTGCTCTGAGGGAGGCAGCTCTTCCTTTGAAGTTTTTAACTGATTGCTAGGTAGGAGGCATACGTTTTCCATCTCTGCTGAAAACTTCATTTGCTGATGAAAGAATATTTCACATCCAGTCTGGATTAGCCCAGAACAACAAGCAGACCAAATTTGACTTTTCAGTAAGTTCAGGAATACCAAATATTGAAAATGTGTAGCTTGAACTCCTGCAAAAGTTTGGGGATTTTTTTGCAGAAGTTGAAATACTTGGAGCCTTCAAGTGTAGAGAAGCAGTGGCACCAATAACAGAAGGCAAAATTTAAAATACAAAATAAAAGTTAGTTATTCTAAATATATACCATAAGTTAAAAGGAACAAAGAGTAAATTATTTTTGTGCTTCAAATGCATAAAGTGTTTCACCAGAATATGAGCTCAAACTTTAACATTTTTAATGGCCAAAATGCATTTAGTGCATTTCTTAAACACCACCTTAAGGACAGAAAATGAAATAAGATAGAGTACTTCAGGCATTTAATTGTGAAGCATCTACTACTGCAGTTGGATCGATCCTTGGAGTTCAGCTGAACTTGCACTTTCCCCAAGTTTCACTAGATGTCACTAAAAGAATTGAAAAACATCAAAAAACTCTCATGAGCAGCTAACTTGGACTGAAATGGGCCTTGATTTTTTTCAGTACAAGAGGGGATTTTTAACACAGGAGAGCACACATTACACTGAGCATTCAGATAACAGAATCCTGATCTGTTAGCAGTGTAGAATTTGCTACTGTATTACATCTCACTGTTTTAAACTCTGAAGGCTTTAATGTCAGCTGAAGTGTTTATCCAATTTATTTTCTAGGTGGTTGAAAGTACAGTCTCCAGTGGCATTTAACAGATCTCACTCACACTGCACCAGGCTGGGAAGGCCAACTTTTGTCTTTCAACTAGAAAATCCTAAAGCAAACTGAATTGCAATTCAAGTCACATGGACTTGCTTCTTCTGGACTCACATCTCAGCTCCTTATTTAGCTGTGGGCTTCATAAGAAGCTTGTCTGACTTCATTGGGGTCACCTGTGATGTGCCATTTTATTTGCTGGAATTATGGTGCTTTTGTAAGGAAAAAGCAAAACCAGAATCATTTGCAGTGTTGCAGCTGGTCTCATGAGGGGCATTGCCATGTTCTCTCTCCCTACAAACACCAGAGCATCCTCTTCTTCCTCCTCCAACAGCCCAGAGCCATCTGTGTTCACCCACATCTCCCACAGCCCAAGGAGTGCTGCTCCAAGGTCCCAAAATCCAGCAGGCTCTGTCAGGAGAGCCAGAGATCCCAGAAAAAGCTTGACCTCAGGCAGCCTGAGTAGATTATGGCATCTATTCAAGAACCTAAAAAGTAACATATCAGGTTACATTCATAACAAGGAAAACAAGAGGAGAAATTCCTGCTACCATGTGCACTGGGGCCAGGATATTACTTTGGGAATCTCTGTGGCATTTGGCTTGTTGGAGCTAAAGCAAGCTTCACTTGCCAAAAAAAAAAAAAAGCCCCAAAAATAAAAATCACACTTTGGGAAGACCACACATGGAAAAATGTCAGTGAGGTGCCTTTACAGCTTTTTCTCTTACTGGTAAGTTAATTCTGTATTTAACCTGAACACAGCAGTTAAAACACATTCTCTAACTTTTTCAATACTTTCAAGGTAAAAAAGTAAAAAAGTTTAAAGCATTTTGTGGCCAATAGCATTTTCAATTCTCACCAGTAGTAGTCACGTGGCTGAGCAAGGATGACCCTGACAGACACATGGCAGAGACTTTGCCTGTCCTGATCCCTGTTGCATCCTGGACATCCCACTGCTCCCTATTTTCGGGCAACCAGGCAAAGAATAGGTGGGACTGCATTGCTTCCATGTGCTTGACTCAGAGGTTACAGGTCTGACACTACATTTTATCATCAGCATTTAAACTTGCAGCATAGTTGAGAACAAATAATTGTTCTAATTGTTTAATGAGTGATGGATTTAAAAAAATAATTTTAGATTAATTACTCAGGCCCTCATAACCATAATATTGGAGAAGCAGTGTGCAGCAGGGTAAACAAAAGCACCAGTGGAACAACATCAGGACATCTCCAGAAATTTGTCACCAAAAATGCTTCCATGTAAAAGATTTTATCACAATTGGGAAATGCAATTCAAGGGTCCATTGGGAGCAGTATTAACATAATCATAAGGATAATATGGAAATACAAAAGGATAGGTGCTAATGGCTAGATAGGACAGTGTGTAATCCTTCAGTACCAAGTACTAAGGAAGAGTCACACTGAAGTGTGACTGCAGTTTTGTAAAAATTTGAGAAGACTGGAATCATTAGGTGTGAGCAAAGCATTTTTGGAAATACTTTTTTCAGCAAGAAGGTGAACCAGGAACCTTCCTGTCTGTATAAACTCCAAAAACCAGAGTCCTGGGATGGTTTGCGTCAGAGGGACCTTAAAGATCATCTCTTTCCAACTCCCTGCCTTGGGCAGGGACATTTCACACTAGACCAGGTCGCTGAATCCACCCTGGCCTTAAACATCTCCAGAGAATTCAGAAAAAGCACTCCAAAAGGGAAAACAATAACACACAGACAAGACATCAGAACCATACTCAGACTCAAACAACCAGAGAGGCAAAAGTTTACAGAAAAATAAGGCTCCAGGTTTCCAGCATTCATTAGCTCCAAGTTTTTGTGAGCTCCCTTCCCTTGATCCCAGCTAAAATTGGGGTTTCTAGCCTGAGAAACATCACTGACAGGAGCTGCAGGTGCTGGTAGTCGAAGATGAGGTCTGTAGCCTGTGCTAACCAGTCACACACTCTGCCCTGTGCTGGTTTTACAGAGGACAGTAATACCTCAAGTTGTAACTGCAACTCGGAAGGAGCAGCATAATTGATAGGCCTGAAGAGTGCAGGTAAGTAGGAGGATTGTATTTATATCCCTGGCATGAAACCCAAAGGGAGCCAGGCTATTGCACACTGGCTAAAGTGCTTGAAAATTGCCACCGATCCCTTTTTGTGTCAAGTTCTTCAGAGATTTAGTTTGCTTCTCCAAAGAATCCCACTTAATGCCTCCACAATTCATGTTTAACCATTATCACTAGCAACCTGCTCATAAATGCTTCTTCCTTGTTAGATTCCACAACCAGGAATCAAGGGGAGATGATACTTCTGTTTCCTAATACAAAGGAAGGAGCAACGATGTTTCACAGCGCAGCCCATAAAATCCCAACTCTTCCCCACTTTTTCACCAGCCTGGTTAACGGAAGAAATTTGATATTTTTGTACCTTGAAATGACTAACCTTCTTAGGCTTAGGAGAATAAATTAAAGTTGAGTCAAATATGCCTCAGCTGCAGCAATGGGCAGATTGATTTGCTTTCCATCTGGGAGATTAAATTCCACTGCCAAAAAAATGGCACCAGCATAATTAGCTGTCAGTCAAGTTGCAAAGAGACAGACTATGTGGGATAATTGAAAGCCCTGCAGCTTCTCATTACATACTACAGTAGCCCTATTTGCAAATTTCCACCTTGAGGAGGTTCTCCCAACGTGGTCAGGATTGTACTCCTTCCTCCTGGCACATTCTTGTGAAGTGAAACAGGAGTGTTGTGCAGGGATGGATTAATTTTAAGTAACTCGCTTAACCTAAGTTGGTTTTAATATATTTGTCAACAGCCCCTGACAGCTCCACTAGACTTTAATTGCAAACAAATCCAAACAGCTAGAAGGAAATGGTATATCTTCCACTCTGGGTACGCCCAGGAGACACCTTTACAGGCATAAAAATCACCTCCCTCCTTTTACCTTTCTTTTTTCGTCGTGCACTGTCCCTCCCGCAGGAATCCGCCCATTCAACAAATTGTAATTCATAATGAACCCATCAGTATGCAATATTACAAACATGTACCTTTCATAAAATAATGAACTCTCTTCTTTCTCCCCTGTTTCCTGAGGCTCGAGCATGCTTCAGCAATTGCTGAGTGTACAGGAAAGTTTAGAATCATAGATTAGAATCACAGAATGGTTTGTGTTGGAAGGGACCTGGAAGATCACCTGGTTCCAACCCCCTGCCATGTACAGGCACACCTTTCACTAGACCAGGTTGTTCATCCAGCCTGGCCCTGAAACAAGTAGCTCTGATGATCAGTCCAAGCCTTACTGAAGGGTGTCTAGTAATCTTGGTGATGAGGCAGGAGGAAAAAAGGGTTCTAAGAGTCAAATATGTTACAGCTGTCATCCTAAAACTATAGGGAATATGTAATCCAGATTTTTCCTCCGACTATAATGGGAGTCAGCACTGCCTGCACTCTCCTTTTAGGGTGAGATGTAACTTCTGTCCCTCTTCTCCAATAAACTAAGGAGAATTGGGTCCATCACACTCACCAAGCTCCCAGTTTTAAACAGGGCACAGCTCCCAGCAGCTCCTGATGGGTGCCCAGCCCATCCTTCCCTCCCCAGGGGAGGAGGCAGCTGTGCCCCGCCTCACAGCTGGGCGTTACCTGATCGCATCTACAATAATGTGGTTTATAGCAATGTCCCGAGGTGGGAGGGGTGGGGGAGATTTCGGGCTCTTCATCTGCTTTTGGCGGCTTCCAAGTTCTGAAACCCAGAGAAGTTTCTGATTCCCACAGAAGAGGGAGCCAGTGTCACACCTCCCACATGGCTGTCAGCCCTCCGAGCTAATAAAGCCCGGACTAATACACTAATAACTCTTCTTAAACCAGAGCTTTCATTATAAATGTAATTTATGTTCACCTTTAAGAGCACCACAAGCCTGAGCCCTCTCACAGGCACATATTTGCCTCTTGCCTCCCTGCAGCACTTCCTCAACGCTGGGAGGAATGAGCCTTCCTCACTGGTGTGAACTGGGAGCCAAACTGGGAACAGAGCAGGTGGCTCATAAAATGAGTAAAGCCAAAGTAATGAGTTTGCTGCTGTGATGTGGGAGAAGACTGGGCTGGCACGACAGAGCAAGACAGAAACTGCAGAAAACGGTGTGAAACTACTCCTGATTATTCAGGCTCCATCAGAAATATAAACACGCCAATCTACTCTTGTGTCTAGAGGGAGCAAGTCAGGATTTAGCACACAGACAGGTCTCACACTGGCTTATCCTCATGTATGCTAGGAATGGGAAAATTGCTCCTCTTGTCTGTGCACAATGCCCCTTTATGATTTATTAGATGGTCCTCTTTTTTTGCCTCAATTACTCACTTCAAAAGAGGGTGGAAATGGGACATTCCTAGCCCTAATACTAAATGCATGTAGTCAATAAAAAAGAAAAAACACTGAAAAATGTTTAAAGGGAGGGTGCTTAAGTTATTGCAGCCCTTGGGAGCATTAATATATGTGCCAACAAGTTACTGTATGTGGCTTTAACATGCTTATTTATTCTGCTGTGCAATAAAACTCCCTCTTAAATAGTGCCAAAACCTGTTTGCCATGGCAACCCCTCATCACACATGTGTTCCAGTAGTACTTACAAGCACCTTCTTAAAGAGAAATACACAGCAGGATGAATGTCTTGTGACCTTCAGGGCATTTTACAAAGTTTTAAGCACCCAAGTAAATATTGCTTTGGACTGAAATACTTATTCCAGGTATTTTTTTTTTCTTTTTGAGCAACATTAAGCAGTGAAGCAAAGCTTGTTCCTTGCTCACTTCTCTCCAAGTGGAGCTCTAATGACTTGGACAAAGCACAGAGCCTGGTTTTTACCTGGCAGGGCTCAGGTGTTGCCAGTTGGCTGGGGGAGCATGGTAGGGATCAGCTGATCTTCTATAGTTTCAAGTGCACTGCAGCTGTTGCTGGTGTAATTAGTCATCCTTTGTACTGCCACAAGAAAAAAGATGTTTTCCCTCCTCCCACACACACACAAATGTTTGCTCAGTGTAGCCACTGGCCTGGAATCCAAGCATGCACATATCCCTAATAAAGCCACTGACACTGGTGTTACACTTCCAGCCCTGCAAGTACCCAGGAAGGGGTCAATCCTGGTTTCTTCTACCACTGTTTGATTTACTGCTGTGCCTTAACACAACCAGCAAGACCAGCTCATTTCCCACATCGTTGGGTGATATATCCATGGACCCTGCAGGAAACTGCAAGGAGCAGCCCTTGGTTGTCCTGCTGAGCCACCCTCCACAGCAGGAGCTGCCCTGCTCCCTGTCCAGCCAGCCCCTCTCAGCTGGAGGCAGCACAGGACACAGGAGGTTCCTCAGCCCTCCCAGGCACGAATGCCCAGTGGCTCAGCAAGAAAAACCTGATTGAGAGTGGCCTTTTTAAAATCATCATTGGCTGTTTGTGCTGTTGTGCCCAAGCAGGACCAGTGGAAGGAGCAAGCCAGGCAGGTTCTGCCCAGAGAGTGGGGCTGCCCCCAGGAAAGCTTCATTGCCAGGAGTTACCCTCTCTGCCCCTCCCTCCTCCCCTGCTTCTCTTTGTGGGGTTCCCACTCCTTTCCTTCCCTTTTCATTTCTAAGAACATTATTTAGTGTTTCCCAATCCCATCACAGGGCTGTACAGGATGATGAAGCACCTTTATTCCCCAGGTGTGGAGAGGGCAGGGCTGGCTCACTGAGCATCAGAAATGGCTGCTGGGGCCTCCAGAGAAGCCACTCCCCAACAGCTGCAAGGACCCTGCATAACAGCACGTCCTGGAAGCCCCCACAGCCCCCAAGAAGGATTCCCAGTGCCCTCCATCCTGGAGGTGGTACTGCCCAGATGTGAGTTAATGCTTGGGGCATCCCTGAGGGCATGTTCACTTCACTGAATTCTGCCAATAAGATTGTTAGGGGTGAAAGTAAGAGATATTTTAGTCCTCTGGCATCTTATAGAACCACAGAATATTGTAAGTTTGAAAAAAAGTAAGATTATCAAGTCCAACCATTAACCTAACACTGCCAAGCCCACCACTAAATATCATGAATTTTTGCACAATAAAGTTCAGTTTAATCTTTAAAGAAAGAAATCCATGAATATTATCAACCTCTCCTGGACCATGCACTTTCCTCAGAGCTGACAAACCTTGCCCACTTCACTGCCCACCTAAATTCCCTGTGCCAGGCCCTGCTGCAGACTGTGGAGGGAAAGGGCTGGTCCCAGCAAGGCACAGGAACATTACCAGATATGGCTGTACAGACATTCCTTCTTGTAGCCAGCTCCAGGGAAATGCTCCCTCCAGCACCCAGGAAAGAAATCCTAGAAAGCACCAGAAAACAGTCGTTTTAAAAATAAATAGATGTATATAAAGCAAGAAAAGAAAACAGTGTATTCTTAATGCTCCATTATTAACGGTGCTCAGGAAGGGATTTTCTGCTTTACTGGAGCATGTAACAGGCTTAAATAAGAATCCCTACCAGAATATAATTTTGTAATTATGCAGATAATATTTTGTTCTTGTAATGACAACATGAACACTCACAAGCTACATTACTTACACATTTCTGTAAATAGCAGGGATGTCTCTCAGGTTGCACTTCCATGAAGACCACAAGCGTGTCACCCTGAGAAACCACAAATCATATAAGACTCCAGGCATTTAATAGTGTTGTCCTGTTGGTTTTAGTGAGGCTTTCAGCTCCTGGCTCCTGGCAGGATTCCTGAAGCAGTTGTGCCAGGCAGAAAGCTGATTTCCCAGCCCTGTTATTAATTAACTATTTCAGCACCAACTCAGGTGCATCCTTTGATGCTCAGTGAAGCCTGTACAGAACCAACCATCCCGAGGGCTGTTTTGAAATGCCTCAGTTTTACTCTTTATCTCCCAAAACAACAATACCACACCTAGAAAGAAATAAATCATAGAATGGTTTGGGTTAGAAAGGACCTTAAAGATAGCCCAATTCCACAGCCTGCCCTGGGCAGGGACCCCTTCCAGCAGCCCAGGCTGCTCCAATCCCTGCCCAGCCTGGCCTCGGACACTCCCAGGGATGGGGCAGCCACAGCTTCTCTGGGCAGCCTGTGCCAGGGCCTCACCAACCCTCATGCTGAAGAAATACCCTCTTTTTTTCTTCTTTATTTTCTCAGTGACTAACAGAGAATATAAACACAGCACTTGCACGCCTGCAGCTGTGACAGGACATAACTCAAAAATTCCAAATGTACAGAAATGAAGTCTAACAGCTCTGTAAAGCAAGTGATTCCTTCTGGAAAACTGTGACCCACTTCTGTGCTATCACAGCAAATATGTGTTTTACTGCTCTGGCAGTGGGGTCGATCCCTTCCACAGTAAGTGTTTAAAAAGATACATGCTTTGCTGGAGAACTGGTTTTGGATCAACTCCATTTGAATGAGAATTCAAATTTGTGCTGAAATGTCTAATTATGAACACTTCTGTCATGTCTTACAGCTTCCTAAATCCCAACTGGAAAATATCTTTATTTTATACTGGTGTCATCAGTTTAGACAAACATATAAAGTTCCATTTATTGAGCTGCAATTTTGCACTGCATTTTCAAAATTCAGAAAATATGTTAATGCGTGATTCCTCCAAAAGGCAGGCACAGAAAACACACGCTGATCTACTTGTGCATGTGTTTATAATTATTTTTGTACATTACTGTGTCCAAATAGCTGTTAGAAAAAACTCCAGGCTAGTGTGGATATGTTTAGTTTTACCCCAGTGTCCATAAATGCGTAAGAAATCTCTGCTGCCTAGAGACTTCTGAAAGCCTTGCTCTAGCTGGAATCAAATATCAGGAATGATACCTATTACTGCATCCCCCTTGCCTGTCCCATTATAACTTGGAGGCATTGCAATATTTTCTGTCATTACATAGTGCTGGAGGCATGAAAATTCTCCAGGCTGGTTAGCATCCTAGAATTTCTCACACAAGCACCTAATCCATTGGAAAGGACTGTTGGGTCTCAGCTGATCACTCATTTGTCTCATTGAAACACTATGAGTCCGTTTTTAAGAGCTTTTTTATAGACTCGTATAAAGGAGAAAGTGAACTTTTTAACATGTTTGCACTTCACTAAGTCAATACACATAAAAAGAAGTACAACTGGGGTTCCTACATGGATATACAGCCCAGAAGTGCTAAGCTGGTAAAGAGATACAGCTACTAGCTAGGCAAGAGATTAACTTTATTTATTTCCTTTTCTTCAATTGCTAACTTCTTCCTAGAGATGCAAGGGACATCCAGGAATGTGACAGCAGGATGAGCCAGATCCCAGACTCCCCAGACAGATGTTTTACCCAGTACATTTATATGTGATTTTTTTTTTCCCTTAAATCATTTTCTTGGAGTAGTCTGTGTTACTCTGTGAGTTGTTTTGCTGTTGCTTTTCTGTCCTTTGAATGCCAGATCCAAAAGCAGGGCAGGATTCCCAGAGCACTGTCATTCCTGTCTCTACAGAACCTTAAAAGCAGCTCAACACACACAATCTCTGTCCCAACAAGCTTTCCTGGGAGCACTTTGCCCAGTTACCTGACAGGAGGGTCACGGAGCAGCAGTGAGGATTAAGGGCCTCTTTCTCCTACATGAAAAACTGGTGCACTTGTCCATCCTGCTGTTAAATATCTAGTTTATAATAGTCTATAAAGCATGGTGGGGTGTTTGACCATCCCAATTCACTGAGAGCATCTCCTTCTCCCCAGCATCCCTGCTTGTTGTCCTGATCATCCCCACACCAATACAAAGGTCTGAATCATGCGAGAGAAGAAAATCAAGTTCTCTGCAATGGTAGTGTTGGAGGCACTTTCCCCCCTCTCTGATGCCTGTGAGATGCCAAGAGAAAGACTTAGAGGAAGCAAGACAAAGAATCTCCGCAGCTGCAAGATGCAGCACAAAAGATACATGTTTTTTAAATAGAAACCATCAGTACCAATACAGTTGTCTACTGTGCTTTGCCCAAGTGAATTTTTATTAAGCTCTGTAAAAGCTTCCAAATCTGAAACTTTACAAACTTTTTTTCTGTTTAAAATGAAATTTAAAGTGGCAAGTTTTATTAAAAACTAATGTCAAAGCAAGAGCATAGCCAAGAGAATCACTGAGATGAATAACGTTATCAATTCTCATTTAAACATCTACATCTTCAAGAGGCATCCAAAACCTGTCAGAAGGAAGACAATCAGGATCTCCCACCAGATGGCTGAAGCAGCACCAGCCAGCCTTTCCCATGGATAATTGCCTCCTTCATGGTCTAACTTCCAAAACGTTCTCATCTCTGACAAAGTTTAAAGAAAAATGTTTGGTCCAAAATTAATGACATTGGTGTAGCACCATTGATTGCTCAGTTTGCAAGAACCGGAGTGGCATTCAGGAAAGCACCAGAAATATGAAAAAAGAAGAAAAGAAACTAAGCAAACAGAGATTCAGAAAGTCCAGTTATATTCAGAAGAGAAGAACCCTCACATCAGCAACACAAAGAGAAAGTTACAAGTTGTCTTGGATGGCGTTTTAGTTAAAGCTTCTCCAGGTTGGGGATGGGGTTTTTTTGTTTCCTTGAAAAGTACAGATATTACTCCAAGCCCTCTAAAGGGTTGGGAAAGTCACAAAATTCCCAGCCATAGCCCTGCATTATCCTTTCCTAAAAATATTGTTCTAGGCTGTTATTTGACCAAAAAGCTGAGAACATTTAAACCAGAGTGAACCACAGGCTAGAGACAATGCTTATTATAAACAGCCTCAAATTATATATATTTTTATTTGTATGCTGTGATCTTGAAGTTATATAACAATAATTCTTCTTGGAAGATAATCTTCCTGGAAGCGAGAGCAGAAAATTACGCTGCCCTCTCCTGACACTCCATTCAGAAATACCCTGGCAGTTCATGGTTTATTACCATGAAACGAAAGTTTAAGGGAGGAGATCTGTCAGGGCAAGCAGACCTGTAGCTGCTGGATCAACATAAATACATACAACAGAGGAAAAAGTGTTCACAGCTGAGTCTAAAACCTGAGGGAACCCAACTCTTTGCCCAGTTCCACAGGTTTAGTACAAGTAACTACATTACTGTAACTGCCACAACTGCATCAAGGGCATAACTGCTGCTCAACCTGACCCAGGGAATCAGGCGCTCATACTTGGATGAATCTGGAGCTCCATGATGGCAGCATTTCCATTTTATGGGGGACCCACCAAACCCAAGGCTGTGCTCTGCCAACAGCAGACAAGATTTCCGCTCCCAGGCCAGTTTGCTGTGGAGGATTAGGGATGAGCAGGGCTGGGCCCCAGGAGCTGGATGACAGACATAGTGAGAGCAACCCTAGCACAGCCCCAGTGCCCCCAGAGCATGTTCAAACACACCAACATCAGCTGTCAGATGCAAAAGGGGGTTGGGAGCATGCAGAGTATTTTCTCCAAGTCTACACCAAGCTGCAGTCTTGAAGGGAAATCTTGATTTATGTTTCTATAGTCCATAATCAACCTCATGACCCAGGAATTAAGGGGATCTTGAAATAATTGCAAGCTTCTAATATAACTAGGGAATTAGTTTTTCATTCCCACCCTCCAACAAAAAAAAATTTGACTCTTCTGCTTCTACATGATCCCATACCCTTCCCAACAACAGGATCATTAACTTTTGATCCCAAAAGGATGTGAAGAACAAAAGGACATCAAGGTCTTTGTGTGCATGAATGCAGGACAGCAAGCCATATGCAAGCAGTGTTTGAGTTTCCTACTGTTCCCCTGACTCCCAGAATTCTCTGAAAGACCTGGTGGAGCTCATGTTATGATGGGCAATTTGACAACAATCTGAAATATGTCCTATCCAAAATACAGTCTTTGACACAAGTGGTCTAGGCAGCGAGTACAATGTTTGCCCATATGTTATGATTCTATGAACATGTGGAGTAGTATAAAATGAGATTTTTAAATCCTTTAGAGTTTAACTTCATTACCTCACTCAGTGCCTCGTTAACTAGGTCTAATTTTAATCAGCCAACAGTCCTAATTGAGCAGAGCTGTCTTCCAAGGGATAGTGGGAACAGCATCACTGCCCCATCACATTTATTCAAGGCACAGCATTCCTGGAGTGCTTGTCATTCCACAGGCTTTGTTTCAGAAAGCACAGGCAGTATGATTTTACTCAGCTCTGGTGAGTATTTCATCATATTTCTCACAACAGGACTGTGGGAGATCCTTCCAAGTTTCTAAGCAAGATCACCATGACTGCTCCCATCTCACAAAAAGGTGGGAAGAGAAAGTAATCCCAGAGATTTTGGGGCAAAATACTCAGGCCTTTCAGTATTGGGACTGTTGATTGAAAGGTCTCTAATTTTTAGGAGCTCTAAGAGGTAATTTTTTCAAGCAGCTCCTTCCTTTTTTGCTCCTTTATTAAGACAACATATTTCCTTTTAATTAAGAAGCCAGTGGTCTTCTGAGAGATAAACAAAAGGGAGGGAGATCCCCAGCCAAGTGAACAGGATCCACTCTCTGATATGCAGTTTGTGCATGGTTAATGGATGTTGGGCATTAATATTTCTTACCCTTTTGTCTGTGTTCTCTGTAATAGAAACCCCTGTCTAGACTGAGTGGCTACTACAAGTAATCCCAGTAATATCCAATAAAATCACTCTGAAATGTGATAGCTATAGTTATCAAGGAGCACCGGGATTAACTTGATTGATTGAACAATGGACTTCTGGTTTTTAACATGATCTATATGTGTCCCAAAAAAAATTCAAAAATATACATAAGGTTGTAAAACCTTCAATGCTGGGCAACTTATCATAGTCTGTAAGTGTACTGACACACCCTGAAAGGAGAGGGATTAGTGCTGCTCCAAAACTAAAGGGAAAATGGAAATGGTCATAAAGAAATACTTTCACTTAACCAGCTTCTGCAAGGACAGAACACATCACCCTCTCACTGACTGACAGCAAACAAAAACATAAATACTTAAGCTTTGCTTGAAAGTCCTCTGCTGAAAATACTGCAAAAGTCTTCATTTGTGATCCAGGTCCAACCATGAGAACCACCTGCCTTTCCTAGAGCGGCCTCTGAAGTGTCTCAATAAATACATCTTTCATTCAACAAGGAGAATTAGGCTCTTCCAAGAGGTATGAGAGCACATGGAATGCATTTGCTGTATTTACATAAGTAGCAAGATCTCTAAGCCCAGGTGTGGAGCATCATCCACTTGTATGAGCCCATGATGGCTTTGCTGCTGACCTAGGTCTGCAACTGTGCATCCAATACTTGTGCCTTGGGCTTGTTTGGTTTAGGGTGGGCATGTCTGATCTTTCTGGAGACTGAATCACATCAGTGGATAATTAATCAGTCAGAGGTATCTTGAACCAAAACCCCTGCACTCATTTCCAGCTCTGCTCAAAGTCCTCTTTTTGAATTTGTTCAAAACCTTGAGTTCTTTGCATGGGCTGGTAGAAGTCTGGAAATTAAAAAAAAAGTTTCTGCCTAGTACAAAAGACAGAACATTCAATAATTAAATGCATGCTTAAGTTGGAGATTAATTAGTCTCAAACTAGAAAAGTATCAACCTTTAGTAAAGTTGCTCAATAAATCAGTTTAATCTAAGGAATCCCCACTCAAAGAATGGCATTTTATTTCCAGAGTTCATAATCAGTGCCCAGGAAATTGAAAGGAAACTATCCTGAGTTTGCAGCAGTACACAGCTGTAGAAAGGCAGCAGTACTGACACCAGGAATTTTGGTGAGGCACAATCTCTTAGGAATGGGTTTTGAATGACCTGGCAGCAAGAGGGGGGTTTTTGCTCCTCTGTGATATACCAAAAAACAAGTCTGCAAAGGAACAGAAAGCTACTAACCTTAACAAATTCTTCTGATGTGCAGGTTATTTCTGCACCAGATGTGCAATGACACAAAGCATTCAGGCACCATCTCACACTGCAGCAAAAAGGCAAGCTTCCTTCCCCAGTACCTCTGCCTTCCCTTTAAAATGCACCTGTGGATCACATTTCCCTTCCTTCCTGCATTAAAATGGCAGAACAGGGGGGTCAGGTTTGTTTGAGAAAACAATTAAAGGAGCTCTCCCTGTACTGCCAGTTGTTAAGTAGCTCAGTCTTACTCACCTGGGACTGGTCTGCTGCAGCAGGGCTGCTCGTTCCCTTTGTTCCTGCAAGTAATCCAATTTGAGCAGGGAAGGAAAGGGAATTCCAACCAAAAGTCATCCATTCACTAATAATTTTTTGTTTTTCTGGTGGAAACATTCTTATTGCTGCAAGCTGGGGCTGTATACCCACTGCCCAACTTTTCTCAAATTCCAACCAAATCCAACATTTAAAATAAGCAAGAGGTGAGTACTTTCAATACTTCCCATCCACCAGCCACTATGGAGCTCTGGCAGTTTCCTAGAGAAGGATATGGTCCATGTCTAGCAAAACATGGTTAAAGAGCTCCCTTTGCTGACCTGACATTGAACCTTTCCCTGAGCTGTTCCCAGTGCAGGAAAATATTTATTTTATTACAGCCCTGCAGAACTCATCCCAGTCCAGGCACTCAGATTAAGACCAAATGTGCTGAGCTTGCATTAGGTGAAGTTATGATATCTGTATTTGGGATTTTATCTTTTTTGTAGGTGCTGGTGGTGCTGAAAGGGCACAAAAGAAAAGAATTGCAATAATGACAGTGCTCATGGCAGCATGTGGGTTCTGTTCATAAAGGGGATAGCCCTATCCTGTGTCAAATGTTGTTTTCAAAGTCTTATGTAACACAAGTCTCCCTGAACCCTAAGAAATTCCCTTTACAAGGAAATTCACTGGCTCTCCTGACTGGCTGAGCAACATCAACCCTTGGAGCCTCGGCTGACGTCAGCTCCCTGCACACCACAGACATCTCCAGAGCCAGCCCAGCAGCACCAGCAGGGAGATGGAGGAGGGAACCTCTCCCTGGCCAAAAGGGAAAGGTGTCCAGGTGGGGAGAGGTCACAGGGCACACGTGTCTCTAGGCATAACCCAAATCTGACCCTGGGAATCCTGCAGCCTGAGAGAAGAGAGCATCT
The DNA here is from genome assembly GCF_017590055.1 of Onychostruthus taczanowskii. NCBI lineage: Eukaryota > Metazoa > Chordata > Aves > Passeriformes > Passeridae > Onychostruthus > Onychostruthus taczanowskii. The sequence goes on from NW_024498573.1 coordinate 9,238,605, forward strand.
GACCTGCACTGAGACCCAGCTCAGGGGTGGACGTGCAGGCACCAATGAACCACACTCATTTATTTCTGATTTTCATTAACAGCTATTTCAAATAGCAGTGAGAGAACTGAAATCTAATGGGGTTAGACATTGATGAAACCATTAAGGACTTTTCTCACCAAAATATCTAAGTAATCCATGTTCTCATAGTAACAGCAAAATCCCTGTTTAAAATATAGTTGCAAATATCCTGTTTCTTTTTATTGCTGAGTTGATATATCAGACCTGGGATATGAGATATATGATATTTCCATTACAACCATAATATCTCCTTGGGACCTATATGGTGTCACTGTGTATTACCAGACTTCAAGAGTGATCCTGAATACAAGGATTTTATTTACTAAAATATCACATATACCAGTTCCTGATCCTTCTATTGTAATATGAAGAAAATGAAAACTAATGAGAAATAAATGCTAATTCAAATATTTTAAAGACCAAGTATAAATTTCCACATTTACAAAACATGGTAGGGAAAAAGAGAGGGGGGAAAAAGTGTGAAATCATAAGTTCTTTTATCTGATCACAAGAGAAATGCCAAATTAATAGCATGAGGGTTTATTAGTGTCTCTGGGCTTGTTTCTGAGACTGTGTGAAAGGAGCCTTTATAAAGGAGGCTTTATTCGAGGACCCCCCCAGTTCTCACACAATTTTCCAAAAGTGTAACAATAGATCACTAGTACAGAAACAGAGATCTGCCACAGTATTATCTGTGCATCTATTTGAAAGCAGCTTGAGAGGCGAGGAAGGGTGGTGAGGTGCAGATGTTATCAATTAGCCAAAGAAGTTAACAAAACAACTTCAAACCCAGCAGTTGTTCCAGCTGAGAAGGCTGAGGTTTGAAGTGGGTATTGAGCTGTTGCTGTGTGCTCACTGCTTTTGTATGTGCTGATAGGAAACCAGCCAGACCACAGCTGTGAAATCCCAGCTTTGGGAACCAGATCCTCACTTTCAAATCCAAGGGGCAGCAGGCAAGGCTTGTATTGCAAAGGATGCACAGTCCTAAGGTGAAAATCACAGCTAAAATACAGCAGGCATTGTAAAATGGTTATTGATTAACAAAGTGAGAGAGAGACAAAAGTAAACCCATTTCTGTCATAGCAAAAGCAGCAGTGACATGAAGGTTATGTAAATTGCTATTAAAAATAATTCCTTCAAATCATGACACATAGGCAAATGTGTGGATAAGGATGACCAAGTCCAGAAATAAAGGGAAAATGTGCTTGTTCTACACCTTGAAATGCCACTGGGTGAGGTGCAATTGCACAAAGTACTCAGATATTTGCAAACATTACTTCATCCTTGGGCCGTGCTGAACCCTCGGCACCATCTGCTGATCACCTGCTAGAACACCCAAACTCTGGCAGAAGGAAAATCAGGCATTTCTATTTCCTACTGACAAAAAATAACAGCTACCCAGAGCACAGGAGAGCCAAAGAACCTTCCTTCCCAGGGCAGAACTCCCAGCCTGTGTCTCTCTGTGTGTTATTTAGTGCAGTTTTGGCCATCCCAGCAGGCACATCACCTCCAAGCAAACGTGGTGCTGAAATCCAGCCTGGGGATGCTCCCAGGTGCACTGAAGTGACTGCACTGGCAGCAGCCAAGGGCACTGCAGGTTCCAGAGCAGCCTGAGGACACTGCAGGACAGAAGGGCAGTGTCTGAAGCCTGTTGGAACAGGCAGTGGTGCTTTCTGTGGAGCCTCCATGGCCTGAGCAGAAGCTGCTCATCACCTCTGCAAGTTTCATCCTGACCTGCTTCTGCAAAAGTCAACACAGAGTCTAACAAACAAGAAAGCTCAAGATAAATACAGATTGCCTGCAAAACGATGTCTTGATTGTGACAAGCCTCCTGGGGTTGTCCTTGGCCCAAAATCTTGGGTGGGAGACAAACACACGGTGGTGTTCAGCCAACAAGGCTCCGTGGTGACAAGACCACAACGCAGAGTTAACCAGGGAGAGAGAACCAGGGTTGCAAGGTTGGAAGCAATAGGAGGCCAGAGCAACCAAGGGCAGCTGAGTAATTGATCTTACAACAGTTAATTAAAAAATCAGTGTGGTTCAGAAGAGTGCAGCCAGAGGTTTATAAGGCAGTGTGCTGTGGAGGGCGTGTGCTGGCATGGTTTAAAAGAAATAACAGCAAGAAATACAACATTCTCTAACCCTGAAGTGACAAGAGAGAAACAATAAAAAGCTGCTGTACCTGCAGTTTGTCAGTGAGCTCTGCGAATGGGAGTGAAAGACTTGGTTTCACTGCCTTGGAGCACAGAGCCATCCCTTTGTTTCCATGAGTCCTGCGTGACGTGGCCACTAGCCCAGAGCTGCAGCCACCCCTGGCGTGTTGCTGGGGTTGCATCTGCCTTGTCAGAGTCAAACACTGCCTTCACTGAGTTAACTGGCAAGTGGTTGCACCAGCAGACAAGCAATTTGAACGAGGTCTGAGTCACACAGCCGTGCCATCTGGTGCACAAGTCCTTGCAGCCAAAAGGGCTGAGAGAGGCCTCCTGGGCCAGCCTTGTCTCCTGCTATCGCAGGCACCATGTTGTATAATCCCCTTCATAAACAGCAGCAGCTGTGGGAGAAAGGCCTGGAACGGCTGAGGATGCTGAAAGTGAGGTGTTACAGGGTCCTGAGTCAGGGGGATTGGGAGTATGTGAGGAATGCAGCTATGTGCTGCTCAGAAGAGCAACATAATATTTTATTAATGAAGCTGGAAAGTCATACATCCAGGGAAACATCCAAGACCTTAATTATGCCAGAAAGGCATCAGGGTAATGCAGTACTTACTTTCTACTTCTGGCCTTGAGTTCAGAGAATTGTTTTCTTCTGTTTCAACATTTGGTTGAGTACAACATGCCAGCAGGAGAGAAAAAAAAACTGGTTTCCATTCCTGTGTCTGGTTTAAATCATGAGAGAAGGAGACTTCTAATGAGGCTGATTCATATAATGATGTATTTTACAAGCTATTCTTAGCAGATTCACTGCAATATGTCATTCTTTATGTACCATGAGAGATATATGAGCACACGAGCTTACAAAGGGTGGGGAAGTCTCTGAATAACTGGCCAGTTTTGCACCTCATGTGCTGGAGAAGGGAAAGTTCACAGAGACTATTGCTTCCAAACCCTCCAGACCTCAGGTCAGCTGTGAACTCCACTCCAATAAACCCCAACATTACAAGACTCATGTCTTAAAACTCATTTCCAAGGAAGTGTCTCATTTTATTGCAACACGAATAGGAGACTCTAAGGTAATATTTACTTTGGTTTACATTTCATAAAAAAAGAAGACTGTAATTTCATGGAGGCTCTAACAGAAATTCCTCTTTCCATCCAAGCGGAAGAAATCATGTTCAGGACCTTTCCCCAAGGGCTCAAGGAAAGCACATTAACATGGCAACTCCCACTTTGCTTTATTTGTGAGTTACCCTTGCAGGAGGATGAGGCTGGAATTGAGACAAGCTATAAGTGGACTAACAGGCCAAAGCCTGTGACATTAAGGGGTAGGCAAAGATGCTGAGAGGATGATCCCAAAGGTGCAGGTCTCCAGCAGATGAAAATCAGAAGAGCCAATAATCACTGAGAGATTTTCACCTAGACAGAAGGTAATTGCAGGGGCTGTCAGCACAAGGGTGCAGTGGTCACTCCAGTTCTGCCTTCACCCCTGCCGCTGCTGACCTTCCCAGCACTGTGTTTTAAGATGCTAGAGGAGGGGCTGAGGCCCTTTTGATGAACTGAAGGATGAGCAGGAGGCCTGCCCAGACCAGCAGTGGGAAGAGAAAAGACACGTGCAGCGAGCCCCGAGCACGGGGGAAGCAGAGCTGCTGCAGACACAGGAGCCACTGGAGCACAGGTGAGCCCAGGACCTCTCCACACTGAGCCTGAAGGAGCTCTGGCCAGCTGGGACAGTGCCACAGCCACGCCAGAGCCCAGCCCTGGAGCCAAGGAGCTCGGACAGGTGAGTGGCTCCTGGCGGATCCCCGGCAGCCCCATGTGCTGGAGCCCTGCTCCAGCCTCCCTCAGCACTGATGGAGCAGCCTGGGCTCTGGCACGGGGAGCTGGCTCTGTCCCCTGGCCGGGCTGCCAATGGACCTCTTCCTTCTGGCCCCAGGGGCCACCAGAGTGATCCAGGCTCTGCCAACCCTGTCAGGGAGCCGGCATGGAGCCCAGGCCCAGATCAGAGCTGCTCCCTGCTGCTCGCCTGCAGACCAGCCCTCCTGGGTTTCCTAAGGGCAGGCTGCCCTCACTGACTAATTTTCTTAATTTTTTGTGGCCTCATCGATGACTTAGTCATAACACCAGAGTCAGCCACCAGCTGCTGCCTATTCCCACGGTATAACCTGCCCCTTCACTGTCTTTCCTTAAATGTAATACGTGGTACATTTGTGTCTGGTACTTTCTCTTGTTTCTGCAATTGAAATTTTATCCGTTCATGGAGTGCCCGAAATTCTGCAGAGACACTTGGCCTGAATACTCATTTCATTGCTGAAAGCCAATACTGCTTTAACAGATGCAGTAAAATTGTGAGAATCTAAAGTTCACTTTTCTTCTTTAACTGCCCCAGATGAAAGAAGTCCACTCCACACAGCTGAATGCCTCTCTTGTGTGCTGGCACATGAGCTTTAAAGGTGTTCTGGTAGTTTTCAGTCCTCTGTGCTGCTGGAGTACTTTTGTCCAGATCCTCAGCTGGAGGAGATGGATGCAGCTATGCTGCAGCCAGCAGAGCTGTGCTGATTTATACCCCCAGACATACTTTTTAATGTGTAGATATCCTTAGAAAGTAATCACCAGGCTCCCTCAAGCTGATTCCTCATGACTTGCAACTGCATTTTCAAAGCAGTGCTATTCCTGAAGCTTAGGTACCCCTCCCACACTGCGTAGGAATCTGTCCAAGGCAGGAAGGAATTTGGACCCGCACCAGTGGCAAATTCACAGCCTCTACACAAAGTGTCCTTCATCCTTAGACATGCTTGACTGTATAATTATTGTATTGCCTTGCACAATTTCAAACAACATTTCACGGCAGAAAAACCTCCAGACCAAGTTGTCAAATTATTTGCATTGCAATAATTTAAAAAAATACAAAATCTGTCATTTCTTCACCTCAGGGAAATGAAACCAGAACGAGCCAAAGCTTTAGCACTGCACACTGCGTCTACAACCCAAGTCTTTAGATTCTCTTTCAATATCGTTTCTGCCATGTGAGTTAGACCAGCGCAGACCAGTTCCCTTCTGCATTTGCAGCAGTCAAACACCCTGTTGAGATGTTAGGCTCTGTTTAGTGTACAGAACTCACAGCCCTGAGTTACAGGGCTATCTCCATCCAGCACTACAGCCCCTCTATTCTCTGCCGACCTTGCAGGTTTGTCACCATTTGAAAACAATTATTTTTCTCCTGATTTGGCATTTTTGGCTCCTACCCAACTCCTTGCGGGCACTTTGGGATTTATAGTTAGAGCTCCTCAAAGGAACAGTTATCTTAAAAGTTGAAATTATATCCAAAAGGCTAAAACATATCTTTCAGCTGAGTGTGGTTTTCCCTGCCAGAATTGCTTCACATGGATCTAGCCAATTCATTTTCCTGCAATGTAGGGGTTGCAGGAATACCTAAGGGAAGATTGGGCTGAATGTCTCTTACCACCAGGGACTTGACAATAGCAGTACAATTTACTTCCCTTCTGAGATGATTTACATAGCAGACAAATGTGAAGCAGATCTTCTAACTGAATAATTTTGTATGAAGAAATAATGTAAAATAAAGTAATTTAGCTGGTAAGTAAAGGTAATAAATGTTTTTAATGCTCACAAGAGAAGGAGAAAGGAAGGTTCAAGAATTATGACCAGATCCAGGTACCACTGAAGCCTTTAGCTCCCAAACAGGGAGACACTGAAACACAAAGATCCCAACCCTGGCAGCCTGTCTTCTACCATGCACCATGAGGCTGCTTTGCCAATGGGAACACAGGAATAGGAGCTCAGCACAGAATTACCTCAGCTGTACCTGTCCTCCAGACTGTAAGCAGGATCTTGACATTCTTGGCGTTAAAAAGATTGTCTGTACTCCAATGAACATCTGTATCCCAACTTTCCTGGCTAGTGTTTAGCTGTAGGGAAGCCCAAGCAAGCTGCTAATTTTGAATAGGGGGAACTGTTTGTGTAGCAAAAGTGAGATTCCAGCCTTGAGACTGGTGCCATTTCCCTAGCCAAAGCTTTCCACACCTTGGTTTCAAAGGTGACTATTTGATAGATAAAAATAGAAATAAAATTATGTCATTGTTCATCTTGCAGTCACCCCTTACTCAGAGAGGTCAAGACATCTTTGAATCATTCCTTACAAACACGCTAGCAACAAAAACAATAACAAAAACTGCCAAAAAAAAAAAAAATCCGTGTTTCTGGTGTACAGAACTTCTTTCCTGGGGTAAGGCCTCTAGCACCTCATGCTGTTCTTGATTTTTATAGCTGTGGAAGGAAAGATGTTAAGCTTAAGGTTTGGAATTTGTGCTTTGATCACTAGTTATGTCATGCAGCAGGACGTGCCAAGTGGAACTTTCTACAGTCTTCTTAGAAACACCCTTGCACACATCCCAGAAAGACCTGGACCTCAGCCTGGCACATTTCAGACTTGCTGATTTCCGAAGTTAAAAAATAAAAAGAAACAATGCTGCTGGCAGCACTTTTGGATGTTTTTGATCCCCAGCCTTGTCATGTAGCTTGCTCATGGAGCAGTGAGCTGGATGGTCAGGACTCACAGGAAGGCTCCTCCTCACATTTCTGCCCCCTATTATGACCCACTCATTTAACAGGAGACAAATATTTCAGTCATCCCCCAAGTCCGAAATTGCAATATCTTCCTGAAATGTTGGCTTTCACCTGCTTGTTAATGAAACATGCAGGTGATGTGGTAAAAGGAAGTGAACCCACGCATTTCACTGCCAGCGAAATGTCAGCTATTTTTGGTAATGACTTTAGCACAAAGCAGATGAACTGAATGTTTAGTGTGATTTGGGTCAGGGTGACAATGAGGGTCATGCATGGTCTGGAATGGAAATGGTAGTTGACCAAAGAGGGTAACAGGAAATAGAATAATTAAAATAAATTAGTATCCACCCTGGGTTTAAAAAGGATTTTCAAGGCTCTGCCATTGGATGGGTTTGTTCATTTTCAATTAAATCAGCCTTTTCTCTCTCCGTTAACAAAAATATAACATCCTTGTAGCTGTTACAGAAAAAAACCCTCATATATCCAGCTCACCTTTAAATAGGTATTTAACAATCTATATTCCATTATAACAGGTGGCCACGAGGAGGAAAGCTGGGACTACTGAACTATAACCTTCATGCTGCTCTACAGCTGCCAGGGGAACATGATCTGGGAAAATACTCACTTAGGAAAAATTGATCAGAGACAGGGGCTGATATGAGTCAACACCTCAGCCTTCTGCAGGGCACTCAGACTTACCCAAGCAGGTACATCAGATGGAGCTGAGCCTGCCTGTTTTACAAAAAAATCATCCTACTCATATTTGGCCATACTTCATCCTGGGGAATAATTCCTGTCATTTCTTCTTTTGGAATTCCAAAGAAGGAATGATAATTTATTGTTAATAATTTTTATTATAATTTATTGGTTATTTCTCCACATATCAATGCCTGAATGATCTCCCTGTGAGGAAAGCATTCCTCACAGGGAGTGCCATCCTGCCAGGACCCTGTTTTGACTTATGCCAGTGCTACCTGCATGAACTGATCATATGGAAGTGTCTGCAGTTCCTTGGGAATCCTTTCCCATATAAGAGATCGTCATGAAAAACTGTTAGTAAATTCTGTTTATAAGTGCTTAGATCTGTTTCCTTAAAGAAAAGTGAAACCATTAGCAGGATAAGAGGGTCAGAGGAAAATTCCTAACCCTGGAATCCAATGCACTTTAGAATAAAATACGATAAATTTGCTTAGTGAGTGACAGCAGCACTTGGCAGGAATGCAGTCGTATCCCATCATTTATCAGAGCTGAGATTTGCCTCACATCTTTATCAGACAGATTTCTTTGCAGAGCTTGGCTGCATCATCATTTGAAAAGCTCCCATAAAAATGCAAAGTTTGTTCTTACCTGCCTTTGCCCTCCGTGCAGTCCCTTGGTTTGCACTGCATTCCTGACACTCTTGCCCCTTGCAGAGCAGAGCTCCATTAGCACAAGTTTTACGTGGTACTCAGATTGCTTTCGACACCCAGAGTGCTTAACTCTTCAGGCTGTCTGGAATATATTGGCATCAGTGGTGAATAATCCCTCCCAAGTCATCACATCAGGCCTGTTTTAGTAAATCTTTCCACTTATTAGGAACAAATTTAAACCATCTAAATATGCTTATGTAAGGAGTCCTTTAAAAATAGTTCATAAATTTAGGAGCCAGCATACACTGAAAAAATACAATAAAATAGAAAAAAGTCAGTGACATACTTTAGCCCAGTTTAAACTCAGCTGAATCCTCCCATCTTTTGCAAAACAAACAGGAGGTTTTGCATAAAAGCAGCCAGCAAAGTCCTGCTGGTGTTAAGACATTCTTTCTGAAATGCAAGGCAACACTTCATCTGCTTTATGAGCCCAGGGCCGAGCTGGTATCTACATTCCTGAACAGGCAGCCAGGATTTAGAGAGGTACATGTGCAGACCAGTGGCTCCCCAGCTCTGGAGCAGCAGAGAGGGTGTACCCTGGACCCTGCTGAGCACTCAAGCTCCTTGCATGAATCTTTGGAATAAAGAAGTCAGGGGAGCTGTTGTGTGACATAAGCTGCAGGCTGTTCATGGCAGCCCCGGGGAGCAGCTCTCTGTGCCAAGCACTGGGGCCAGGATACTGCAATGCTGGCTAGGAGAAATCAGCAACACTCGGGAGAGTTAGTCAAATCTTGGTTGGAGCTGCATTTCACTGAAAGGCAGACTTCCTGCAGAAGCATCCCCCTCTGCATCCTGCAGGGCCTCGTGCCCCGGCAAGCACAGCAGCCACTGCCTGGCAGGGGACCTTCTCATGCAATCACAGAATGTTTGTGCAGGAAGAGACCTTAATGGCCTTCTCATCCCAACCCCTGCCATGGGTAGGAGCACTTTCCACTGTGCCAGGATGCTCCAAGCCGCATCCAACCTGGCCTTGAACCCTTCCAGTGTTGAGGCAGGCACAGCTTCTCTGGAAAAGCTTCTCCTTGCCCTCTCTTCTGACACAAGGCACTTCCCTTTGGCTGCTGCTGAAACCTACCCTCATTTGTTGGTGTGCAAGAGGAGGTGCAGGTCCAGCCCCACGTATTATCATTCTTTACCCTGAGTGTGTGCATGAGAATGGCAGTGGTTTGGTCAGTGTGTTCTTAAATCGATGATCCTATTAAAAAGCAGACTGCCGGTGGATGGAGAATTCATTGGTATTGCAGGACTGTCTTTTAAAGATGCTCCCCAGGGCTGACTTGAAGCTTCTGCTTGACAGGTGTATGTAATGTAGCAGGATCCAGGGAGAAATCCTGTCTTGACAATTCAGCTGAAATGAGGCAACAAAGAGAAAGGACAGAGTCGGCAGGTTCGTGTGTGGGTTAATTTACAGCATCTCTGAGTGTCTGCCAGCTCAGTACTTGGAAATCCTGTCACATTCTGTGAGATTGTATGAATTATAAATTCCCACTAATGGCCTCACACATATGGATGTTTCAACAGTAGTTCCTTATTTTTCCTTTTCTATGTAACAAAAAAGACAAAAGGACTTGCAGCACATTCCAGAGTGATGCATTGCCTGATTGTGACAGTACTTCCCTGTAAGAGTTGTATTTATCATTCAGGAAGGTAATCTTCTACAATTCCAATATAAGTAAATATAAAGCATTTTGCTCTGATTTTTTATTCTGGGAGATTTATTCCTTAGATAAACCCCACTTACAAATGTACAACCAATATTTAGGCAAGCCTAAACAAAATCTTATTTTAATAAATACATAGTTTGAGGTCTGAAAAGATTTTGCCTTTGTGCACCAAAATGTATAAACAGCACCTATATGCTTCACAACATTTCCACGAAAGCAAGCATGATTACACTGAGGTGCAGTCAAAGCAGAAAGATGTGTTTGTACAGCACAGAAAGTGTACTGGGATATCCAGAGAAGATTATGTTACCTTGCTGCCACACTGGCCCTTAGGTTTACAAATAGCAGTTCTTTGCTCTAGTTTGCAGAGCACTGGGATTCTATCTCTGATTTTCACCTGGAACCTTCTGATGGAAAGAAAATCAGAACAGATGTCTCCCTTAAGGGACAGCGGGGAATGGCTTTAAACTGACAGACGGCAGATTAGATTAGATATTAGGAAGATATTCTTCTTTGTGAGGTGTGAGACAGTGGCACAGGTTGCCCAGAGAAGCTGTGGATGCCCCATCCCTGGAAATGTTCAAGGCCAGGTTGGATGGGACTTGGAGCAATTTCAAGGACCTATGTATTTGAGGCAAGAGAGGTTAATAATTAAATCAATACTTTCCTTTGAAAATATCCTCCACAACCCTTTGACAACATGTTAAATTATTCCCCAACTTTTCTATATTCACACAATCCTAGATGCTCTGCATTAAATATATTTGAATAGTTTCATTTCACAAGCTTCTGGTGCCTTGGCTGGTCTGGAGCCACAACCCCAGCAACGCTCGCCAAGCTCAGCACGTTTATTGTTGCTGCATGTGATCCTCTGGTGCTGCAGTGCAGGGGACAGATGTGACACACTAAAGCCAGGTCCTGTTTCATTTCTGGAGGTGTGTCCCTCTGCTCGATTTCCTCCTGCCTAACCCAGGGTTAGGGTTAGTGTGGCATTCACATTCTCTGGAAAAATCCCTTCGCCCACGATTTTTCTCCTGGGAAGCTGAGAAGCCCCAGAGAAAAGGAAAACAATTCTTATCTCATTAACTTCTCCTGTGTTGTGCTCATGTGTGGAATGTGTTTGGAGATTGTTTACCCACAGGTGATTGCTTTATTGGGTTCGGCTGGGAGTTGTTTTCACTCTTTGGCCAATCAGTGCCAAGCTGTGTCAAGACTCTGGAAAGAGTCATGAGTTTTCATTATTATCTTTTTAGCATTCAGTAAGTATCCTTTCTGTATTCTTTAGTATAGTTTAGTATAGTATTCTTTAATATAATATGGTATCATAAAACAATAAATTAGCCTTCTGAGGACATGGAGTCAGATGTATCATTCCTCCCTGCTCTGGGTGTCCCTGCCAATACAATAGGTTAGGGTTAGGGTTAGGATGAGGGTTATTGTCCTTTTCTCCTGTTAATAATCTCTCTGTGCCAGCAGTTTTGTCAAGTGCACAGTGCCCATCTTTCCCAACCCTTTTTTCCTCTGGCTGGGGCAGGGGACAGCACTGGGGTGTAGCAGCAATGTCTGGCTGGCCTGCCTGTCCTTCCCCAGCTCCATCCCCTGATCCTAACTGGCTCTGCCAGGCACTCACCCCTCCCAGCTCCTGTGAAAAATCCCTGGGCTTTGGGGACACTCAGAACTGGCAGCCCTGTGCTTGGTCTGGGCTTCTCTGGAGTACAAAACCTTAGCAGCTGACAGAAGGTAAACGAAAATGAGTAATTTTTTCCCTCCTAAAGGCACCTTCCTGAATGTTCCATTGGCTGTTTTCTTCACATGAACATTTTTCTATTTTTCATCTGTTAGACAAGGTCATGACGTTGCATTTTACCCTGTGGAAATTTTAAACAGAAATAAAACTATTTTTATTTTGATTTCCAGCTTCTCTGAATATCAAGGGAAAGTGCATTAGCCCCTTTTCTTTCAAAATGACTTTTTAATAAAAACATTCATGTTTTTCCTAATACTGAAAACATGGCTTTCTGTTCCCTTGAACATTCCTTGTTTTTCTTTTAAGTAGTTTTGATGAAAATTACTTTGGTTCTCTTTTACTAGAAAGCTTGCATGAAACAAGGAAGAACATTGCCTTGAAATGAAGAAAACATATCTCTTATTTTAATCTTTTTATAAAAAGCCTGACTTTTCTCCCCATCTCATTGCTCATATTTTAAAAAAATTATTATCAAATAGAGAGCAGAAAATCTTGAGCATTATTCTTTGGCTCTGCGTTCAAATTGAAGGTTTTTAAAATTCTTCTTGGCTGTTCACAAGCCCCAAGGATTTCTTTTGATTTTTTAAGCCTCTCTAGAAAGTGCAGCCTTTTCTCTGGGGACAAGTTCTAAAAGAAACAAATCAGAGATGAAGAATTTTAGCAGTCAGTTCACTCTCTGGCTCATTCCTTTGTCTCTCTCCTGTCAAGCCACTTTGATTCTGCATCCCCCACATATTTCAGCCTTTTGAGGCATTTATAAATTATAGAAGTATTTATTATTGTGGGGAAAATATGATCATTCACTGAACTCATGGTGAACTTTGCACACATGCTCACTCCTTTGGTCCTGAGATTTTCTTTTCATAGCAAGCAGCCCCCTTTGCTTTAGGTCTGCAGGCTGAGAGCTTGGCAGGTGAGCTGAGGCTCATTCTGCAGAACCCAGAGCTAGAGCAAAATGCAAAAATGCCCACTGTATCCTATTCTTCTCTAAAATAAATCTGCAACTTTCCTTCATGTTTGTCCAGTTTGCCTTATAAATATAGCAAGCACCATGTTGGTGTGTAAATCTCTGGGAAAAATTTACCCATAGTCCCACGTAGCTTTATGGTGAGATATTCAGTTCTTTTGTTGCTAAAATATAAATGTGTGTGAGGGTGGGATGTGAAAAACTTATGAATAAAATTAAGCTGTGGTTTTCAATTTCTCAGGTAGTATTGAACGAATAATTTGATGTGTCTTGAACAGGGATCTTGTCACTCCTCCACTCTTCCAACAGCATTAAACAGGAGAGTTCAATGGCGAAGGATTTGGGATATTTGTGTTCACACATTTGGGATATTTGGGTTTGCACCTGAATATCCCACCTGGGATATCACCTGGGAGATTGATAATTCTTAATCAGTGGGAACTGTTCCTGCTGGCTGTGCAGATACATGACCACGCCACGTTTCTTTTCATGCCCTTCCTTGATGCTAAAAGAACTCAGTGTGTGCTGTTCCATTGCTGCAAAGACACTTCTCAGCACAGACACTCTGGATTTGAGCTCAAGCCCTTGGAGAAGGCCACTTAATCCCCAAAAACACCTCCAGTAGCCCCCTCAAAGACTCCTCACTTACTGTGTCTTCTGTGATATCTTCCATTAACGCTACCAGGGACCCAAACTCTGCCTGATCACTGAGTGATCTGTTCTCCACCAGGCCAGAAAATGAATGCATTTAATAAGGATTAACCCCAGCTGGCACTAGGGAGCAATAAATATCATAGCACCAGCATTTGTAACGCTGCAGTTATCATTGTGTCAGCATTTCTGTTATAAACCAGGGGTTGCAGTGGATTAGAACTCAGCCATAAAATTTTCTCCAGGCTGAAACTTGGCATAAAAAAAGAAATATCAGTCTATGATATTTTTTCTTAACCTTAAAAAAAATATCTTTTCAGTCTATTTAAAGTTGTAAAAAGAAAGATATGAGACTCTTCCCAAATTCTTTAAATCATCATCCAGCCCTCTCGAGAATGAAGAAAGACTCTAGCTGTGGCTGCATTTATGGGTGAGTTTTCAATGGGGTTTCAGAAGTTCAGGGATTAAAGATGTTTTTTGGTATTTCTTAAAAGTCAAAAGCTTTGTCACATTATATTAAAGAGCTCAATTCTTTAGCAATGGGGCTTTACAAATATTTCTTGCTCCCCTTTTTGTTGAGAGAAGTGGATAATCTGAAACTACCAGGACCTCAAACCACACTGAGTACCCAGGCCAAGCCCCAGGTTATGGGTCCCACTGGGATCCCTCCTTGTGCCAGGCTGGGGTGGCTCAGGGGACAGACTGGGGAGGCTGAAATCAGCACTGTTCAGATTTTATTCTGAGCTGAAACTCGAGGTTTTTATCAGAATTAGGTCGCTCTCAGAAAGCAGCTGCGGAGCGGAGGGCAGTGCCATGGAAGGGACATCCCTGAGCCGGTGGAGCAGGAGCAGGCACAGAGCTGTGCTCTGGGATGCCTCCTGTGCCTCTGAGCCTCTTCCCAGAGCACACACCAGCCCAGCCTGTGCTCTGGGATGCCTCCTGTGCCTCTGAGCCTCTTCCCAGAGCACACACCAGCCCAGCCTGTGCTCTGGGATGCCTCCTGTGCCTCTGAGCCTCTTCCCAGAGCACCAGCCCAGCCCTCCCTGCCCAGCGTGGGCAGCACTGCCCGGGGCTGCTGTGGCTGCACAGGCTGCTGGCTGCACAAAAGCACAGTTCAGCCTGAGTGTACAAGCACACACTGCCAGAAAGGTCACCACTGTTTTGTGTAGACCTCAAGAGGAGAACATGAATTAATTTGTTCCCCTCAAATAACATTTTATTTTAGAAACAGGAGAGCTGGTTGTTTTTTATTTTTTTTTCCCTTGTGCAGACTGAGGTATAATATTGAGTTCCAGTTTCCCTCAAGAGCTGAACTTCATCCTCCTACTAGGATGGTTTTATTTTAGTTACCAAATATTTGAGGTTAAAGTGAATAGTTCATCTTTAATGGGATTATCTCTTTCAATGTTTGCTTTCATTACAGTTTGAATTGCTCTGAGCATGAGAATCTAACCTCACCAAAAGCATATTTTTGTAATTTGATACAAACTAAATTTAACCTTTGACTCTCATCTATAAAGACGTTACTTTTTTCCACTGAAAAGCAGAATGTTAGATTAAAGATCTGCCAGTTTCAATTTCCAGGTTGCTAACCTTCCTGTGATTGGGTCCTGCACTGTGGAAAGCTGTGTATTCACTAAAGGTATTTAACATTAGCTGTAATGGTTGAGATGGTCTCATAACTGCTGCTTTTAATGGCTAGCTGGAAATTCTCTGCTGATTTTTTACATGGACAATAATTTCCCTGACCTACACTGTACAATACAGGAGAACTCTTTGGGCAGAGATATTTAAAATAAAATCTTCCCTTTGAGTCACTTCACCATGTCATCATAGTTCTTTTGTTAAACAAATAAATTTTATCCAAACGCTTTGGAATATTAAGGCTGTGCTTAGGACAACTAGATACATGTTGCCTCTCCTGAGGGCTCATTTTAAATGGGATACAGAAAGGGAAACTGTGTCTCTGTATTGTTCTATATATTTCCTCCAGTAAATCACCAGGAAAAGTGGAGAGGACTGGCTTTATTTTAGGAAAAAAACTGTATCCTTGTCCTCTGCTGGGAGAAACCTTCTAAATACGTGGAGTTTTTTGTTTCTGCTTTGATAAAATGAAGTGTTGAAACTTTCACTGACAAAACTTTTCAGATATTTGTCAGCAATTTAAGGGGGGGTTCTTTAGAAAGAGCAATTAAGTGTGAGTGAAAAATTATGATGTGTCCAGTCCTGGAGGACAGATCTGAAGTGGATCAGCTGTCAGGCTCCTGGGGAGGGGATGGTGCTCCCCTGCCTTTCTGCAGAAATGATGGAAAGGGGGAAATGGCTCAGTGCATACGTCAGGGCACAGAGAGGAATGGGGGTGCATTTATTTATTTATTTAATCAGGAAAATTCAGCTTGAATTCTACAAAATCCTTTCACTTGACAGGTTTCCTATGTCTCTGTTTTTTACACCTCAAAGAAAAGTCTTTGTGTTCATAAACTCACTCAAGTTGCATCAAGAAGATTTACACTGTTAAATCTGTCCATTCTGCAGAGGAAAGAAAACAAGGGGAAAAAAAAAAAAAAAAAAAAAAAAAAAAAAAAAAAAAAAAAAAAGAAACCCCCCTTTATTTCAGCTCTGCAGTCATCAGAGAAGAATACTGCAGCTAAAATTCAAATTTCAGATTGAACACTGCACTATACTGCACTAATAAATGGTCAGCTTAGAAGCATTTCCTGTTTATACGCTGTGTTAATAAGCATCCATCACCCGTGTCACATATACGGGATACCAAATTCAAATGTCAAACAAAATGTAAGAGGTCACACATTTTCCTTTGCTAACTAAAAGTGTAATTCATAAATATTATTGCTACCAAACTCTCCATCTACAGCACTTGTTTAGAAATATGCACATGTAATATAAATTGTGATTAAGTTAAATGGGTATATTATTTCCTGTTTTAAGGGCAAGCAGCAGCATGAATTATGTTTTACTCAATAGGCATTTCAATAAAAACCTACAGCCTAACAAGCTGCTATCATACAGTTCAGCTGCACAGACTAACATGAGAAGGGACTTATGATCCACCACTGATATTTCAGCTGTTTCTCTGTCTGTTATTTCTGCTGATGCAGACATACACAAATGAGAAAACACATTTTCTTAGCTCAAAACCTCTTCCCATTTTTTGCTATAAAAATTAAGCTTATTTGGTTATAGGGGGTTTCTACATGCAGAATAAATAAGATAAACATAATCAGCTAATGGCAGTTTTTACATTTTTACTGACTTAAGAAATGTAGGGCTGGAGGAAATCATTCTGTGAAAATAATCAGCAGCTCCCATGTTTTGAAATTACTTGTTTTCATTTATAGAAATCAAACACTCAAGGGACAAAATAATGGAGAGGTTTTAGAAATTGCTTAAACAGATTTTTGAAAATGGAAAATGTGCTTTCAATGTCACGTAGTCACTAGATTTTCTAGAATTTTTGGCTAGCCTGTGGTGTGTCTCTTTTCTTGATGTTGAATTTGCAGTTAATTTGAAGAATTTTAGGACCAGATTCAGAATTCTCTGGGGTCATTTTAAAGACTTGCAAAGCTGTAAGTAGAATAGACTTAAATGAATTTGAAGATAAAACCTATCAGATAAAACTCTGATATTATGAGTAATATTGTCACTGTGACAAAACATTCTCCCTTCAGGTCCAATGAAAGATCTTGCCCACAAAGACACCAAATAAAGATATTAAAATTGAGTTTAAAATATACCATTCCCCCCTCCATTTACTTAAAAACTGCCAGAATTCCTTCGCTTTCTGTGTGCAATTAAAGAATAGGAGCAAAGGTACATTTTGCTTGGATTTTATTTAGGGAGAGTCATTCCCACCAAGGAGCTGCAGAGCCCCAGATAAGCAGAACCAGTTACTGCTTGTCTTGAAGCACTGCATACAAAATGTGGTTGCAAATACTGTCAAATCAAAGGCTTTCAAGGCAAATAAGAATGCCACACATTCCCAAGTTATCTACTCCTTTTTTTTCAAGCTTTGGGTAGAAAAAGGAGGTTTACCAACTCACTGGAGTCTGGTGTTCTTTTAAAAGCTTGTAAAATGGGAGCCTGAATATTTTCTTTTATTAGGAGGACCATAGTGCACAGCAAACACAAAGAAGATTACTAAAAAGGAAGGGGTGCTAAGACCTTTAAGATACTCAGAAATGAAAATAAGTTCCATACTCTGAAAGTCCTAGGAAAACAGCTATATAGGAGCACTGAATTATATTTCAGAGTTTTTCACATTAGTGTAAAATCTTTGATGTGTCCCTGTTTATGAAGTGAAGGAGACACCAAGGCAGATACTACCCAAAAGGAAAAATGCCATTCCATTTAAGTGTTCCAGTAATGGAAAGAGAGCCTCATTCATTAAAATTTCAGCACTAATAAAAAGCTAATTGTATAAATCTTACCCTCCGTGTTTTGGCCGCTGAATATCAGTAGTTAAAAACATAATAGAGTGAAGTTATCATCATTAATATATATTACTGAGTGATTTCCTTGAAAACAGCCAACAAACAGGGAAGAATTCCAAAATCAGTTTATAAATCGCTGTGTTGGTTTGTTTTTCTGTGGGGCTATATCCTTTAGCTTTTTCATATTCCTGAAAACTTCCCAGAAGGAATTCCCAAGAGATGTGTCTGTTTTTACACCACACCACATGTGTTGTCCTTCCATCCCGAGTGGGAAGGGAAAGCCCCAGGTGGTGCAGGGAGCAGGCTCAGCTCCGGAGGGCGAGGCTGGGCAGCAGCCCCGGAGCTGCAGGGAGGATGTGCAGGATCTGCAGGAAAAGGCTCTGTGCAGGCAGCCTCCAGCCCTCCTGGATCCCAGGGGATCCCTGGAGCCTGTGAACCACAGCTCAGCCTCGAGGGATTGGCAGAGGCAGAGCGGGGAGAGGAGGGCAGCAGCCGCTGTCCCTGCCTGGGTGCTGCGTGGGACATCACCAGGGAAAGGGTTTGACAGGGCAGCAGTGGGGGAGCAGCCCAGGCCCACGTTAGGAACCCCTGATGTTCAAAGGAAAGGTTTTATGAGTAAAGACAATGTCCTTCCCTGAGTGAAGATCAAACCCTTCCTAATCTTCTGTTGCAACAGACAAATGACTTAGTAACTGTCTGCATATTCTCCACATAAGCTTTTTAAAAATAACTGAAAGGGTTTGTAGAATTGATGTCCCTAACTGTTGAAAAACAGGGACTGGAGTAAGAACATATTTTCTTTTTTCTCCAAGAGGCCAAAGCATTGCAGGGTTTTTTCCCTCCTTCACACAAGTAGTACCATATTCTTGGGAGATACAAATTTTCCTGAAGGCAGAGACAATGCAGCAGCCTGTCCTTCTGGTCCAAAAGTGCCCTGTGAATGTTCCAGCTGATCCCAGGTGGCTGCTAGTTCTTCTGCAAAATTTGTCCTTTTGTTCCATGCTTATTGCTAAAATCCCTATTCATTCTTAGATGAGGTTTTTTTACAATTCATGAAATCTGTTCATCTAGATATTTTAGGAATATACACTGATACGAAGAAAGAAAAGAAGAAGAAGAAGAAGAAGAAGAAGAAGAAGAAGAAGAAGAAGAAGGTGTTCATTAAAATTAAATGTCAGTAATGTTAATAGGTTGTAAAAGAGTTTTGTGTTGTTTTCATTTCATACACAGAATTGTCTAAAGCACTCCTTTTACTGGCAGAGGCAATAGTGCTCAGCTGTCAGGTTTCCAATTCTTTTGGATTCCCACCTTTTATAACAAAAAGAGAGATAATACACTAAATAATAATAATTATAATAATTATTATAATAAACTAATAATAGCCACTAAATTTTCCAACTAAAAAAAAGATAATACAGCATTTAGCCACTGATACAGGAACATGAATTTTTAAAGGGCCTGAGGCAAGGATTTGGGAAGGTACCAGCAGCGGGTTCAGGAAAAAAGGAAATTCACTTAAGAACCAAACACAAGTTAAGGCAGCAGTAATTTCTAATACCAACTTGCAGTGTGCATTATTTAACCAAAAATCAAATTAAAAACTGTGCCTTAACCACAAATATACCACACAGAATTTCCTCCAATGTAATTTGCTTTTTGGATAGGTGTGACTAGCAGAGATCTCTGTATCATTGGCCATCTCCCCCAAGGAAGGCACTCAGTAGCCCCTCAATAAAAACCTGATTTCTGCACTGAAGACTCAACATGTGCTGAAAGGTTCAAGGTCCAGGGACTAGAGGTATGCAATGGACTAGAGGTATGCAATGGAAAGGGCTGTCCTCTGAGTCCTACTACTCTTAATTTGAGTGGAAAAAATTTAAAAGCCCACAAATGTATAGCTTCCTTCAGAGCCTAATACATACCAAAATGTAAATAATGAAAGGCTATGTTTACCACAGTCATTGACTGCTTAAAAAAATGTGTTTGAAAGCAACCTTCAAAAAGAGCAGTCATGGTGACCCTATGGCCCCACAGGAAAATGTCACTGTGATGTCCTATGCATTTAAACAAAAAAAATGTCACTTGGTCAATGAATCTTCTTACAGTTACAGGTTTCTTGACTTTGAGCATTTTCCTATTGTGTACACCATGAAGAGCAGGATATGGGGAATCCAAATCCATTTGAAGTCACAACTAGTGGTTCCTTTTAGGACCCAAAGCAAAGGAACAGAAGGTGTTGAGCACAGCAGGCTCCAGCAAAGAGTAGATAGAATGAGAAATATTATTGATTTGCCCTCTGTGAATGAGTGTTTGGTTGTATTGTTTCTCAACAGGGCCCCAGTACTGCCCTGTACACTGCTCAGACAAACTTCTCCAAAGTCATTTAGGTCCATAAATTTTTGTTTTGCACAAGGTTGTCTATGGAGCATGTGCCGCCTTCGCTTGCAGATGACAGTGAAGAAAGGAGTGCCATGGGGACAAATGACAGTCTCTGGGGTCAAAGGTGCTTCACGTTACTGCTGGGTACATTAGAGTGAAAGCTGATCAGTCAGTTGGAAATCTGACTTCTGTAGTTACAACTGGAGCTCAGTATCCTGCTGTCTCAGGGCACAAAGGCTGAGCTGGAGCAAAGCTGGAGAGAGGCCATCCCCAAGAAGGAGCAACTTCTCTCCTTTTCCCAGTAATGCTGCGGTTCCTCCTCTGTGTCAGAGACAAATGATGAATTCTGACGGGAGGAAGGCTGTGAGACACAAATTTTACATTAAAAGCCAAATTATATTTCTTCCTGTTTATAACTGCAGAACTCTGGCTCAGCAGAGCACCAGCTCCTCCCAGCCACTGAACATGTGCACAGCAGAGACCTAAAGCTGCACTAAGCCCTTTGATGGCAAATGAAACACAACGGGTAGGTAATGAGAGAAATTTTATCCATCTATGGTCAATTAAGCTAATTTAATACTCCAGCAACTCAGTGTATAACATTTAGCCCTTTCCATCACTTGTTTTGTTCCACTGACATTCAATCACTTATTTATCTCTGTTGCTAAAGGGCCACACCTGAGCTCTGATTTATGGAGCACATTGCAAGGGAAGAGCAGCCAGTTTCACTGCTGATTACACTTCTGCTTAGTGAGTAACAGGTTCAGCCTGCACAGGTAACTTGGAGGGAAATTAGCAGGGAACCTTCTGTTCTTGCACCTGTCCAGCTGTATCTCCTGCTTTTGTTCACAGTGACAAACTTTTCTTGTCACCTGCGTGGACTTTCCATGCACTGCTGGGTTACCTTGCAATATTTCTTTCCAGAAACCAGTTGAGGGTTTCACTTTTTTGGCATGTTTAAGGAGCCTGACATTTCTGGGAAGCCTCAGTCCTGGTGTGCATGCATTGGCACAGTAAGCTCACCGTGTCTTGAACACATCATGTTTATCACTGGCGCAGGCTGTGCCTGCAGCTCCTGAGCCAAAGGTCTGACCATCCCCAAATCACATGGGGGTTTGCTTTGATCTGCTCACAGACAATGGACAGAGCTGAAGTTTCAGGGTGGTCAGCAGCCTAACTGGCACAATAAACCAGATGGATTACTAAACATCTGGATATCCCCTCCTAAATTTGAAAAAAAATCACCAAGTTGAACTCAGGCAAAATTTCCAAGAGAAGAGGCAAAATGTGTCCAGAGAAACCCAGATGCTGAAAATCTAGGTTGGATGTGGTTTAGATTGGTGATGCAGAGATGAGGGCAATTATTAATTTTTTAATAGGAAACCAAGATTTTGAATCAATCTGAACCAGCAGTGGGCTTCATTAATAAATGTAGTTTTCTGGTTTCCAGCCCTGTTTGCAGAGGTTCTGAGCACTTATAATTCATATTTAAGGCAAAAAGAGCTTCAGATGTTCAGCAATGTTAAAGTCATTGAAGCCTATTGAGTCCCTTGAACCCCAAGACACAGCAGCCTTTTAACTGCAGCTTCCCGTGGCTCATTTCCAGTAAAGAAACATAAACATGTGAGGTCTGCTGACTCTCTCTCCATTTAGACTCTGGGAACTTGATAAATGCAAAACATTTGCTTACCTTATGAAGAGGAAGTTATGCTCTCTATTGCAAAATTTTGATGGCAGAATGAGGGACTCGTTGCTGTAAAGCAAGAAAAACAATGAGAGAAAACTGTGTTTTCAGACAGATTGTGTGGATTATTTTTTATGATTTCTGACTGTTTTGACTTGGCAAAGCAGGAGTCTAACAAAACAAGTGATGAAGGCTCCTGGCATGTGACTTCTCAAATATTTAGCAAGTATTTGTACATTTTATTAAGTCAAGATGACTCATCCATCTTGACTTGCTTACATGTATGTTTTGTGTTCTATGCTATGTAGACCAATAGAAAGTGTTAGTCATTTGTTTTATTACTGCAGGGTTTTATTTCAGCAAAACTTTTTCGTTTTGATGCTGTTTATTTTCAGAACAGCTCAGGGGGAATTTTGTAGGTCTGCAAAACCACTGGCCTTTCTGTCTTTTTTCTAGGCAGAGGACGCATAGAACTGTGAAGCAGAATCTTGGTTTTCAGTTTAAAATTAAAATAATAAGTTGCTCTCCCTTTTATTCAGGGGCTATGTTCTTGGAAATATAACTCTGGTAAAGACAGAGGAATTATTTTTGCCAAAATTCTTCCACTGCTTTTTGCTCAAGGCCAGGTTTTCTGCAGCCAGGAAAAAAAACCCATAACCATAGGTGTTTTGATTTTGGGAAGATTTCCATGGGAGGTAAAGCTTAGAGGAGAGAGTGACAATGGCACAGATATTTACTACGGGGGATGTAGATATTTTAATCCTTTTTTTGAACTTCAATTTGTCCAACTTAAATGGATTTAGTCTCTTCAGATCTGCAACAGCCCCTGGCTGCCCAAAAAAATCAACAACCATTGGGTTTGCACAAGTCACCCTGAGATATGAACTTGGACAAATCTCTTCCAGGATGCAAATATGGGTTTTCTCAGCTAAAATCATATAATAGCTGTGCCACATTATGGTGTAACCTCTGGGGTGGGGTTGTGTCCTTCCCACTATGGCTGCACAAATTTAGTGCTTCCATAACCAGTTATTGAGTTCTCCAATTATCACAAGTGAGGTGAGCAGATTTTTTTGACCTGAAAAAGAGGTCAGCTCACTCTGAAAATGGCAGCATGATCTAATGAGCTTTTTATCAGTCTGAAAAAGGGGTCCGATTATGCTGGTGAAAAATTATGAAGTCATACAGGCCACAAGGCAAGGATTTGAGACATGAGTGTTTAACATATGACCTAAATCTAACTCAGATTTGTTCATCTAGACAGATATTGATTTAAGCCAGTTCTGAAATTTCTGACTGAAGCCAGGAAACCACACAGCTAGACCTCATTAAAAACATAAAATAAAAACTGGGGGTGTAGTTGTGGAAAATTGTTATTCCAACTAAAAGAAATACATGGACAATGCTTTTCTTCTGCTAAAAACATCATCTTTTCTCTGGAAAAGGGAAAACCTGGGCACCAAAATAAATCTCCTGAAAAGTTCTAATTTTATGTATTGGTTCCTGCCAGCAAATTGTTCCTAACAAAAATTCTGCTTCCATCACCTTTTTTTTTTTCACAAAAATCTTGCCTAAGCTTTTATCAGCTCCACACATCACTATTTTCTATTTGCAGTCTATGCTGCCTTTGTGTCTTGTTGTGTAAACATTTTTATTATGTTTTCTTTTTCAGACCAACAGCACATCTTCAGGAAAGAGAATAAGGGAAAATAACTTATCACTAAACATGTCTTTTCCATCCGTAAAAGAGAACAGATGGAATGACATGTGAGAGGTTCTTGAACTGAAAAATGTGTGGTAGATACATAATATACATGTCTTTAAACTCATATATAGGAGCACACTGGCACATGTACATGCACAGATGACACACCAACATCATGTACACTCTGCAAGGTAAATAAATGCAGATGGAAGCAGATTTATGTTCCGTAGCCAAACACGTTTAGCAGCATCCAAAAGAACCCTGAGAAAGACACTGTAGATGTATATTTTATCTGCAATAGCAATCTACCTAATCTATTCTGAGTTTTGGCTGGTGTCTCAGGGTTCTCTAGTGTTGCCAATTGTGCAGTAAATCTGCGGGGGTCACATTACCAGACATATCAATGCCATTCACGGTGCAAATGAGCCATCAGCAAACTGCAAACACCAATGCAGATCATTTAAAAAATAATAAAAAGACAGTAATAAGTAGGACTGCCCTATCCCCTTACAGCCCTAGGAGTGAAAAATGAGTTATAATGCAGAACACCTGTGCCACATAATGAAAGTCCTGGAAAGCAGTTGTGGCTCAGAAAAGCTGCTTGGGAGTGTAACATATCCCTGCATGCACCATCCAGGAACATAAAGGCCAGCAACCAAACCCAAACCAGCTCAGACCATACACTGCTTCTGCCCAGGAGTTTTTCTGATGACAAAGAAGCAGGAACATAATTCAGCTTGGGAGTGGCTCGGGCAAACCCTGACATGAAGCCTTTCCCAGCTCAGTCTGGAGATGTGTGCTAACACAGAGTGGAGAGCTGCTGCTTGAAGGTCCTGGAGATCACACAAATAACAGGGGCTTCCCTTCTTTCACTCAAGTCTGTTGTTCCTGCACCAGGGTCTGCAGCACGTGACAGAGCTCCTTTGCTCCTTTATGGATTTTGGCAAATGAAAGATTTGGAGAGGTGGAGTCTGTGTGAAGAGTTGCTTATTCATTAGACCAAATACTCCTGGAAAACAGAGGAGAAGCTTCCGGGCACAAGAGCCCTTGTAGAAACAGCCAATGTCAAAACCAACACAGGCTTAGAAAACCATCTCTGTGGTGTGTGTGTTAGTCATCCTGTTAGGCTGGGCAGAAAGGGTGACTGGAGCTGAGGAGATGAGGAAGGTGATCAGGTTTAACCCTGTGGGACAGAGAACTGGAGTTCTGGAGCATTAGCTGGAAAAAAGGGTCTTGTGATGAAAGTCCTAATGGACAATAAGACAGTTCAAGTGATGGAGACTCTATCATGTCCCTTGGGAAACTGTTTTATTAATAACTTACACTGTGTGTAAAAGTTCACCTCTTATTTCCAGGTTTGATTTTTCCTTCTTTGACGTGAAGCCAGAGGACTTTGTCTGCCAACCCTAAAGAGATTTTTATTTGTGATATTTAAGGATTGGTAGAGTAACCCAGAATTTAATTTCTACTTATGAATATGCCTTTCAATTTAAAGGTCCTTCCACTCCTTTTTTTTTAACCCAGTGCTTTATTTTGCATCAGAAGGAGTCCCTAGCTTCACTCTTCAGAGATCACACATAATACAGCACAGATTGGGAAGGAAGGTACTTAGAAAATGCATATGGAAGGTCTAGAGATCCTGAGAAAGCTATAAAGCTCTGCAATGAACACAAACCAGAACCAGTTCCTGGAAGCTTCTAAAATAAAATTGCTGCTTTATTAAAAATTAACATTTTAAACCTGAATCTCACTTTGAGTGGCAAATACAGAATAAACCCAGCAGAATGGAAGTAAATTGGTCTCCAGGAGGGCTAGTCCTGCATGGCCAACATACTGCTGAAGTAACTGGGGGTTTATGCTGTTGTAAATAGCAGAATTGTCCCTCATATCAGGAGATTTCACTATTTTGTGCTTTGCACTCCTGTTGTTCTTTGGAAAGTTTTTATGTAATATTACTGGTTGTCCTGCAAAAATTGGGATTAACTTGGAAGATATATATTGCAGATTGGATTAGACTTCAAAGAGGTGTTGCCAAAGAGAACTTTTAAAAGGCTTTAAAAAATGAATTGCACTGATACAGGCTCTTTTCCTTTGAACATGGGGGATAAAAAAGCAGAGTTTAGTATTACTCAAATGCATCCAGCAATTAAGTTGCTTGGTACTCAGGCAAACCACATGGGGAGGTTTTCAAAGGAAAGAGGATATTTTAGTGACTTTTCAATGATTCTTTTTCTCCACATTTCTTCTGTGCCCCTGAGACAGCTGACACCCATCTCAGTGCCCGTGTCTGAATCTGCCCTCCATGCAGAGCACCACAGCCCTGTCAGCCACCAAAGGGAAAATGGCTTCAAACTGACAGAGGGATGGGTTAGTTTGGGTTTTAGGACAGAACTTTGCCCTGTGAAGGTGACGAGGCCCTAGCACAGGCTTCCCAGACAGGATGGGATAGCTCATTCCTGTCAGGATGATGGGGCTTGGAGCCACCTGGTCTAGTGGAAGGTGGCCCTGCCAAAGCTGGGGGTTATAAAAGGAAGATCTTTAGGATCCCTTCCAACCAAACCATTCTGTGCTTGGCCCAGGATTCCCCTTTCCTGCTTGGTATAAAATGGCCTCCTTGATTTTTGTACTTTCCCCTGAGGTTGTGCTGCCTCTCTCAGGCTCTGTGAAGTGCACACAGATCCTGCCTGTACCAGCACCTGTGTCTCTGGAGCACCACACAGGGTTTAAACTGCGGATATTTCAAAAATTATGGGCTAATTTCTGGACAGCCTCTACCCCAAAACCTCTGTGTGTGCCATGGCTCAAAGGAGCTGAGGCAAAGAGAGAGGAGGGATTGCTTCACACTGCCCCACGTCCCCCAGCCTTGGTGATGTTTTGCCTTGACCCTCTCCATGCCACTGCTGGAGAGGACAGCTCAGCACGTTTCATTGCACAAGGGATGCCACTGGAGTTACCAAATGAACATTTATCAGATGTTGTTGAGTTTTCAGTGGTTTTGGCCAGCCCTGCCCTGGTATGATGGTCAGCTTGGACGCAGCAGGCATGAGGAAGACATGCCCAGGCTTCAGCAGCTGCTGGGCACCAAGCACTCCTGCCCTTCCTGCCTGCTCCCAGTGCCCTGGAGGATGGCCCCAAATGTGGCTCTAGCAGCTCCTGGGATACACATCACATCTTTGAATGGTTTTGTATTCTTCCCCATCTATTTTTAATTTCTTCAGGGCAAGAGGATTTATCTGTCAGTAAGACTTTGGGGTTTGTTCTGCTGCAGGGAAGGTGAAGCCCTGACTGGTGGATGAAGTCAAGTGCTTTTCTGAGTGGGTTTGGGTGTTTGTAAGGGCATGTGGAATGCAGGGTGGGAGAGCTGCTGTGACAGGGACCTTGGCTGGCTGCAGATTTTCTATTGGAAGAGTAAATACAGAGGGTAAAATGTCATTGTTTTTGTAGAACATAATAGATCTCTTTCTTTTTCTCCCAAGAAGCCTGGGAACTCCAAACAAATGTGGGGGCAGTTTTATTAAATGAAAATATTCATGTATTGAGCTAATTTATATCTTTCCAGCCCAGCCCAACAAAAAAATCAGTTGAACAAACCACTCTCTCAGGAGCTGGGGAGGAGTTATGAACACACAGTAATCCTCCTCATTTGCACTCTACCTCAGTCTTCCATTTTGTTAATCAGTGGCCAACAAATCCTGGCTTTCAGAACTCATGATCAACCTGCCCTGTTCTCTTACCCCTGCCCTCACCCTTTGCATACACACTCTGCACAACCTCTGCCTTAGGCATCCTCCGGGTTTCCTTCTGCATCTTTCTGGTGAACAATCATGACCAACTTTTGAATATAAGTCAACTATAAATAACTGGGGTGCTGCTGCACATATGGATTAGTGCCAATGGAGCAGCAGAACAGAATGAGGACTGGTGGCCAGCTTTGCTCCTGCTGGGAGCTTTAAAATCCAGCCTGGGTTCCAGAAGATCTCTGCCAGTGGAAACTGCCCAGGCCCAACACTTCATCACTGTATCTCCTGGCTGGATCCACCCCACCCAACATAAATGATTGACAAAATTTTGCAATTGGAAGCTCAGGTCAATTTCTCACAATCTGCAAATAAAAAAAAAATAAAAAATAAAAAAAAGGCAGTTTGAATTTTCTCCAAACTTTACATTACTCATCTCTCTTCCCTTTGGAGTAGATTTGGCAATTTCCAGGCCTAATGAATTTTCCAAGTTCCAGTAAAAGGGGAAACTGCCTGCAATCCTGGCTGCAAGCTTTCAAGCCTTCCAGCTCCTCAGAGCTCATAGTGCTTTCCACTGTGCTGCCTCTTTGTGGTATGTGCAGTAAAGATCTATGATTCCCCCGGACTTCATTCTCTCTCCTCTTTTTTTTTGTCACAGTCTGTCTCAAATACATTTAAAAAAAGAGGATTAGAAGTGGGGTTTGGATGAAGAACAGTGACATCTGTTCTAGTGCCAGGTGACTTCCATTTTTTCAGGGCTTTGTGACAAGAACATTACTTAAGAATATGACTAGATGAGAACCATGTCCCACCTCCATCCTGTGTCCATATGTTTGAGTTTGTCCTACAATGGCCATGAAATATCAATCTTTGCTGCTCTTTTGGTGTCTGGGCATTGCAGCATATGCAAGAGTTACCCTAGAATGAGGTCAAAACACCATGACGGCAAGATTCGGGGGATTTTCTGCCCCCTGATCTGCATGGGCTTGTGGCACAGCTGCATTGTCATACTCAGGAGAATGGAGATAGGTCAATTCCTTACACTGGGATCTGGGGCATTATGAGTGGCCAGTGCTGTCTGGCTTCATGTTGGCTTTGCTGGGCAGCAAGACTTGGGCCCTGCAGAGTTAGACGCATGGGGAGAACCTGCTCCATTTCATCCTTGGAATGAAGGTGATGGGAATTCCCCAGGAGCTGAGCATCTAAAAATTCACACAGACTCATTGACAAGAGGGAAATATACAGCAGTATTCAGAAGCAGATGTCTCTCTACCACTGCTAAGCAGCCACAGACACTGAACAGTCATATGGATCCCTCTGCTACCATCCAGATTTATGCACATGGAATCTCATAACAACACAATGCACAGATCTCCTCACCAAACCTGGCTGTAGTTCCTCACAGACTCTTTAGCCCAGGCTTTCTCCACCTACAAATCTTCCCCTGCTTCCTGCCCATGGAGACTGAAATAAATAGCCACCTGCAAGAGGATTCATTGAGCATCTCCCAGAAAAACCTGTAATCTTACATGCTGCATATTTGGGAACACTCCTGCAGATCTAAACACACCAGCGCTCCTTTTCTACGTGTGACAGAAAGGCCACATTGCCATATGTTCAAAAGCAAAGCAAATTCTCCACCTTGCACCCAGAAGGACAGACCTCACTCATCTCACTTTGCCTCCATTTTGATGCAGATTTTCACCATTTTCTCAAATGCAGGTAGAAGTCTGAATGGGCTGTTTCAAAGCATCTGTTTACCTCCTTCTGTAAGTAAAATACCTTCCCCAGATCTTCCCTTTGCTCATCTGCTGTCGAGAGGTTGCCTCTGTCAGAAAACTGCCTTTGTCTGTCACTTCTCTTTGGAGGCTGGTGCCATGGAGGCCATGTCACTTGTCACCTCATTTCCTCACCAGCATCTGTTGCACCACCAGCCCTCAGCCCCCACCGTATCACATGAACTGCAGACTCTGCACCAGAGGAATTATGTGGAGCTTGAGGCAGCCCTGATTTATGTTGCAATACAAATTGCACTGTAAGTTATGCTGCTCTCAAAGGCGAGGGATTCTGACAGAGCACCTGTTGTCCAGATTCCTCCCCTCTCCCCAGATCAGTCTCTTGCAAGGTCGAGTCATGGCCAGCATGGCTTAAGATCCAGGACTCTGAATGCTGAAGGCATCAAAAGGATTGTTTACCCATATTTTACATCAGGTATTTCAAAGATGCTTCATTTAAAGAAATAGAGGGATGATAAAAATTGTAATGACTAAAAGGACCCTGGCTGTTTAGTATGAGGGTCCTTGAAAAGATCAGAAATTATAATAACAAATACCCAGCAAGCAAAATATGAGACAGATTACCTGTACACATTAATGACTGTTTTTCATCTGTTGTTTTTCTTAGTTTTTCTTGTTGTTTTTCTTAGTTGTCAGCACATGCTGATGTACACAGCACAGTTGACACGGCAGGCCTAGCAAAGGTTTTTCCAAGTTTGTATCATCTACTCTCACAGCAGACTTTTCTGCCTGTTAAGGTTTTGTGCCAATACTGGTGACCAATTCAGATCAATAAATCAGAGATGAGCAATGGTCAATTATAACAGGAGAGATAAATATTCTGTTCTAAAGAATCCTCTCCCCTTTTCTCCATCACCTTATGAGAGTGTTTAGTTCTCATCAGACTGTCAAAGAGGACAGTTTCTCTTTCATTTGGCTGGATTACAACTCACCTACACCACCTGGAAATGAAAGAGAAGAGAGATGACCTGCTGCAATGTTCCAGTCCTCACATGGCCCTGCAAACCAAGATCTCCCATTCAGGCCAGAACAGCAAAGGAAGGGGCAAGACCACTGCTGGGTTTTTCCATATTATGGCCTCTTTTGCCCCTGGGAACTTTCTGCTGGGGCAGAATCTGAGGATCTTTTTTTCTTTTGAATTTCTCTGACATACACTTGATTGAAGTGATCTGCTCCCGTAATGAACTGTTGTGGTTATTAATGTGCCCAAAGCAGATATTTGAGTTGTTCAGTGCAGCTGGTCCTGCCTGTCCTGAATGCACTGAGCTTTTCTGTGCACACACCTACTTTTTTGTCTGGTCTATGGCATCCAGAAGGACATGCCAGCACAGCAGAGGTGAGACACAGCACTAACAACTGCACTGAGACAGGATGAATCTTAGACTTTGATCCACACCAGTGTCCTTTGGACTCCCCTGTCCATGACATGCCTTTGCAATGCACAAAGACTCATACCTTGGAGGGGAAGCATAGGAAAAGGTGTGCTGTATTTGTTCAAAAATTAATTATTGATGTCAGTCAAACTCCTTAGCCTTGAAGGTGTGAAGGGGAAACATTAAACCCGTGCAAAGGTCAGCTTTACCAGGACCTGCCTATTCAACAAAAGGAACTAAGGCAGAATGATAAATTGCCAATGAGTTCCTGTGTGTTCAAGCAAATGACAAACTATTAACCTGTAAAACTGAACATTGGAATACAGGAATTCAGCTTTGGGAAGGAGTCATCTCTGAAGTAGGTAAGCAGAAAGTTTTGTGGGTTGTAGATGAATAACTGAGCATCAAATATGGAGAAAAAAATCATGCAAAAGCAGAGGGCACTTTTGCAGACTAACTCTGCTTTTGGTTAACATAAATATCTGAATTCCTGTGGATGAACAAGAAAATGCTGATGGTATATGCAAAGAAGAAGTAAATGGATCTTCTATTGCTCAGTACTGGAGTCTATCAATATGGAACCATTTGCTGAATCAGGGTAGTAAAGTACTCCTTTGTTTGTTATCCTCTTGTTTCAAGAACAGAACACTTGTAAAGCAGGAAATCCCTTGAGGTCAAGTCTTTCGTTGAGTTATGCTAATAGATTGAGAGCAACTGAGCCCACCTAGCTACACAACCACGTATTGGTGTGGATGGAAGAACAACTTAATAAAAAATGGGAGTTTTGACAATTACGTACTTCAAAGCCCTAAAACTATCACTCTTCCCTGTCTCCCCTAGTTATTGGGATGAAGATTCTTTCATTAATCTGTTTTTTCTGCTATAAAGTTGGAGATTTTTTTAAAAGAAGACTCAAGGGCTGAATCAATCCACAGCCAGCTGCCACATTGCCATGGGATCTACAGTCTCAGCTCATGGAGAGGTTTTAGAGCAATGACTTTACAGCCCCAAGGCTGCCACACTTCTTTGGCTATGAACAGACACTCACCCACTTGGCAAGTTAGGAACCTAAAACAGACCAGACATTTTTTGTTTAAGTCCTTACAAGTTGTTCCCTCTATTTGCTTTCTTTAGTAATCCATGAGTGTTGAACATCTGGGACTCATCATCTGTTTTTTGATGACTATGAGGTATCTGATATTTTGAGCAAGACCAGTAAACCTTGGTAGGTTTTTGTCAGAAAAACTCAGTGGACACTCCCGTGACCCTCTGGTCACCCAGCTTCACATGGGCAAGGTCTACCTGCTTTGGATGGGAAGTCACATCTGCTCCAATCTCTGTATGGTTTTGGTATGCAACTGCTGACACTAACTTGATCTAGGACATAAGTGTACACCAACAGACTCACAAAAAGCCAAGAAACATTCCATTTCCACGATAAAAATAAATTTTCAAGATGCTTCTTGGAAATATGCATACATTTTAAAAATAAACCACACCAAAGAAAGCAAATAAAGCAAAAGGCTCCTCTACTTTATGATACCAATTTCATTTCAAAGTGAATTCAGACCTATGACTTGGGCTATGTCTGCTCTAAAGCACAAGGTCTGTCAGCAGGCCAGTTAGGCAAAATTTCCTGTGTGTTCAGAGAATTTGCAGGGCCAGCTTGTGCAAGCTCTGGAGTAACTCTGTGTTCTCCCCAGAGTGTGCAGAGGTCTCAGTGCTCTGGCACTGTTTGTGCAGGGTGCAGCAGTGTGCACAGGGGCTGTGCAGCCCCCTCACCCAGCACCCTCCCTGAGCAGCGCCTGTGAAGCAGAGTCTGATGCAAAGCCAGGCCTGCAGGACTTGAAGGGGTGATGTAGGTACTCACCACCTTGTTAAACATGGTCCAAAACCATAAAAAGCAAAAACAAAAATATTTCCTGTTCTCATTAGGGCCTGCAGGCTTGGCCTGTCTGACAAGTGAAATATCTTACTGCATTGTGGCTAGAATTGGGTTGCACACAGAGGGGAACACTTGGACCCATCCTTGTATTTCTCATCTTTTGCAGGTACTGAAGTTTATGAGGATCAGCTTAGTTTGGCTGCAGTAGTAAACAGCAGATCCAATCCAACAGATACAAACACCCCTGGGTAATGCCACTTCAACGTGCAGTTCAGCACAGACAAGTCACCTGAGTCAAATGTATTCACATGTGTTTTTAAAGAGCAGTTCTCAGCTGAAGGCTCGGGACTGAAGTGCTGACACCCTTAGTGGAAAGACAATTCAGCTGGCTACAAACAGCAGCGACTGTATTTGCATCTGTCATCACAAATATATTTCAGTTTTAGATTGGGGGAGAAGAGAAAACAAACACAACATTTTCTGGTTAAACAGAAACAGAGTATGGAATCACTGAGACCTTCTGAAGGAGAGTTTATTTAATTTATTCTTCCGTACACACAGCTAGTTTGCTAGGATATTATAGCTCAACTCATTTCTCTTGTGACCCATGGCAACCTCTGGATCAAAAGGATTACTTGTGACTCATAACTTACCTTGGCTAAATATAAATATAGGGCTTTAGGTTAAGTAATCTAGGCCTTAATCAATAAAACATTTAAAGTGACAGTACAAGGAGGGATTTCAAAAGTCGTGCTATTGTAATGTTAACTCCTAATACCTGAGTTTCTGAGGGTCTCTTTTTCTGGTTTAGCACAGATGCCCCACACCAAGGATTTTCCATGCATTTTGTGCATACAAGTACAGCTGCATACCATTTGAATGTTCTCCTCTTCCACAGCAAACTCATGCTCATTTTTCCCCACAGGAAATCCAAGCAATTGCCCCTGTGTGCAATACCACAATTAGGTGACCATAATTGCATACTTAATAAGCTTGTATATGTTATAGTGCCAGTTTCTCAGATGTGGCCCCCTAAATGGATATCTAAATCTCACTTTTGGTGGTGAGGTTGAGACAAAAATGTATGAAAGTCTTATTTCATATACCTAAATTGGACCCAATTTAAATCCCCAATTCTTGTTTAAGTGCCTGTATTTCAATATCAGATCTCACGTGCAAATCAGCCACCCTGTGAGCCAGTGTTGGCAACCTTGAGATGGGAAAATTCAAGCTGAGTAAAATATGACTCCTTTAAAAGAAGTCTGGAAGCTTTCCAAAGAACTGCAGGAATGTAAAGATTTCAAAATTATTTTTCCCCAGCCTGGGGAATCTGCAGGGTCATTCCTGGTTATAGCTGTGGTAGCCACTTGAGGGAAGTGGTTGCCAAACCATGGTACCAATCCAAAGCCTGTGCATCCAGTAAGCAGAGAGGGGATGTAGGGCAGGACTTCCCATTCTCAAAGTAAGACAGTTTCTACACCACAGAGATGGATGGGACAAGGGGCAGTTCCTATCAAACCATCCAACAGTGATTTTCAATTGTACAGGCACCAACAGATTAGACTTGGTATGAAAATTTAGCGGGTAAGAAGTTAAGAAATTGGAAAGAATCTGTGTTTATCTGTAATTATTTTAGTATTATTGACAAGCTGGGACTTCAGAAACAATATAAATTATGCTGTCTGCTCTCCATAGTTCCACTGATGTCAGTGGAGGGAGTTTGGACTAACACACCTTCCTCAGAGTTTGTACAGTCCAATTTATGAACACAGAGAAACTACAAGTTTCAGGTATTCAATAACTACATTTTTTCCTTTCTGAAGAAAAGAGCCAAATTTGTATCTGGCTTTTATTCTTGCCCAGGGTAATGGAAAAGGGGAGATGAATTGCAGCCTTAAAAACATTTCCATGACTTCTTCAGTATGAATTATTTTATATAATTCACAGAGAAGGTGACATGATTTACATCAATATATACAGTTAAATTATTCTATATTGTAAACCATTAGCAAAGAGGGATGAAGGGCTTATGACGAAGAGTGGAGAGACTACACTGTTATGACAGAATGAAAAATTTCTGGACATGCAAGAAGACATCACACTGTTTCCATTGGAAGATCCTTGTGTATGTTTCCTGCAGCAAATATAAGATCTTTGGCCTGTGCACTGGAGACTGTTCCTTGTTTATTTTTGTTATATACCAGAAAGGTTTGCACAGAAGAAAAAGGAGATTGCACCTCAACTCCCAAAGTACGAGGTGGGGTCGGTTGTGGAGGAATCTGTCAGAGGGATGTAACTCACAGCTGATTGGTCTTATCCAGCCTACATTGTTCATGAATTGGTGTCAGGGGAGGTTTAGGTTGGATTCTTCCCCCAGAGGGTGGCTGGGGACTGACCAGGCTCCCCATGGCAGCAGTCACAGCTCCAAACCTGCCAGAGCTCAAGGATGTTTGGATGACACTCCTAGGACACGTGGTGGGATTCTGGGTGTTCTCCTGTGCAGGGCCAGGAGCTGGACTCGATGATCCCTGTGGGTCTCTCCCAGTTCAGGGGATTCTGTGACCCATCAATTCATGAAGGGTTTGTTTTACAGCACAGGCTGGTGCTCGCCAAGTTTTGAGGCATAGTTGCCCCGTGTGTCTCCATTCTCAAATGAAGGAGATACATCAGCAAATTGGTCCTCAAAGCCAGCACTGCTGGGACATGAATCCCCTGAGTTCAGGGATTAAGAGAGAGCAAATCCCTCTTCCTCCTTTTGCACAAGATCTTACAAGCAGGATGCTGCAGGCTAAACAGACCAGACACTGACCTGGAGTCCCAGGGGTGGTTTTGCTGTAGGAGGTTCCCACAGGAGATTGTGGTGGGGGAAAGGTGCAACAAACCCACCAAATGCTTGATTTTGGGAAACAGAACTCACCCTGGAGATACAGGATGGGAATACTGTGACACTAGGAAAGGAACAGCAGAGGGACTCTCTTGCTGCCACAGCTTTGTCCTTTTCATCTAGATTTGTCATCTGCTACAACTCTAGGGAAAAGAGCACTTGCCAATCCAATGCAGGGTCTGATACTCTTCATCTTGGACATAGCTTCAGCCTTGCTTATTTGTTACTGTTTTCTGTCTGCTGCTGAAGATTCTGAGGAAAAATAGTCAGTTTATCTCTTAACCATTCTTGCATCTGCTTTGAGAAAAATTCTTGTTTTCTAAAAAGTGTTACATTTTCCCCACTATGGACCCATTTAACTTTCCTTTGTAATATCTCGTAACTATTTGGAATGAGGTCTTTAGTAGTTCTGCTTGTTGTGAAACAGCTTTGGGAGATAAATCCTAGTCCATGTTAACTACACTTCAAATAATCTTTGTGTAACTGTGATGCAAACCCATAATCTCCCAAGGTCCATTTATAACCATTTTAATGACTGAGACTTAAGGATGTTATTGCAGGATGGGCAGGGAGAGAGGGGTGAAGAACTGACCAAGAAAGCACAGTTCAGTTTGTCTTCCAAACAGCTCAGTATCATTCACAGCTTTACAAGGATGAAGTGACTGGTGAACAAACAAAGAAGCCTAATCCCAGATAAAGAAAGGGGTCCTGTTCTGACCAGCAGCCTTCTTCTGGAAGGTCACATAAGCCCATTCTTGTTTCTTTGCAGTGAGACAGAGGCTTGAGTTTCATTGGACTGGACACCTTCAACATAAATGAAACACACCCTCAGGATAATGAATAGACCAAGCTCTGGTGTCTGAAGGCACACACAGAGAAGTTGTGTGCTGTCCCTGGGGACATCAGTGGTGAGGGAAAAGAGTGCTGGGAACTGTATTGAACACTGGAGAATGTATTGCATTAAACTGTTCTTTAGACAAAGCCATTCTCTCACTCTCACTACCTTCTTTTGGCTGCCTTTTGGTAAAAGAAAATCTGCACATACCAAGAAAACAGATTACGATTTAAAAATGGGATGGTTTCAACATCCCTTCAAATAAGTCTCCCAAAAATACAGCAAAACACACAGTAACCTACAGGGGCAGAACTCCTTCTAGAGAAAGATAAAAGCCTCTAAATATAATTTCTGACTACTTTTTGTTTGCTCAATTGCTTTTAATTAAGCCACACTTGGTTTGGGGAGCCAGCCAAAGATGGAGAACAAAAAGGAAAGCAAGAAATCCAACCCCTCTAACCTTTGCTCAGTGCCTGAATTTTCCTGGCTTTAAGGCACAGTCTTTCTCCATGGAGGCTCAATGCTTCTCTCTAAACCTTCTTGGGAGAATTTATTATCCCTGTGCACAAGTCTTTGAAACCATGATTTTAACGGTAATAATTTCTAAGCAGTGAAATTTGTGAGAGGCTGTAATGTAATGCCAAGTCTATCCTATTATGGTTTTAATTGGAATATACATTTTATGTGTTATTAGAGAAATGTTACTGTCCTTCTTATGCCTAATACTATATGAATAGCTAAAGCCCTTTAATGACCATGTAATTTATTGTCCCTATAGTTATGGCATTAAGCTACAAGGCACCTAATACTTGCAAACATTGTAAACTCCAATTGCAGCTACACCAGTGATCCTTCTGTCAACTGAGCTAAAAATGACTGGATGATAAGGTTAAGCACTGAGCCTCTAAGGCAGTTATCTGGGGCTCAGCACCTGTACTACAGAGAAATGTCCAATAAACTGTGCTTAAATAGTTTCACGTTGTTATCAGATATAACTACAGCAAATACATCCAGCTTCCAGAATGCTGCTGATTGCTCTGATTCCACCAATCTTTTATGTATTTGTCAGCTTTAGTCTAATTTACTGTTAGCAGTAAATCAGAGATTCTCAAGAACTTGAGAGATTTCAGAGGCACCAGAGTGGATTCTGCCCAACCCCTCAAAAATCTTGGAACGTCACAAAAAATTGCCAGCAGTTTCTGTGCAAGGTGGGATCTTCTTTTCAAACATCCACAGCTGCTTAAGAAAGCACCAAACTCACTGACAACAGAATTCAGAGGGTTTGGAAACAGGTTGGACTGCTTTTGCCTTTTGAGTGACAGGAATTAGGGACCATCTGAGGGTAACCTTTACCTCAGAAAAAGGTGGCCTTCAACAATGGTGGTAAATTGCCAGTCAACAGCAGACCTCTCACATTAATGCCTTTGTCTGGCAAAGGAGTCAAGAGAAGTCAGTGCAAAAAGATACTTAAAGACCAACCAGAAAAAGCTCTCCAAAATGAATACCCTCAAATATGATAACTGGAGATACGTCAGAAGAAGTGTATAATATTGATTCTTTATTGGCTTGTTCTAAACAGGAAGGATATAAATCTAATCCACACACCAGAAGAACAGCAAGATCCAAGACTAAATTACCTCCGTGCAAAGTTTATCAGCACAAATTTATTAATAATTCTTCAAATGTATTATTATTATTATTATTAATAACTCTTCAAATTTATTAATAATTCTGGTTTTCTTTGCTCATTAGAAAAAGCTGGGTGGAAATGAAAGGAGCTGCCTAGACTGATCCCCTCTCTGAGTCATTCTGTGCCCCATAATTTTTAAGAGGTTTCCAGAATCCTAACCCTAATTTTATCTTTTCAGACTTTTGTATTCCAAAAGGAGAATTGACATTCAGCTTCAGAAGTGACCTAGGAGTCCAGTTGGTGTTCAGAAAGACAAAGCAACTTTAAAAATTCCCTGCATTCAGATACTCAGCACTGTATTCCCAGGTTCCACACCTGGGGCATGGTCACTGGCATCCCTGGTGAGGATGTAAATGAAACAGAAACACACACTCTACCCGGGGTACATTCTGTTTCTATGTAGAAAAGCCTTTCCTGAACAGTCTATTTTAAATATTCCTGAGATGTCCTGTAAGGCTCGGGGGACTCTCCCCACACCATTGAGTTTTATTTCCTTTTTAAAGGTGGAGATGTGTGGGAATTATCACCTATATCACTGACAATGTCATGCTTACCTGCAGAGTCACTCCTGCTGCCCAATTTGCTACTTATCACATGCTTTACAATGCCATGGTGCACAAAAGTACTGTAAAACCCCATTTTATTTCCCATAAAAATACATATATTATGTGTGTACACATATTCCCACAAAATGTAATTTGTATTTGTTTTGGAGGACTTTACACCACGCAAGAGGTGATAGTTAAATAGAATCCTGGCACCAGCTCCATTAAGGATATTAAAACATTTGCAGAAATTCTCTCCTGGATGATCTGGGATGTCTGTGTAATTCCTCTGGCTAAGCATTCCTCTCAAAAGAGTGCATGTAGCAAATCAAGTGCATGAAACGGATAAATCACCTTTCCTCACCTTTGATTTGTGATTGCTCACTTAAGCCACCTAACATTTCTGCAGCCCTAAGAGGAGGACTAAAACCTGCTAAAAGAGGAAAACTGCAAATCACGCATTTCAACAACTTTTCAAACTACATTTTGGAAAGGAATGAGCACTCAAGCTGCATTTGAGATTTTGTGACACATTTGGGATTTGTGTCGCTTCATACATTTCCCATGACCATCCAAATATTCATGAAGAATTAATAACATGGTCCTGCTTTTAGCAAGTTCCATCCATTCTTATTTGTATCTGGCTATAATCAGCACTGAGACCCCAAATAGTGGATGACTGCATTTGATTCTTGAGTCCTTTTCTTTTTGTTTATGTCAAAGCAAATTAGCTGGAAGGAGACTGATGAGGAAATCGAGCAAACTGTAGAAGGTCAAGAGGCCATTTCACTGAAATGTAATATAATAAGTACAATTTAAACAATGACAAATCCCATTCACCTCTTTTGTTTCCTTGAAATGTTTAGAATTATTTTTAACCATCTTTTTTAATAAATAAAATTGTTCTATTAGTTTGTTGTACATTTGGATTTCATTAATTTTAGAATATTTTCCAAGCATCTAAAATTAAACAGATGTCATTAGGCTCATTTAGACCTCAAATAACCCTTGCAACAAAACCAATTATTCAAGGGTCAGTTGGAAGTTGGAATTTTGTAATAAAGGAAAGTTTAAAACTTAAAAAATGAAATTAAGAAGAAGAGAAAGAAGAAGAAACAATGCCAATTTCATGTCAATTCAATTGTTAGCACAATAACTGAAGATGTGTTTTATTATTGGGGAGAAGGGTGGAGCCAAAGAGTGAAAGTTCAGGAAAGCTGGTTTATTCCCAAAATGCCCTGATTATCCCCTTTCCTGTGACAATTACGCATGAAATATCTCTCCCAGCTTTCTAGCTCTACCATGGGGATGGAAAAAGAACAAAGATTTGGCTTTGTTCTGAAAGCTGGTCCTGTTGGTCAAAGAAATTTCAAGAACACCACGGTCATGTCTGGCAAATTGCAATCCAAGGACACACGGCAGAATGGACAAAGGCAAAACCTGGGATCCTGACCACAGTGCTATACTCTAAACAACATTTCCACCTACTTTAAGAGTGAAGAGGTTTAATTTGTTCTTGTCAGCACAAATTGTAATTTGTTGGGGGATTTTAGGCTGTGGAAAAGGTTTTCAAGGACAGTTGGGAACCAGGCTGGATAATGCACTGCAGGAGTGGTTCTCAGCAGGTATCTCAGAGGCAATGCTGAGCCAGCCCAAGGTGCTTAGGAGGAACAAATGACTTCTGTGAGCCCTGTAGAAAAGGGAACTTAAAAATGTGGTACATAGGCAACTGCATTCCCCTTCCTCACAACTTGCCAAAGAGGGAACTGGGCTCCCAGCTCTGCAAACATCTTCAGATTTATAGGGGTGTGTCTGAGAACAGACACAAAAAATCCAACCATTGTGATTCCTTGGCTGAAAATAAGGAGCTGGAGTTTACTGAGCAGGAGGGAAAATGAAAATTGCTTTGCCTGTAACCTGAGAGACTTAGCAGAGTTCCCCTGCCAGAGTGCAAAGATACGCAGTGGTCCCTGCCCTAAACTCTACCATCCTACTTAGCTGCCAGGACTGCTAAATGGAGGCAGAGAAAAATGAATAATGGATTGTATGAAAGCTATATTACCATAACTTTAAAATCCTGCTGCTGGAGGCTGAAGATCTCTCTGAAATACTATCAAGCACAGTGGAAAGGGAGTAGAAGGCTAACATCCAAAAAGAAATTTAATCACTGACCTCTGAAAATCATGGTTTAGGTTTTTCTTTTTCTCTTTTTTTTTTTTAAGAGACAGTAGCTGTAACTCTCCTTCTGACCCAACATTAACCTTCTGCAAGTTTAACAGATGATTTGTAAAAACACCCCTTTATTGCCTTGACCTGTTTGGGGGCTGCTCTGTCCTCCAGCACAGCTGTATCCTGTGGTCTCAGTCAGCTGAGTAGACATGCTGGATTGTTGCTTTGGACTGAATTTGATAGCTCAAGTCATGCAGGTTGCTCCCAGAGAGGCACCACAGCCCAGCAGAGCGTTTATCCCATGTTGTGGAGTTTACCCCTAACATGAAAAAATAAAAGATTATGGGAGATTCAGTGGAAAATTCACCTTGCTGAGAAATGGGTAGAAGTCAGTTGAAGGACCTGGGCTGTTCTGCTCACAGCTGGAGAAGAAGAGAGTGTTCCACTTTGAGGATCCTTCCAGAGCAGTGCCAGGGCTCTGGCATCCAGCCAGCCCAGTATCCTGAGGACAGTGTCCTAAACAGCAAAGAGCAGCTTGCAGCACAGACAGATGCAAAGTGAGTAGAGAGCTCCCTAAATTCCTGCAGAGGCTCTTAGCCACAGTGAGGAACCTGAGCATTCTGCCCCTTGGAGCTCCTCCCCAGCAGCTGAGGGGGTACAGGGTCTGCCCTGCCTGCTGCCTTCTGCCTTCCCTGGCCTTGGTACCAGCATTTAGGGCTGGGCTCAGCTTTGCAAAGCCAAGCTGCCCAAAGTGATGGCATCAACAGTGGGCTAATCTAATCTGCCTGCCCGGTCTTTGCTGCTGAGCCAGCCAGAGGGTTTGCTTGGGGCAGACAAAGGGGCAGCCAGGACATACCAGGAGCAGAGTGAATATGGCAGCAATGTGGCAAACGCTGTCCAGGTGCAGGGAGCACTCTGGTTCTTTGTGCTCAGCTGCTGCCATGCTCCAGGGCATCTGGGGCTCGTGGCCCTGAGGACAGCTGGATTCAGGCAGTCCTCAGCTTCCTCCACAGAGGAGATGGCAGCCAGCACCGTGCTGGGCTTCAGACCTAAGGAAAGCCAAACACCCACAGCACTAGTAACTTCCTTCTCTAGGATGCTCTTTGCACTGAGGGTCCAAAGAGCAGGAGAGGTTTAAGGAAGGTTTCATGGAGGAATGTCCTGGGTGTCTCTGTTGGCCTGTGCCAGGCTGCAGAGCTGCACAGGAGCCCTTCTGCCTGGAGCTGGGGCGAGCACAGGTCACCAGCCCCAGCTGCTGCACCAACACCAGAGTCAGAGGAGGCTGCTTAGCACAGCTCTGATCAAGTTATCAACCCATTGCTTGTAAATAGTCTCCAATAACAGATGGCAATAAAACAATGACTATTGGGAACACGTACTGAGTTTATCTAGCAATAAGATCACCAGAACCACTCGCAGTTTGTTTCGCTCAATGCAGGAATTGCTGCAGCAGAGAGAAATTCACTGCACTAACACCAGCCTCCACAAAAAGCAAACATACCCCATCATTCTACCCCAAAAAGCAAACATACCCTTTCAGATTTCAGGTTTTCAACAGGGTTATTTTTTGGTTTGTTTTTTACATTTTCCTCCCTCTTCTACTTAGTGCTTTCCAGGTTTAAAAAACAAAGGCTGCTCATAGTGGAGAAGCAATAGTGCCTTTCATATTTAATAACTCTTAAATCTTGCTCAACATGTGGCAATTGTTAGGTAGATTTGGGCTGCAATTAAAGAGGCACCCTTCTTTCTCTTCAGCAACAATATAGGCTCTTAATCCAACTAAAACCATCATATTTTAAGAGCTGAGATCATCCTGAGGCAAACGGTATCAAACTTAACATGAATCTGTTTTTCATAGGGAAGTTTAAAAGTTAAAGTTCATTTTCCTAAAAGTCTTCCATTAAAGAGACAGCACCTCTGAGAGCTCTTTGAAAGTACCCACAGGTACCCGTGTCAGGCATCAGCATCTGGGGGATGGAGGGGACAGTATAATTACTGAAATTCCTTTGTTAAGTCCCTTTTTCTGTAAGAGCCTAAGTTGGGACTCTAAACAGAAGAGCGGTGAGGGGGTTTTGTTGCCTGATTATAGATTTGACTGCAGATAAAAGCCTTATTTGTGTGACTCAGCCGTCGAAGTGCTCACAGGGCTGATGGGGATAACTGATAAAGGCTGTGAAAGACAGGAATAAACACTGATAAAACAGCCGAGTGCACTTTGGTTTCAAACTAAAACACATACTTCATAAAACCTGTACAGCTGATGGGGAGATTTTTTGTTTCCTTCTGTGCTTTGGAGGTGGCTGTGAATATCCCCAAGGAGTCAGGGTTTGAAGCTGGTTTGTGCTGTCGCTGTGGGCTGGTGGCTGGGCTGGCAGGCTGAGCTGTGCTGGCTCTGTGGTAGCACTGGGCTGCTGTCAGGACACTGGGCTCAGAGCTCCAGCTGGTTTTGCAGCTTTGGGGTTTACAATTTTTTTTTTTTTTTGTTAAATACAGCATGTGGAAATACCTGCCAGAAGGCTACAGGCAGGTAGTAGAACTAAAAGCAAGGGTGATGTACACACCAGGGTCACAAACTCATCAGCAGAGAGAAAATGTTTTCCTTTTTTGGCCACATTCAAGTTCTCAGTTCTTTTCTTCTCAGAGCATTATTTCAGGTACTCCAGACTCCTGTTTTCCCATAAGAACTTCCACTCCCTATCCAGCTGCTGCTCCTGATGCTTCACTCCCTTCCCCTTTTCCTTCTCCATTTTTCACAGACCTTTTGCTCTAGAGCAATTTTATCAAAGCCTGACTTGCAGCCTTCATCTGTGCAAAGGTAAGAAAGCCTTGGTGACAGCAGCAGTGTCTTTCAGAGGATCTGTGGCAGGAGGTATCTATTCATATCCACTAGTCCTGCAGCTAAACCTCTGCATCCTCCTTTAGAGAGGTAATCCTGTATTGTAAAGGCTCAACAAATGAGAACACCAAGGGACTTGCTCATTTATAATACCTGCAAATGACTTGAATGAAAATGCCTCCACAACTATCAAAGTTTGTGGAGGGCACCAAATTGGAGAGGGAACAAATAATGAGGAACGAGGGATTTCAATCCACTGGTTGCCAGGGCTGGTGAATGGAAAATGCAGTTTAATGTACAGAAACATAAAATAATAAGTCTGGGGCCAGCAAACCAGACAGAAGGATATTACACTGAATGGTGATGCATCATATTGACCAGTGAAGGGATTTAAAGGTCAGTGCAGAAAAATCCTTGAAGCCTTAAACTTGGCACACAGCAAAAATGAATATAACTCCAGGAAAGCAGCACAGCAGTGGAGGCAAAGGGAGCATTCCTACTCAGTCTGTGCAGCAAAATAGCAGCAGGATTTTGCTCTAAGTGGCATGATATCATCTCCCAAGGGGTGTAACACATAGGCACTCAAGTCCCCCATTCCCCACATAGCCCAGCTCCTGTCTCAGCACAGGATGCCATCACAACACCTGCCCTCCCACAGACACAGAGGAAAAGGCAGCCCAAGGTGTTCCCTTGTTACTAGTAAAGCACAGGGGATGCTGCTGAAGTTCACTCCAAGGCTTACTGATGCTTGTCGGCAGGAATGCAGGATCCCAAACCCCCCAGCTCATTTGCTCTTCTGCTTGATCTTTGTTTTTGACACTGACAAGAAAGAAAAGCCAAAGCAGCAGAGCCCAGGGCCCCTGTGGGCACAGCACATTCACCTGTCTGAGCACAGAGCAGCTGCCTGAATCCTGCAGCCACTGGAACACGCGTGTCTGTGTCCATGTGAACGTAATGACACTCCTGTGCCACCTGCCAGAGATGCACTGCAAGAGTGATGGGTGGGAGAAGAGATGCAAAACTGAAAAGGCAATTCATTCCCTTCCTTGTGTCCCTAATGAGCAGTCTCATTTAGTAATTTTTCTTCTCTTTGCTCAGCCAGTTCATGCCTCTTCCCTTACAGCTTTCCTGCAAAACATCAACTGAAAGAAATTTAAAAAGCTTCTCTCCTCCCAGCTGATTGCCTGTCTGAACCACCACCTTCCCTCATTCCTTCCTCTGTCATTGTAAACACAAAGAAACAACCTTCAAGCTTTGCTGAGCTGGGTGATGCTGAGCTGCAGATAAAGAGCTCCGTAAGATCGTTAACAGCATCCATGGAGCATCCTAAACCCCATGAGTGATGGCCTGGGGCATGCAAGGGAACATACAGTTCTACATGGTGGAAAGTGGT
The DNA here is from genome assembly GCF_017590055.1 of Onychostruthus taczanowskii. Taxonomy (NCBI): domain Eukaryota; kingdom Metazoa; phylum Chordata; class Aves; order Passeriformes; family Passeridae; genus Onychostruthus; species Onychostruthus taczanowskii. The sequence continues at coordinate 9,283,205 of NW_024498573.1, forward strand.
GAGCAAAGTTAACACCAGTCTGAATCAGCAGTTTACACACAGGCACACAGACAGAGACACACACACAGACACACAGACACACACACAGAGTCAGACACAGACACGCAGACACACACAGACACACACAGAGACACACAAACAGACACAAACACACACAGAGAGTCAGACACAGACACACACAGAGACACACAGACACACACACACAGAGACACACACAACCTCTAAGATGGATTTTTCAGAAGGACCTGATGGGAAAGAGTTCTCTCAGTTCTTGGCTGCTGGGCAAGTGCCTTCCTTACCTCTGCCTGCTGCTCCTGAGTTAATTCTGGCTTTTCCCACCTGGGGGAGCAGCAGCAATTCAAAGCCAGGCTGCCAGACTGCCAGAACAGGTCCTTCATCCATCAGAAGCCCAGACAGAGAGGAGAGGATAAATACCCCTGGGGTTACAGTGAGCATCCACAGGATGCATGTACCACAAGTCCCCATTAGTCACCCTCCTCATCTGTCCCTCTTCAATTCATTCCCTTTCTCTTCTCCCCACCACTTCTGCTCCCCAAAACCTGCAGAGGACAGAGCCATGAGGGAGAGGGGGGAGCAGGCAGGCCCTGCAGCTGTGTCTGGCAGAGGTGCCTGCTCCGAGCAGGAAGGACAAGGCTCTCAGCCAAGTGAGGATCTCACAAGATCTGTGACATCTGGCAGTCACCAGCACTGCCTGTTCCTCAGCTACTCTGCCTCTGGCTGTTTTCTTGTATAAATGAACAGATAAACTGGACACATTCCAGCTGAATTAGTGTACATATGATGCTCAAAATGAACCTGGGGGTAGAAATACATTACTGTCCTATTATGATGCCTACAATACAAGACCTGGAATTGCTTCCACGTCCCAGTCCAGATGCCTCTCTTGGCTCTAACCCAGCTCCCATGGCAGGTGAGACAGATGTCAGACCTGCTTTCTTGCCCTCCTCCTATGATTCCACGGGATAAAAAAATAGGGGCACAGGCCCAAAACCACAGAAAAGCCCTAAAGAATTAATGTGACCACAGTCCCAGTGCAGAGACATGCCCACAGCCATGGCAGAGCCCTAGAATAATCCCTGAGCTCTAGATTATGCCATGCACATTTCATGGGAGTTTTAATACATACCTGTCAGTTTGATCCATAAGAATTTCTTGTTTAATAGACTATATTTTCATGCTGTCAGTACATTTTCTTTTCAGAGGAAGAATGATTTGTATCCTGCATGAGCATCAAGGAAAAGAAAATGTTGGGTGCCAAGATATCCCATCTCTGCCAGCTGCCTTGCTTGATACCCTATTTCTGCTATCATCAAGTTTAAAACCTATGTACAGCAGCTAAAATTTTTTTTTTCTTCTTCCTCTTTCCTTTTTTTTGTTGCCCATTCAGCAAAGACTTAATCTCAAGTCCTTCACTACAGAGCACTGTTTTCCAGAACAGTCTTTAAAACAGAAATCAAACAACACACAAAGATGAGTTTAAATACAATCTTCTGTACTCAACTTTCAGAAGTTTTCTAAAAGAACAGTCAGAAAATACTTAAGAGCACGCAGCTATTTGCTGTGCCTACTACTGATCCCATCAGGAGCTTAAAACCAGCCCTTAAGGTGCTTTACTCTCTTAACAAACTCATTGCAATGGTAGAGCAGAGATGAGCAGTTTCAGCTCCTGCTCTTCCATTAGTGTACAAACTGTTAAAAGAAAAACTACAATAATAAACATGAGCGAGCTTGCTGCAGCTGTGCTTGTCAGCTCCAGACATTAGTGTGGCTAATTCCAATTGGGAACAGTTCCTGGGCTTGGTGATAAATTAATCCCAACTCTGATAGTACGGAAAGATTTCTGTATGCATAAGCCAAAAGAAAACTTCCCGAACTGCTTACAAAATCCTCTTTACAGTTATTTTGGTGACTACACACCAAAATATTTAGTCTGTGCATCTTTTTTTGATACAGTGCAATCTATTTTTTATTTTGATTAAATTATATTAGAATAGGATATGCTTCATCCAAAAGACAAAAGAATTTATGCACATGATTGCACTGAAATTGCAGAATGATGAAGTACAACCAATGTGGAGTTATGTCTGTTTTCCTGGAGATACACTGCAACTGCTTGGTAGGAAAAGAGGAGTGCCAGTGAACACTTCTGAGAGCAGCCTGAGTTTTATTTCAGATCACTGTTCTTGGAAAAATCCACAGGCTGAGTGCTAAAACAAGAAAACATAATACCACTCACTGATCTTTTTTTCCATCCGTGCTGTGTCAGTGTTGGTCTGTTGGCAGAAGGATGTGACCCAGAGGACAAGGAAAAGATCCACTGGCTGTATAAAAATCCCCAGTGCAATGATTCAGCATGGCCAGTGTCTGGGAGAGACAGAACGACGAGGATGCTGGAGCAGCAGGGTCCTGGACAACTGGACTTCTTCTGCCAGCTGCATCCTGCCCTCCACCATCTCCAATTCCTGTGCCTTCTCCCACATATTCAGGCTCACACACCACATTCATCATGCAGTTGATTTTGGTTGCACTCCTGCAGGAACACTGGGTTTCAGGAAGTTGTTCACCTGGGCAGTTTCATCTCAGCCTCGATGAATAGCTTCATTCTGGAATAACAAATATATACAGAGGGAAAGCTGCTTGCCACAAGGATTCCTTTATGCTGCACCATGAATTGTTGGCCAGTGGCCATTTAACATTGAAAGGCAAGAGCCACCTGTGTCAGGTGTGTTTAAAGTTCATATTGACTCCTGCCCACCAGTATTTGCATGAAGGACAACATCAGAGAAAGGTGCATTTAGTCATTAATTTTTGCCTGACATGGGGAACGGAAATGAAAAGGAGTTCTTTTCTTCCAGGTACAGCTTTTGTTTCCCAGCGTGATCAGTCAACTACCAGCCTTATGACACTCAGCGTGGGGCAAACCCAGGTCTAGAGTGTTGGAGGCGTTTCAGGGTTCCCTCCTGCCCTGGCAGCCCACACCCAGTGGGATCACACATCCGTGTGGTCCCCCACTCCCTCCTGTCTGCCCCTCGCTGCCTCTGCCCTTGCTGGATGTTGAGATCCGCTCAGCCTCACACAATGCAGCTTCCTGGGAATGGATTAGAAAGCGAGCTGTGTGGGATATTTGTTATGGCCATGCCTTTCATGGGGAAAACTGTGACTTCTAGCAGTTTTTGTAGATTTTGTAACCCCAGCCAGCTTGCTACTGATTCCTTCATGAATTTTTACAGCTTTGGCTCCATTCGTGAGCGGTAGAGTAGAGATCACAGTTTTTAATGGGTTTAAGTTATTAGTTACGTATTACCAAAGGGTGTAACATTCTTTATGTTGTAAAATAAAGTCCGTTTGTCTTCTCTCCATTTCCCACAGCACACAGTGCTAAACACAGTGCACCATTGTTGGGCCTCTCTCTGAAGCTGGCTCTGGGCAGTTTTGAGTCGTGCCAGTGCATCGGCCACGGTGGCAATGATTGCTGTGGGTGCCGGGGGACACTCATCCCATGTGGGAATCCCCTTCCCATGAAAAAGGGAGAACCATAGGTGGGAAAGTGCATGGCATGAACTCAGTCAGGAAGGCTGGAAGGATTTGCAGAGGGTTTGGGAGCTGAGGGCTCAGCGATGGTATGTGCCGCTGGAGGGTTTATAAGGTTTCCTTTCTGTTCCCTGATGGGAAACTCTGGCAGGGGGGAACACTGGGATCTCAACTCATACTGGTGTACATATACACTGACCAGAACTTCCCTCGTCCACACAATTCCAAAGTGGGAAAATTTGCACGGTCTAGCTGCAAACTTGGCCGTGGCCTTTGTGCGGATGTCGTGGAGGGCAGCATTTGCTGGATTAGTACAAATACCATCTGTAGGCTTGGTTCAGATCAGTGCAGTGTTTGAAAAACAACCCATTTTGCTTATACAAGGACTAACGGCATAGCCAAAATCTGCAGAACATATCTGGTTTTCTCAAACAATTATTGGTAGGTAGCCAATATTTGTTACTTTTCTCCAGAATAATGCATAAACTACGGCACAGAGACAACTGGCCACATTCATGTCAGACCAGAAACCCTGTGCTCTAAATTGCTTAAACCAATTTATCTTCTATTTAGAAATAAAGACAGGGAAGAAAGAGACATTCAAATTATGTTTGATACCACCAAATGTACTTTCTAGTGTTGATATCCATGGGAGCTGGGAGATAAATCCAGCCCTCTTTCATAAGCCTAGTTCCTTTATAACTGATACAGATTTAGGGTTTTTGTTTTGTTGCAGTTTTCCTGACTTAAAATGTCCTTTTCTGTCTTATAATAGTTTATCAGCTAAGCTGCAATTCCAAAACCTTGGGTTTTTGCACTGTAATGTCAAAGGAAAGACTCCTTCAGCCCTCCTACAACTTCTCCCCAACCATCATAAACACAAAATCAGGCCTTGCAGAAAAAGGAAAGCTCTGTAGGGAAGGGACAATTTTATGGTTGTTGTCTGTCTGTAAAACATAGGATTTTTAGGGACTGACTTTTACATGTCCTCTGTCATTTGAAGACTGAAAAGAAACAAAAGAAACCAGGGAAACTTTCTCCCAAATCATTCCAGGCTGATCCTGGAAACATTTATTACGGGGATTTGGTGGGATTATTCCCCTAAGCAGTCAGACATCAGTCCCACCGACACTTCGGTGTGCATTGAGCACTGCAGAGCTTGGCATTTGCATGGATTGTGTGAAATCTGGGGGGAAGCTCACCTACCCTGGGCTTCCATGTGTGCTAAAGCATGTCCTGGCTCAAGGCACCGTGTGTTTCCAGAGCTGCCCCTTCCACTTGGAATGAATCCACCTAAATATTTACATGTATTTTGCTCCTATAGTAACAAGAATATTGCAATGGTATGTCTGACATAAACGTGCTGGTATATTCTATGTTGATTTAAATAGCACGGGAGGCATGTGCGCAGTTCCTCCTTCCCAAGGAAGGACGGGCTTGCAGGAAGCATCCCACCGCCTTCCGACAATTGGGGAAAAAACAAGAAGGGGGGGGGTAAAAAAAAAAAAAAACCACAGGGAAGGAAAAGTAATTTTTAAAGGGGGTTTTGGAGGCTGGCCGGGTGGAAGCCCAGCCCCAGCCCCGCAGCTCCGCGGCCGGCAGGCGGCAGCGCGGCCGGGATGAAGCGGGAGCCGCGGGGAGCGGAGCGCCCGCCGGACGGGCGGGTCCCGCCGCGCAGCACCACCAGGGCAGAGGGGAAATGTCCAAAAATTCACAGTGATCCCGCTAGTTCCTTCAAGTGGAATTTTTAGGAAAGCCGGGCTTTGCCTGAGGAGATCAGAAATTGCCTTATTCCCTCCGAATCCTGCCCAGATTTAAGTAAATTTGGAGGTTTACCCTGCATTATTAACTGCACTTTTTGTTATGAATTTGAAAAAAAAATAAATAAAAAACCTGTTTTCCTTAATATTTCCGGGTTTACTCGGGTAAATCCTGTCTCTCTGCTAAAAGGAGTTTTGCCTGGATTCAGTAGTAAAATCTGAGATTTCTTAATCTATGGCACAAAGCAGAGTGAGAAGAGGGGAGAGGTGTTTGAAGAAATGCCTCATTTCCCTGTGCAGAGTCTGAGAGCTAGGCTGGATGTTCGTTATAAAGTTGAGCAAACTCCACAAAAACCTTCCAGTTTACAACAAGGTAATTTGTAAACTTATCCCTGCTGTACTCAGTCGCCTTACTGACCGACACTGTCATGGAATTGGGTGCAAACACTGGTGGGGGAAAGGCAAAGAAAACTTCTGAAATGATATTTGCACAAAGAAACCAAACCAGCTTGAATTTCATTAGCAGTAAATGTTAAGAATACGTCCTGCAAAGGAAGACTGTAAAAAAAAAAAAAAAAAAAAAAAAGTAATATAACAAATTGATTAGAGAAAATAATGTTTTATGCTTACCAAAGACAAAGCTTCAGAAGGAACTGCTATTGTCTGAGTTCTGATCCTCCACCCCTAATACAATATCTGTCCTGCAGTAGCAGTACAGAATCGAGTCCATCATTCTCTCAGTACTGAAACCCCTGATTTTGTATAGGTAGCTATAGGTCTTGTCCCTACTTAAAATTTCATGCTTTTATAAAAGTAAATTCCAAATCAAACATAACACTTCAGAGCTATCATTTCCCAGGGTTTTATTGCCAGGCTTATAAACTCTCTTGACAAACATCAGGTCCAGCCTCTCCACTCCGTGTCTCCTCTTCAGAGGCTGGTAAGATTTATTTTACAAATAATACCAAGAACACACTGCTCACTTAGTTGCTCTCTCAGTGAAACTCTAGAAAAATAAGTCCTCTATTTTGGTGGCCTTACCTGGCATTTTACAGGTGTAAGGGAGAGTACCAAGAGCCCCACAGTTGCTCAACAAGGGAGATTTTTGGCTTTGCCAGGAGATAATTGCTCCAGTAGTGAGCTGCTGTTAATCCCAGGCTGAGTTCTCGGTGCTGACCTGCAGCCCTGCTGTTTACATCAGTGGGATTTTTAGGGCCAAATTTTGCAGTTAATTGCAGCAGTATAAATCTGGATTCCTGAATCTGCCTTCCCAGGCATGGAGCTCCTTTAGACTTGACAGCAAAACTCAGGGCTGCTCCTGCAGACGCTGAAATCGGTGGCCTTGTCTTGCAGCAAAACGCAGGAAAGACCTGGGCTGGGCCGTCTCCCAAATTTCCTAATGGCAATAAATGTGAGCAATTAGGGGCTCTGAGTGCTCTGAGGAGCAAGGGCTGCCTTATCTCTGCCTGCCCCAAGCCCTGGGCCCACTGAGCCTGGGTGGTACGAGGAGGTGTCACTATTAGAGCGGCTCTAGAGGGGATTAATACTGCTGTGAGCTATATTGTGTCCTGTCAGGAGTCTCTGCAAAAAGTGCAGGAGCTGGAAATGCAAGCTTTCAGCTTTAAGCCCTGACCTTGGGACTATACAGCAAGATTAAACATCGGTCTTTTAATGTTTTCCCACTGAGAAGTGAGAAATCTCCATGCATTTAAAGGCATTCCCTGTTTTTTAAATAACCTGTTGAGTCAAGAGACTGATTCGATGTCGTGCTCACTGCACTCCCTGTTACACCCCTGAAGTGCTGCACCATGCTGGCAGCTGCTGAGCAAGACATGAAAAAACCTCAGCAAAACGGGAATGGACTGACACTGCAGACCTGGGGACCACAGCCCCAGCTGGATTCCTTCCCCAAGTCCTGCTGCAGATACTGCAGGCTATGGCTTCTGCAGAGGGAACTGATTTATAAAGAGACATTGCAGGAACACCGAACATCAAGGTTTCTGCTGGAAGAAAGTGTGGATTAAACCTCCCAGTCGCTGAGAAATGCAAAGAGAAACAGGTAGAGAGTGAAGTGATGAAATAATTCATTAGAAGGAGGGGGTTAATAGCTCGGTGAAATTTCCTCATTTGTTGATAAATCTGCTTTAGTGTCCTCACCTTTGCTGTCAGCCACCACAAACAGGGTGGAAATGGAAGTGTTTTGATTGCAAGTGATTTATTCGGCAAAATGCTAATTCTGTAATGAATCTTGTATTCACAATCACAGATTTGACCCCCACTCAGAAAGCAGCACAGAGAATAAAGGTTAGCTTTATCTTCATCACATTTTGCACCCAAATCAGACACATTTACCCTTACCTGTGTGGGATGAAATAAGAAAATAGGAGGGAGAGTTTCAGCCCTTATACCTTGAAGCACAGTGTGCTTCTCCCCAGCCTCACATCTGGGAGCACATCTACACAGCACAAAACTGTTTCAGGAATGTCCTTTGGATCAGCTCTGTGTTAACTTAATGTCCAGAAAATGCAGCATTCAGGAAAAAATAGGTATGATTTTAGACGGCTCAGTTCAGTTTCTTTTTTCCTATGGGCAGTTGCTGTCCTCCATAATATATTCAGTACTAAATCTGCCACTCTAGACTTAAAGAAAGTGCAATTCCCAGCCACGCTGAAAGTACGTGGTAACTCTGGCAGGATGAGATTTAATTTTTGTCATTAAACAGATGAAAGCAGTTTCAGTCAGAGTGAAGCATAGTGGTTAAAGTCAGAACATTGTATTGCAATTTTCAATGCAAGAAATTTGAGAACAAAGGACAGAAGTGAAGGCAATGATTTCCCCTTTTAAATGCTTGTGAAAACAGCCTCATGTTCTTTCATTTTCAATATCCACATGCAGAATATATGCACGTTTTGATTTTGTTCTTAAAAATTAAAACACCTGCAGAAGTCTGGTTTATAAGAGGGCAGAGAGGACAAATTAATCAAAAAATATGAAGCAAAACTTTCTTTTACAAAAAAAAAGAAATAATTTTAAACATAAACTAGATTTGTTAGTGGACATTGCATTTTAAGTGTGTGTTGGGCAGTTAAAAGTGATGGAGGCTGCAAATAATAACACCATGTGCCCAAGATCAAAATAATGGTCCAAGATCAAAATAATTATTTTAACTCCCTCTGAGAAACAGAGGACACGATGACTTCAATGAAATTACCTGTGGAGGTAAAACACACAGATAGAGCTAATTATCAAAGCACACAGAACTTTCCACAAGTACCTGATATCTTTTCAGCAATTGTGATATATTTAGCAGGTTTTAAGTTAAAGTTCAGGTACACACATTTACATTTACATACACACACACACACACATATATATACACATATATATACATATATATATATATACACACACTATGCATTATGTTTAATTATAGTGTAAAAATAGCTCAGAAATGCTGGAAAACTGATTGCCTTGAATTATTCCATCACATTTGTATCAGCAAGGGCGTTGTCTTTTTCCCATTGAGGTTTGTGCCCCATTGACTTCAGTGACAACAGGGCCAGCCAAAAATACACAAATATTTGTCTTGCATTACCGACTACAAAAGTCCCTGGGAAGGGTGACCTGTGATATTGTGTTGTTATTGTATGCAAGAGATGCTCTTTGCTCTGTAGAAAAATACAGTCTCTAATTAAACCAAACAAACATACAGTTTAACTTTAACCAGTACTTTTTTCGCAAAAAAAAAAAGTAAAATTTCATAAATTAATATTTAGCTGAGAGGTTTAGTTAAACAAGCAATTAAAGATGTCCACACTCCTGAGCCCTTTTGTTTTACTACTATTTCTTTTTCTCTAAGAGAAACCTTTATTTCCCAAAGATTTATCTTGTGGAAAATCACTGCTTTAAATTAATTTTCTTTTCGTCAGGTGTAACTTATACTGCTGTACAATGATGTTCTGTGTGTTATTTCAGAAATAAATAGCTGCTTCCTTGGGTTTGGGGTTTTTTTAAGTACCAGTTTCAAGAGAGGAGGGAGATTTATTTAAAGAGAAATTTTCCTCCTCGGAGAAATCTGCTTGAAAAGCCACACACACACATGGAGTCTTTGTCTATCACAGCATCTCACAGTTACTGAAGGTGTTTAACAATCTGAAAGGAGGAGGGGTAAAACCTAAAGATGCTTTAATGTGCACCCTGGCCAGGTTTTTCAAAAGTGGTATGCACCTAGATGAGAAATTTGAGCTAATTTTTTTTTTTAACATGCTGGAAAAAAATACTGAGTTTGTCTCTCTGTTTGTTTTTAAGAATTTTTTTTAATTATAGCAGTAGTGGATTTTTCAGCCTGGTTTTTTCAGCCCATAAGGGGCACCAGGTGAGTCCAAGAAACTCTGCAGTGTTTTGAGCTCCTGACTCTTTGCAGTATCAGGAGCTTTAACGAGCTCTCAGTGGCCTGATCCTGTTAGCACTCTCTCAAGTAACTAACTGACTTTGGTGATACTGCTTATATGACTTAAAATAGCAGTCCAATTAAAAAATTAACTTCAGCCTTTTGGAATTAGCTTGGGTATGAAGCTGAACTCCACACAATTTTCTTTCAAAAAGCAACAATAATATGGAATTGGGGATTGCTGGGGGAGTGCAAACCTCTAAAAGCAAATAGAGACAAAATCAACATCTGAGCACAAATTATATCAAGAACTTATAAAAATTTAACGGGGAGTGGTGTCCTTTCTGGAAGTATTTAAGCTGTTCCACAGCAGCATAACAGAATATATCCCTGCAATGCAATTTTTAAATCAGCTGCAGGATTTGATAGAAAACTGACTTCAACTCTCTTAAAATCTGTAGTGACACTTCCCCTGGCATTCTAAAGGACCTTCTGGAGTGGAGATTTTGGGTACAGACAGGGTTTATGTTTTGGATGTGACAAACCCTTGGTCAGCCATGAATTCCTTTCTGGAGTAATCCCACCAGATTGCTCTGTGAAGGGTCGATCTGCCTGTACAGCCCTGAATCGTGCCCAGGGTCAGCAGCTTGCACCCACAGTGCTCCTTATCCAGACCTGCCTTTGTGAGATTGGGCTGTTTATTAATGCTTACTTTTAAAACTGTCCCAAAAGGGTCATACATAAAACTGAAGAAACCCATTTAAGGAATCAGCTTGCTTCCTTCGGAAAGAAAAGAGAGCTGGAGCATGTGGAGTCAGGAAACTTTAGCTGGCCATCAAAACTGGGCGCACAAAGGACGTGCCAGTGTGGCATTTCCTACCTCATGAAGCCACTTTTCCCCTCAATGCAGCCCTGCAAATACAAGAGTGCATTGATTGAATCTCAAATTCACCAGACTTCAATAAATTCTGAATGTGTATGAAACTCAGATTGAAGCAAGGGACATGCAGAGTGTTAGTCCTTCTCAAAATAATAATTTAATAACTCTCCAAAATGTATAGCGGTTTAGGAAAGGCAACCCAGATGGGAACATATAAAATAAAGCTATAAAATTTCCTTCAAATGTTTTTTAATCATTGTTAAATATTTACATTTAATAAGCACAAAGTTTTATTGTAAGAGAGATGTAATTACACTTATCATTCATGGAAAAAATGGAGTTTTAATAGGCTGTACATTGATTTCCTAAGATGAAATAGTGTCCTAAAAATATGTCGCTTGCCCTCCCCTGGGAATATGTTCCATATGTGAATGTAAAACAGATGAGAATTTTTTTTGTCAGTGCACAAATGATGTCAACTTTAGTTCTCATTGTCTCTGTTACATTTAACATAAATCTTTGCCTCTGATATTTTGTTTATTAGAAGCACCTTAACTGTGTGTTACAGCCCTTACTAACAAAGTTATTTATTTAATAGGAAGAGTAGCAACACCTTAGCATGGACTCAGGGGAAGCTGTTGGTGGAGGCTGTGGCCTCACACAATTTTATCAATAATTTGTGGCCACGTTTGATGCATCAAAGCCAAGCAAAGGTCGAAGGGATTACACATCTCCAAAAATTATCCTTTATTTGTCTGTCCTTTTTTTTTCCCCCCACATCTTTCTTCTCTTCTTTTTTCCTTGGTTTCCCTGCTGGCAGAGGTCCTGATTGTCAGGAAGTTTTATGCCATCTCCCTTTAGCCAAAACAGCCAGCACAGCCACAGCTGCAGCTGCAGCAAGAACTAGACTGGAGCCATCCATTACCTGTAATTCTGATCTGTTTTTTTATCTTGAAACATGTTGTCATAAAAAACCTGTAGTCATAATATAGGGACTAATATAAGAAATATCTGGTTTTTAAGAAATAATGACACTGTGGACATTATCAGTGCAGGAAAGTGCTTGACCTGGCACCTTTTGAAATACTGACTGTGGCAGCACCTGGAAGCCTTCTGTCTTGAAAAGATGTTCAGGGTTTGCAAGCAGCCATGAAAGTCTCTATTAAAATTGTTTATTGGGACTGAAAAGTTATGGGGTTTTCTTAATAGATTATAGCTTTTCAGGTGAACTGCAGAAATGAGGAGGAATAAGTTTAATATTTGATGTATATTTTTTTCTGTTATGGCACTTGTGAGCTCCATGTTTTCCAGCAGAAGGATACCATTGTAGAAATACACCAGAAAGAAAGGCAGATAAATGTGGAGGGAAAAAAATATGATATTAAAAATTAACCATATAAAATGGTCCCTTGGACTTCACACAGCAGTACAGTCCCAGTCAGTCAGTAAATTGACGGGTGATGGATGGAGTGGACTCAGGTTAGCAATGGGTTTTTTCCCCACCCTCTACATGGGTGACCATGGTTTTAGTCCTCAGAAGTAAATTTTTTCAAGCAGGGAACAACTTTCTTGAGAATTAAATTAACTAAAACAAGCATACCCAAAAATGACCTATTCTTCTAGTGCAAATGTGTACTTCCCGCCACTGCACGGTCCCAAAATCTTGTGTAAGCCAAGATCCTCATCCTTTGCTCTTACTCCACAAGAATCAAGTTGAGGCACAGAAAGTCAACGCATTTGAGCATATTAATTTCATTAATGTCAGGAATACCCACAGTTTATTGCTAAGTTCAGACCTCTGAAGACAGCATTTGCTACTGCACAAGTTCATGCACTTGGGGGATCCCATATCCAGCATTTTTGGATAGCTAGAGCATTTCTTTGCTGAAGCTGGTCAAAACTTCTGACACCAGACAGGTAAATGCTGGAGCCTGGCAGGCAGTGTTACTTCTGCTGGTTGTAAGGTACCATCATTTGGGAACACTAAACAAAAACAAACCAGCCTCGTGCTCAGTCCCAAACGAAGGTCAATTGTCCCTGCAGCCATCGCCCACATGTGCAAGCTATTACAGCCTTGTTCTGTCTGTATTCCAAGAGTGGCTGCTGCAGTGAATTGAGGAACTGCTGCCAGGAAACGTCCTTCTCTAAATGACATAATTAGAGTCTGGGGGAGCCCAGGGAAAGCAGATTAGGGGCATCACTGCTGTTCTTGAGGCAAGCAACAATTCAAAGCACATAAGCAAATACTTAAACTGTGAGGATGATTTAATATTGGTTAAACTCTGATACCTGAGAATCCATGGAAGGTAGGTACAGCACTCTGGAAGGCAAACAAAGCACCAAGTTCACATTTTCTATTAGCTAAAAATAAAGCATTTTCATTGACTTCACCGGCCAGAGATCAAAAAAACAAACCATTACCCAAATTAAAGCTATTGGCTTGACTAATTAAAATTACTGGACTGTCTGATAAAATTAAAAGATGGATGGCTAAATAAACTCAAAACTTCACTTTCTGTTTTATTTAAGTGTTCTCAGTTTCTCTTGAAGTTGCCCAGCTATTTTGGGTACAACCATAGGTAAGGTGAATGACAGATGTGCCAGCTGAACACTGCCTATGCCTCCAGCCTTGTTTCCACTCCTTTTCCTGGCCAGTCCTCCATTCTGCAAGTGATTTTGGTGATGGAAACACCTTGGCAGGTGGCCAAGAGGGGAGTTGAGTTGTGGCAACACACCCTCCTCTTCCTTGATAGCATGAAGACATGTTGATTTTACCAAATTGTAATTTTGGACATTTATCATTAAGGTAAGAAATATTCAACTTCTCCATTAAATAAACTATAGTCAGGCTTCAATTCACTGCTCCATTGAAACCAAGAGATCTGCAGCCATCAGGCACTTTATTGACTCTACTTCCACATGCAGAATCATTGACTCCCATGGGAATGAACATGGGGTAACCTGTTTTAGGGTGTAGAGCCCAGGACCAACAACAGTGGAGCTTCTAAACTGTCCCTCTTGGCTTCTGTGCTGTTCTTCTTGCTCAGGACTTTACAGCTTATTATGCAGGCAGTTTACTCAATGTTTTGTACATTTCTCCTTTTTTTTTTTTTTTTACTAAATGTGAAAATGTAGAAAATTGATATGAGCAGGTGTGGCAGGATTCTCTACCCTTTCTATCTATTTCTATGTTCCAGGATGAACACCAGCGAACAAAAGTTCTGACTTGGTTCTTGGATGCTCTGCTGATACAGAAGCCTTTTAAAATATTATTTGTTCTTGTTTTAAATGCATTACTGCACAGTGAAAGATCAATCTAAATAAAAGTGGGTCACAACAATGGTAAGAACATCTTTGGCAGAGTTTAAGACATGGGATACTTTTGCAGGCTTCTTTGTCTGGCTTTTCTGGTTGGACTGGGGGCAACTGAGTTCAGAGGTGCATTTGTCTCTGCACATCCCTCTTTCTCTCCTTTGCTCTCAGATCCTGTGCCCATCCCAAGCCTTTCACCAGCCTTCCCAATGCTGCTGCAGATAGTCACCACCTTTGTCAGGAAGAGCCTAAAGTGCTCAGCACCAGCATTTGGCCACTGAAGTTGGAGCTCTGTGTACTGCCCCGTGCCGTTGTCTGGCCCATCCCTGACACCCCCATGACACAGCAGAACACGAGCTGTGGATGCCACTGCTCCAGGAGGAGGGCAAACACCTGGGCTGATTTGGAAGCAGACAGCTGCCCAGCTGTGCCATGGAGTTCAATGTCCACAAACTCCAGTTTCTGGTTTCTTGTATGTTCTGCTTTTGTAGCCACTCACCACCCTAATTGCATCACTTGTTTGGTGCAACTTTGCCAATTCTATTTCTTCCCATTGGCTGCAGAGAAAAAGCAATGCAAGAATCCATGAGAACAGCAGAGCTGACTCTTCTCACACCTTTCAGATGTCTCCTTCTCTTTTGCCAAACCTGAGAACAGTGTGCTGCCTCCACACTCTGCCTCAAACTGCTGTTTGATGTAAAGACAGAAATGGAGCAGCCTCTCAGGACAGCAGAGAATCTCTTCTCCATCCTGCAAGCTCCACCACCAGCCCACTTCTCTGGACTCCAAGGTGTAAAGACAAGTTCCTTCCCCTGTGAAAGATGGTCAAATATTGACCAAAATTCCCCAGTGACCATTTTTCCTTACCTACAAAGAGCTGTTCTGCTTTAACAGTGTCTGATAAGCAATAAGACCTCCCCCAGATCCATGGGAAGAGCATCTTCTGCAATCATGCAATGCAGGTGCAGCAGCAGCTTTGATCCAGGCAGAGCTACAGCAAAGTAGCCAAAGAGGTTCATTCCCCTGTGAATCATTGCTTTTCTTTGCATCTTTATCACATTCCTGGATGCAAGCCATGTTCCTGCAGCTTCTTCACCCTTCATTTTACAAGAGGAGGGAAATGGGAAAACAGCTGCAATATCCTTGGCAGAAGCTGTTTTACAGTAGCTTTGATATTAAAGTATCTCTGTGAGGTGGCTGAACCCCTTTGCTGTTGCTCTGGCAGCAGCCAAATTAAATTCTCACAGGGTTTAGCTGATGTTTCCTCCTGAAATCATCAGCTGAGAGGATGTGGGACTGGAGGAGCACTATTGGGGCTTCCTAGGAATCCTTTGACCAGCACAGGGAAGCAAAACAGCAGGTCTCACATCAAGAGGGAGAGTCAGTGTCTACACCACTCCAGCTTGTGACCAATGTCACCAAGTGCTGCCAAGGTCTGAGTTGAAAAATCCCAGTTGTGTTCAGCAAAGGGAGTCTCAGTGACCTGTTCTGCACCCTGGCTTTTTCGGGTTCCTGCCAGGCTGCAGCAATGAGGTGCATGTGTGTTTTGTATGCACTAAAATTATTCAAGTGATTTCAGTGAAGCAGGATAGAATCAGCAGAGCTAAAAACAGAGCAATAAGGCATAAACAATACCCAGTGCATCCTTGAAAATGTCCTAATTCCTTCTCTTTTTCCACAGCTCCCATAGCACAACCTTCCAGTACACTTCTGTCTCTCACATCCCCAGACTGGAAGCACTGGTTCATTTCCATCTCCACCATCTCTCTTAATTGAATATAGCAGAGTATCAGTGGCTTATCTGACACAGAGCTATTTGACACTGAAAGACCTGGAACAGATTTGTTGTTTATTTTCATTCCTATCTTCCTTGCTCAGGTTTGGGAAGTTGGAAGGATGGTACACCAGAATGAACATGTGTGGAGGAAATAAAATAACAGAGTTCTCTTGAGGAGAAAACACAACATATAGCAACCCTGAGGGATTATTCATAAAGCAGAATAATATTTACCACTGAAATCAATGTAATCCTGGTCACAAAAGGCTGATTTTCAAACCTGTCAGAGTTTCTGAGAAGAGCTTGTATGAGGCACAAGCTACTTTATGTCAGTTTGGTAGTAGTTACTCAGCTCATAGCCTTAGCAGGTGCTTTTTTATGCTTCACTTCAGGTGATCCCCAATTCACTTTGCATGTCAGTGTGATTTCTTTATCCTTAGAAAAAGTTAAATAATTCTGAAGGATGCTCTGCAAGCAGAGTCCTTCAGACAATGGCGTTGGGAGCTTAAACAGCTCCAGTTTGCTCAGGCAGCCAAAGATGGTGTTGGCTTGAGCCCTTCAGTCCAGGGCTTCACACAAAATAAACTCTCAAAATTAACTCAGCTTCGCTGTAGTGGTGATCTTGCATTCAAGTCAAACCTTCCCTAAAGCAGGGAGCTGTGAGGCAGACACACGGCAGACCCTGTGGGAAGAGCAGCTCTGTATCTGCTCTACTTTGCATCTGCAATTCTTACTGAGGGCTTTTTTATTTTCAATTTCTGTGATATTTATTGGTTTTATGAGACATTTTCAAAGCAGCAAATCAAAATATCCTTTTCTGGGGAAGTAAATCTCCCAGAGCTTAATTCATCATTTTGAAGTAATACAAAGCTTAAATTAGTCTTTGCTGGAGCTGCATATGAAGTATTTAAGCATAAATAAAGAAAATATAAATAAAGCAGTCCTGAATCTATTTCACTGTGTTATTAAAATTCCATTGTTTGTTCTGCGGGAAAAGACCTCCCAAAATGACAGTGGTAATCTGGGCAAAAAGCAGATTGTTGCCAAAGGGTTCAGCTTTTAAAGGGGGGAAGCATTTTAAAAACTGCCAAGGAAAATATTTTCATTCATGAGTTCACCCAGCCTAAACATGCACCTAATCCTCCCAAACTGACAGTTCAAAAAGGCAACCACAGCTGAGACAGGCAAAGTGTTCAGTTCAAAGGCAAAAAAAAGGACCTGGGGATTATTAGCATTATCACTTTATCACAAAATGACCATTGGCTCTGGAAGTGCAGAGCTCCACCTCCCCTTCCCAAACCCAGGCACTTAGACCCCATCACATTCCTAAAAGGGCAGCAAAGTCTTCCTTGGTCATTCACCACAGAGGGGTCAGGACTTGCTCCTGTTTGCAAATTTAAAGATTGACACAAATGGAAGTGAAGTGCCCCCAATTTCAGAACTGGAGGAAGCGAGGAATCTCAAATAGTGCTGCTGCTTGAGGATCCCCTTTTCCTCATATACTCATTGCACAGACTGAAAAAGAAAAAATTTCCACACTTACTAAATACGTAAATCTTGCATATTTAGCCAAAAAAAAAACCCTCATATTTCTTTATTCTACTACTATTACTTTAAGAATAAAAAGTGTCTTGACCAAGGCTGCAGTAGCAGAGCTGGGAAGTGAATAACCAGACCTCTAAAACTACCTACAGCAATTTTTAAGTGGTGGTCTCTTGGAAACATGAACCTTCCCAGAAAGTTGATAAGATTCATCTCTTCTGTTTGTCTGGTGGTTCTTTGATGCTTGGATTTGGTTTTATCTTTTTTCCCCCAATATTTATGTTTTCAGCCTTGCCAGCCCAGTGTGAAACCGTCAGCCCTCCCACCAACCAACCCATTTCTCATTCATTTTGCAGATATTAAACCTGAGGTTCAAGTCAGCCCAGGTGACACAGACTAAGAGGTCTCACAGATGCTGAGTTCCCACAAATTCTGCAAAAATAGGCACGCAAGATTTAGAACATGAGAAAAGATAGAAGTGTGAGCCCAGTTATATTTTAAGATGCCAGAATATCTGCATGAGAAGTTATTGAATGACCCGACTGGTGGGGGAAAAAATAAGAATATTTTGAGTTAGGTACAGGTCAATCCAACCAAGAGAGACAAAACCTGATTTCAAAAGTTGACTTCAAAAGTCCCGTTGTCCCCTGATCCATTTGGTGTTGACATCCGCAATCATGTGGCTTTGCAGCTGAGACTCAAGGGATGGGACACCCAAGGGAAGTGAGAAGTGGTTTTCAGTCACTGTCTCTCCTCCACGCCCTAGCAACAGCCACTTCTCATAGCACAGGGGACAAAAGCAGCCAAGGACATGCACTGGAGCTGAGCTGCTGCAGCTCATTCTCCTGCTCGTGGTCCTGCCCTGGCTCCCCAGTGCTCCAGCCAAGGACCCCACATGCTCAGAGCCAGCAGAGGGGACAGAAGAGCTGGAGCATGGGGTAATCAGTGAAATACGGCCATTTCTGACTTGTAAAACTGATCACAGCAGCAGAAACATTGCCCTGCCCAGCTGAGGGAGGAGCAACTTCCTCAAAATTGCTCCATGCCATGAAGGTGCCCTGCAGGTCCCACACCTGGGACGTGCACCATGAAGTGCTGCTGCAAAGCAAACAGCCATGCAAGGGCAGCTGCAGCAAGATGTGAGTGGCCAGCTGTAGGCTGCTTTTCTTGGCATTTATCCTCAGCTGAAGATTTCCTTAAAAATCCTTCCCAAGTTTAAACCACAACAATGCATGCTTTAAATGCTGGCAAACATTTTGGATGGCTGGCAAACCCACAAAGCTGCCAGTCGAGCCATGGCTGTGGCCCTGGTCTGTGATGGGCTGCTGGACTGCAAAAGCACCCTCAGGGCTCAGTGCTCTCATCTGCTTCTATAAATAAAGAAAGTGACTGAACATTTTCAGCAGGCTCTTTGCTGTGGTGTCTCCATCACTGCCTGCCTTCCCCAGCACAGATTGACTCAGGTTTTCCTTCAGCCCCTCTGTGGGATCCTTGTGGGGACACCCTGATGGCACCAGGAGCCACCTGCAATGAGAATTACCCAGACAAATGAGGTGACCATTGGATAACACATTGTTCTGTACCCTTAATTTGGCCAAATATTGCACATCAATCCTTTTGAAAGACAGAAGTATCTCACCTGAAACCCGAGTCATGTGAAAAAATGATCACAGGCTCTCACCAAGGCCACCAACACTCCAAAAAAAGGATTGTGCCTTCCAAAATAAAAAAATCACTTTCAGCATCTGAATATTCTTAGTGTGTCTCTGTAATTTCTATGACTTCAAGTCACTTCAAGGACTCTTTATTTACACAGGCTCTGCAGTAGTCATTAATGTTTAGAGTTGAGATGGGAATTGAGTACTGGCAATAGAGCAGAAGACAATTGTGAGAGCTGCTGCTGAAAGCACGTCTAGCTCATGACTCTGACTGGCCATTTCTACCTCATTACAAAGGTATGCTGAAATCTAGGAACCTCTCAGAGCAACAGGTTTCATGGAGTCAGTAACATTTTCCCTCATGTGACTGGTGAGGTCATTTATGACCTGCAGGTTAAAACCTGCTGCAGTGACTGCAGGGTTGCTCAGACCCCCCCTGAGCCTGTCCCAAGCAGTCTGCTCTCCAAATCCAGCCCATCAGCTGTGCATGTGCAGCAGTGCTTGGGCTCTCCTTCCAGCCAGTGCCCGGCTCAGCCGTGCTGCTGGGTCAGTTGTGCTGTGGTCAAAGGCAATGCCCGTGGCAGATGTCATTTCCACAGACCAGGTCAGGCATCAGCTGTGCAGCACCAGCATCCCTGGAGCAGGGACAGAGGTGCCCAGCTGGGGATGGACCAGGATCAGCCATCCCCACACAGAACATGGAGGGTGGAAACCCTTGGGATGGCTAATGCTGTCTGCTGTCTCCCAGGACTTAGGGATGACAACAGGACAGCAATTTTTGGATATATTTACAAAAAATTCCTATCTCAAAAGCACCTACTTGGTCTCCTGTGATGGCATGCATGATGGGGAGGGATCTGAAGGTCATTTTCCAAGAAGTGAAAAAACAGTACACTTTTACAGTGGTGATTTATTTCAATTCATAGACAGAAACTTCTCCCATAACTCAAAAGAAATTGAAAAGAGGAAAAAAGTGAGGTGTGGTTTTTTATGCTTACAAAATGGAAAGAAACAAAATCTACTGTTTTCTGAGATGTGATCCAAAAAATTGAGTTGATTATTTTCAAGTTTTTTATAGGGCTTAGGTTTTGGATTCTATTCACTAAAAGTATAAAAATGCTTCTGAGAATGATATTATTTTTACCATTAAAAAAAATAAATTAAAAATTTAGATGAGTTGCAGATGCAAGAAAGTAACTGGATGGGAGATGACAGCAGGCCAAAGTCAGAATGGCTCATTTCCCTCTCCAGCCTGGGCATGTCCTCTTGCTCCACAACAATCATAGACCTCAGACCAAGGTGAACAATTTCCCTCACAAAACTGCCACCCAGCCTCACTTGTACTACAGAGAAAACATGGATATCCCTGCTGGGGCTTGTCAGGACACCAAGGCCGGACTGCAGCGTTAGACATAACCCAGACAGGTTCCCTCAAACTTCTTTTGAGGGTGCTTGTAGAAGATGGTTGGACTTTCCCATGCATGGAGGTAGAAATAAATCTGGTTAGCTTTTCCCTGTTTTTTAAGGGATCATGTATAGTAATGAACACTATTCTCAGCAGCCCACCAGACCTCCTGCTAAGCAGGAGGCTTGGCTATTAAAATAAATGAGAAATCACCATTGGTCACAGCATGAGCAGGATTTGCCCAGGTCTGAATGCCATGAAGAAAAATGGAGATAAAATACAGCCATGCATATTAAAGTGAGGCTGTTTAAACAGTGATTTTCCTGGTGATGCCTATTCAGACCTTTACCTTCCAACATACTGGTTTTCTTTTCTAACTGAATGAGCACAAGCTAAGGCAATTTACATCAAACTCCTTCCCCAAACCTGACACTGGTAATTATTCCAAATAACAAGATTTGACAAGAGCCTGGAGAAGTGGCACTTAACTCCACTATAGCATTATGTCATTTTTTTCCTTTCTTAATCCCCTTCCTAAAAGCAGAAAAATGATATGGCACTCAGGTAGAAAGGAGTGACTGAAAATATAATGCTAAATATAAAAACACAGCTGCCATTATCATTTCACTCTGCTTGCAAACAGGACTACAATTATGCACATTTGGACCTCACCAATGATCCCTCAGCCCTCTGCACTTGTGTCTCTGGTTCCTCTGCTCAGCCTCTGCCTGTGGACTGCACGAGGACAGAGATGCTGAGTCCTGCTGGCAGCCCAAGCTTGCTGGAGATCTGAAGGTGAAGCTGAGTCACTCATCCTCATTCCTACAGCACCAGATTGGCAGCTCACAAACAAGTTTTTGTCTTCATTATGCCCACGTGCTGAAAGATGAGCCATCAGGGAAGAATACCAGCCTGGCTGAACAGAGAGGTGGAACACAGTGAAAAAAAAAGAGGAGTTTGTGACCTTTGGAAGAAGGGGAAGGCAGCTCGGGGGGACATCATGACGTTATGCAGGGAAAAAATTAGAAGGCCCAAAGCACAACAAAAACTTTATGTGGCTACTGCAGTAAAAGACAATTTAAAAAATTTTTTTCATAAATACATTGTCAACAAAAAGAGAATCCAGGTGGGGCAGTCCTAACACAGCTGCTGGAATTCCTCCCTTTCCTCTCGGGAATGTGTGCGGACAGCGAACCCAGCACGGAGCGGATGCACTTCAGCTTGAATGAAGCCTGGGAGCGGGCGGGACCCCCCAGCTGGCAGCAGGTCCCCATCCATCCCTCGGGAGGGTGTCCTGGGAAGGGCTGGGATTGCTCAGCCACCTCCAGGGCCTCCAAGGCAATGGCTCATTCCAGCACCACTGGCTTTTCTGCTGGAGCACCACAATACCGGGGTACTATTACAGCAGCAAATTGGCCCATTAAGCCTCAGGAATAATGACTGCTGCTGGTAATTACGCCTAATCCACTAATGAGCTATTGTTTGCTTCCAGCATTAAGGTAAGCTTAATGATGTGAAAAAAAAAGGGCAAAATAGACCTGCCTCAAAACTGCTAAACCAACTTAATTGAACAGATGCTTGCTTAGCACCTGCATTGTCATGCTGATTCATAGAGAATTGTTTTAATTGCAAGATGATCCTCAGTGGATCATGTTTCCTTCACCTTAGGGTAGGTTCAGAAGTCAGAGAGTAGGAATTGATTCATTTGGTAGCATTAGTATGAAGGTTTAACACATGCAATGTGGCTTTTCATCTAAGCTGGCCAACACATGAATGATAAGGCCCAACAGCAGAGAAAAAGCTCTGCAGCAATAATAGGAGAACATTAAAATCCCCTAATAGGAACTGCAAAATTGAAACCAAGTGTTGTACAACTTAATTTCTGTCCTGTATGAATTATATACTTATTAAGTAAAAGAAATGCTAAATGAAATGTATAAATTATTACAACAGTACTCATGTAAAACAAAGTTGTGCTTTGTAAATTGTTGAATGCCAGGATTGATGGTTTTCATGACTTTCCTAAGATCTTGCAAATTTGGCCAGGCTGCTATTTTTGCAAAACTTAGTCAGTGAATTTATTACTTACACAGCCAAATCAGTGCATTTCATTACCAACATAATAACTGCAAACATGTTATGAATTAGGTGAAAACAGCTTTTCCTAGAAGGATGAGACATTTATGCTGTTTAAACATAACCTTTTCTTGTGGAAAACCACAACAAATTCAAGGTCAAACATCAATATTCCTTTTTCTGCCCCAAACTACTAAAAATTATTCTATCACACAGGCAAGAGGACACTTTGCTTCTCTTTCCCTTAATTTATATACATTAAAACTGAATGCTGTAATTTTCCTTCAAATACAGCGCTATTGATGATATTGCTCTTGAATAAAATGTTCATGTTTTTATCTGCAGCAATTCTTCAACTGCTGGCTTTGAAATGTCATGGCAAAATGTAAAGAGGAAGGAAAAACTGCATAAAATATGCAGGACTTACCTTTAGGAAGTGTAAAAAATTAATAATCTTGAATAATCTTTGTACCCTCTTTGTTGTGAGACTTCTTATTTTTCTTATTGTTTGAAATATTTTTTTTCCTCATAGCATTACAAAAATAAGCAAATTTTATGTGCAAGATAACTCAGAAGACTGCTGTGGTTAAGATTAAAATACTTTGGAGGGGCATTGCATGCCCATTTCCCAACCTGATATAGCACTAGTCTCCTTATAGAGCATAATTCGTGAAATAAGCTGCATGAACATACTTTCCTCTTCTCCATGGGTTTGGAAACTTTAAATAACCACTGCAATCTTCTTGAGCTTCCTAGAGAGAATACTTATGTTACACACCCAAATAATAATTCATATTCTTCAGAGCCAGTGTGGCAGGCACATGGTTTGAATATTTGTCCCAGAAATCTCTGAGTTTTCCATCTCTCCCCTCAGTTTTTGGCCACTAAATACCTAAACACTTGCAATTCCCAGCTTTCTTTTTGATGCTATTTTCTCTTTATGGGCACTGCAGGAGTGGGAAGGGTTCCTCTGGGAAAGACAGCTGGGGAAAACCCCTGAGAGCAGCAGGAGGATCAGCACTCTGCTGCTCATTCCGAGGGTTCTGCCAGAAGCAGCATCCCATCCATTTGAGCCTGACTTCTCCTGGGATGATGCAATCAAGGATATTTTCCTTTGAATAAAACACCATGTCCTCACTGTGTGCTGAGGATGTCACACCAGCAAAGCCAGCCAACAACTGGGACAGGGGCCTGAGCACTGAGCCTGGGAAAGGAGGGTAGGAACTCTTCTGGACCTTCAGGCAGAAGTGGCAATCAGCACACTGCTGCTGCCATGCCTGTGGGAAAGGAGGTGGGAAGAGAGGTTCAGCTCATGACAATGTGGTTTCTGATGTGAAAAACTCAGCCATCATTCCCAGCCAAAGGCTCTCCCCAGTGCCAGTGCTCAGTATCCCCCTCTGAAGTTGTGCTGGGTGTGAAAACCAGCACAAGACCATAAATCCGTAGCTCATATGTCTACAAAACACCCGTTGTCACAAGTGCTAAAATCTGCTAGAATTGTTAAAATCCAAATTCAAATGCCCCGATAGTCTGTTATGTCCACTTTCTGAGTGAATGGCCAGCCAGAACAACATAATGCAATTGTAATTCTTTCCATTTTCCCCCACCATTTCCTATACAGGTGCTTTTTACCAGACCAGGAGGAAGAGTTTTGGGGGTTGCTGTTGTTATCCTCCAAGAACAAGGTATGAAGAAAAAAAGAAGCTGTTCCTGGCATAAGTGCAGGCTAGACATAAAATGTTCTCAGGTAAGTACCCAGCTCATGACCTGGCATTTTCTTACAGGTGATGTTAAGCTCACTGCTAATAGCCATAGGAAATAGGAAAAATCCTACTATTTGCCCTTTTTTAATCATTTGATGCCAACTCTTCCTGACCCCACCACCCAGTCTGATTATCAGCTTTAACTGGGACTGATCTACCAGCTTCACTTAGGGATGCTGCAGTAGATTCCTATCTCAAGAATTGCTCATAGCCCAGTTTAGAAGTATGTGAAATACAAGATTTTGGTGTAGTAGGAGATGAAAGAGAAACAACATTTCAGAAATTGTGCTCCTGTCATCTCTCCTATCCCCTGAAGCAGGCTTAGAAAGGGCTTTGCATGAAGGAGGCAGAGAGGGAGAGCTGCTCTCCACAAACATCCCCTCTGTGAGCCCGTCAGACCCAGCTCCCAGCCCTCCCCTGCCCCCAGCCCATCCCAGCACAGCTCCCGTGCGCAAACCTGACGTCAGACTTCAGAGCAGCCGAATTTCACTGAAGAACCAATTTACACATCCCTCTTCCTTAAATTCCTTCCAAATCCCCCATTAAGTGCTAAATGTCGCAGGGTTGAAAATTTCGCCCAAATGTTGTTTATATGTCAAACATTCTGATGCAAAGTGTGTCCTATGGTGGTGGAACCTCCTCTTCTCATTAAAACATTCCATGCCATAATAAATCTGTCCTGTAGGAGCTAATTTATGTCTGAGCAAATGATTTCCCATTTTTTTTTCAATAGTATAAATGTTTAGATTGCAACATTTTCCCTGAGCTGGAGGTTCTGAGTCTACATTTAGGGGCACAGCAATCCCACTGACACCTTTTCAGGCATACTGCTTTCACTGTACCTTGCTGGCCATGCCAGTGAGCTCCTCAGCCCCTGGTGAACACTTTTTGGTCCTACATCTATCCAATGGCAGACAGACATGACTATCACAGAAAGAAACGTTACATTTATGGAGTTGGCAAAGCAAAGAAACACATTTTCATGCAGCTGCCTAGAAAGGCAATTGTTTTCTTTCACACAATCTGGGGGAAGGAAAGCAAACAGGAGGGAGTGGCCAAGGTTTTTTCAAGGAGAAAGCAGCATTTTCTGCATCAAGCTCATTGAATTTTGCATGTAAGGGCTGAAGGCTCTGAATTCTGGTTGTAGCAGAATGCCCTGGAAGGATTTTAGATGTGGACTAGTATGGCAACACTCCTTGGATCCCAAGGCAGAGCTAACATTGTGGAAGCTATTCTTTGTGGGATAATGTGAAGCCTTCTCATAAGGCTGTTCCTGCACTTAAAGGAAGATTTTCTCATGCATGTTCACTTCCACTCTCTCTTTGCATGGGTCCCTTGTGCCCCAAAGTGTAGGTCTCCTCTGGACCCCATTTCATGCAGTTCTTGCTATGTTGGGCCTTCATTCCCTACAGGAAAGCAGCAGTTGGGCTTTTCCATGGCTCTGGCCAGTCATCCCAGCACATGATTCTTTTATACTAACAAAGAGGTTATTTTCTCAGACAACAGATCACAACCTCATTTTCCCTTTCTGAGGAGATTTCCCAACTAATAATACTTAACTATGAACAGAAAATTCTATGGGATTGTCAAGGATTTTTAATTCATTAATTTGGATACATTTTATGTGCAGAATCACCGTGTGTTCAAGCCAAGGTTGAGCTAGAACCACACAAATATTACACATCGCCTTGTTAATGCCAGCAAAGCCCTTTTTATTGCATAATTCTGCAGCCTGTCTGTAGTTTTTATTTCATTAATTTTCATCCTGATAATTGGAAGCAGCTTCTCTCCTTGCTTTTTTAAGATTTAATGAGCTACATAACTTCATGCCTCCCACTGAGGGGCTATAGGTCACTTTGCACTCTGCAGAGCTGCTACACCTTTCCCTACTTCTCTTTTACTCTCCAGCAACAAAAGATAATGTTTGTTGTCTTCCAGCAGAGATGTTTGTGCACTCATGATGTGTCAGGCATGTAGAGATGATCTTCTCTGCCAAGAAACACAAACTCCTGAGGTGGGGAAGATTCTTGCAGCAGTGATAGTGGGACATGAACCTGGAAGAGCTCTGGAAGACCTGGATTCCTCTTCTTGCTATTTCCCTCAGCCATGAACTCACCTTGGCTCTCTCAAAAAGCCTCACAAAGTGACACCAATACCTGGCTTGTTCCCTGGACAGTGATTTTTGCAAAGCAGTGATTTCAGCCTCTACTAGAGAAATTCTAGAGAAAGAAGTCAACAGAGATGGAAGTGTAATGTCTATCAGCTATGGAAAGTAGATTCTTCTGGCCTTGGGTACAAAAGCTTATCCATGTATATAGAAAACCACAATATTGCATCTTTTTCAGCTTCTCAAAATAATGACCAACCAACCAGGGTTTCACATGGATTCAAAATGTCCTGGCTAATTTGTAGGACACTGTCTTTCCACAATCCCTTGAGACTCAAATGAGAGATATGGCTTCATCCGACAGGAAAGTCATCAGGAATTGGACTGCAATGTCTTTCTGAGCCACATTTATGGATTTAATGTTCATAAGCACGTTGCGTACCTTGAAATATCCACAATGGCTATCGATTCACTTCGCCTCATGTTTCCGTATTTTTCCTGATTTCTTCCTTGCAATTTAAGAGCAGTTCAGAAATCCTTGAGCACCACCACAGTGGGGTGTTCATTTAAAAAAATACTTATCTTAAATTCAGAGAATTCTTAGTATTTTAAGAGAAAAAACATTAAACACATTTTTCCCATGCTGTTAACAATTGCTCTTGGAGTTTTTTTTGTTTACTTTCTAAGGGACTTTTAATTACACATTTTCAACTGAATTAAATATTCCAAAATGGTTTTCAAAACCCAGAAAAATACTGTCCCAAACCAAAAATAGGCTCTGTCTCCTTCTACCAGTTTGACAGACACAAACCAGAGCTATGAAAAAGCTACGTGCACATGTAAGGTTCAGCAATTGCACCATCTGAAATGCAATTATCTTGAGACCTTTTTTCCAAGATTTTTTTTAACAGTCCCACAACTCATTAGATAAATGGATACTAACAAAATAAACCACACAAGCCTCATATCCAGGTATGTAAAAAGACATCCTGAGCTGTCCTGGTTTGCTCGGCTCATCTTTAATGTGTCAACAATGCAAATTAAAAAGCAATCATAGCTTTGCTAGTTTTTAAGGGTGAATTACTCTGCACAAGGGAAAGACCATGCACCAGGGGTCTCAGTCCTAAAAAGCACGTTTTTGAGGTAAAGTGCTAAGTGACCTAGAAAAGCACACAACAAACAGGGGTCTTGTCTATACAGGAGCTTTGCATTGTACTGTGGCCCATAGCTGTATATGGATCACATTGAATAGGAAGCTATTTACTTATTTCAGTACATAATTCCACCTAAGATGAGTCAACAGCCAGTGTAAATAGGAGCTTTATTACCATTTGTCACCTGAAAGAATGGCCTCAAAAGCTGTCATTTGAATTTGGAAGGCAAATGGTGCCCTGCACATGGAAATGAAAGCCGCTGTGTTTTCTGCCTACACGGCTCATATTTGGTTGTCATCTTTTTACATCAAGCTTAACACTGCTGTGCCCTGGGGGCACGCTCTGCTCTGCATTGTGGGGGGTCCCAGTGCACAAACCTGTCGGTGCAGTGAGCACTCAGCCCCGAGTGATGGTGGCTGCTCAGGAGCACCCACCCCAACATGCCTGCCTTGGGAAGGCTTTCAAAGCTCGTCTTCCCCCTCCTCTTCCTCCTCCTCTTCCACGTAACTCCCTCCCACAAGCCATTTCTGGATGGGTGGGGATGGTCCTTGCTTTGGCTGGAGCTACAAGCCCCTTTTCCACCAGTTAATGGGCTGCTCTCTGAAATAGCATTTGTCCAGGTAGCAAAGACTCTGGGGGTCTATGTCAGTCTTCTGAGTATATCCCAAAAAGTCATGGAACTCTGTAAGGTGGGTGATGGGTGATGTGTGAAACCCTGCTGGGTCACACGGGTGCTGTGTTTGGGGGTTCTCAGCAGCTGCCAACACCCTGTTGTCACCACCTGGCACGCATGGAGCCGCACGAAGGAGTACAATGTGTACAAGGAAGGGCTGCCACATATTTATCTCCTGTTTTAAAATTCCAATTCATTGAGGGAAAAGATCATCATAAGAGGGCACCCAGTTAAATTTTAGTGATTTCTGCAGGAAGATAAATGTGTTAAAGTAGTAGAATGCCCTAAATAATTCCCTGAAATTGGAGGAGCTGCACATTTGCAACTGCATCACAGAAGGAACAGTAGCTACATTTGAGGACTATCCACACCCTTGTTTAATTTAGTTTTTATGTTTCTTTTGGAAAAAAAAGTCACAACCCACAAGCTCAGTGCTTTTGGATTAATAACATATACTTGTCAGCAAATAGTACATTAGCTGGCTCTTGGCAGCTCATCAAAACACATCATGGAATGGAGCTGCTCGTGTTTACAAAGCAAGGGAAGGGCAGGACATACTGTATAACGGGTAGCAACTCATTCTCTAGTCCATACAAATGGGCTAAAAGGCTCAGAGGAACTATGGCATGAATAAGACAGAGGAAATATTTTTTCAGTTAGTCAAAATGGTTTATGGGCTGTGATTAATGAAACATCCACCCGCTTGTTTGTGTTAACAATAGCTGCATCCATCAAGCAGAGTGCAGGTTTCTAATTCAGGCTACTGGCGCAGGCGCTGCTCGGAAGGCGTCTCCTCCCCAAAACAGAGCAGTGTCGCAAGAGAGGGCCCAGCCTGTGTTGGCAAGTGAGAAAATAGGTTGAAAACTCTGTCACAAAAGGATGGACAGGCTGTTGCTACAGGCAGTCAGTGCACTGACTTCCTACCCACTTTTATCATTTGCCTGCAAATCTGCACAAGCAGGATCTGTCCCATGACCATCATGCCACACATCCCCAGTCTGGGTGCTGAAGGTACATCACTGGTGTAAGGGTACCTCAAAAATAAGGAACCACAGAATTGTCATGCTCAGGTGACCCCAAGCCTGGACAGAGAGAGTGAGTGTGATTGATTGAATGACAGCATTCAATTCCAGTGTCTATATTTCTCACACATCTGCTTGGGATGTAGAGCTCGTGACTCACCCATGTTGGTTATGCAGCTTTTAGAGCCAACAGCTGCCCAGCTGTTTGGGTTGAGGAGAGCAAGCCAGACCCCAGCCCTGATAGCAGCTCCTTGTCTGGCCTTGGGCAAGCTCTGCAGCCCCTCCTCATTCATTCTTCATCTTAACAGTATTTGCTTACCCACCTCATAAGTACAGAGAGAGTTTGTTTATATTATAGAGCCCTTTGAAGTTGTAAATCCCTGTGAAAATGTCAAGTGTCACTATTATTTTATACTTGGTTGGTATTTCAGATTGAATGAGAGCCTTAGTACATGTAAATTGAATGCATATTAGGAGGTTTCCATTTAAAACATCAGCCAGTTATTGTAGCCTGAAACATCTTGCTCAACTTAAGATAACTACATACTTAAAGCAGAAAAGACTGCCAAAAGCCAAAGAAGAAAGAGGTTAGAATAACACCGTGCACTGCAAAGGTGAGGAGGCAAAGGCGGGTGACCCTGAGGATCAGGCGTGCGGTGGGATGGGAAAGCTTCCTCGCAGTGACTCAAATGTTTTATTAGCTTTATCCACAATAACATCCCCGCACACTGGCTGTGCCATTCATCTGTGCACACAATAA
This sequence comes from Onychostruthus taczanowskii, assembly GCF_017590055.1. Classification (NCBI taxonomy): domain Eukaryota; kingdom Metazoa; phylum Chordata; class Aves; order Passeriformes; family Passeridae; genus Onychostruthus; species Onychostruthus taczanowskii. The sequence continues at coordinate 9,313,036 of NW_024498573.1, forward strand.
CCACGGAGCAGGGCAGGAGCAGAGGTGCTGGAGGTGCTGCCCTGAGGCAGAGAGGGCAATTTTGCAGGAAACCTGCATTCCTGGAAAGGCAGGTTGGGCTGGGACATTGTCTGTGCTGCTGCTCTCTCCCCTCATTGGACGTCAAACATTTGTTAAACGTCTTTTCTTTGGTAAGTGCTGGGGGATTTTTGCTTTTAAAATGTTCAGTCACTACCGTGCATGCATGGTGGTGGTGGGGTATGGAAATACTGCTGAAAAAATGGATGTGGCAAAAATTCTACTGCCAAAACAAGATGAAAGGTGGAATGGTTTGCAGCAGTTGTTTGGGTTTTTTTTTTTAATATAAATATGTTATAGATAATGCTCCTCCCAATAGGTCTCTGAACATTATTTTTACTTGTCTTTTTTTGAAGTAGTATCCCTTGTTGGTTTTTTAGTTTATGTTGTATTTAAGAATGAGTTAGATGTGCTGTCCAGGAAGGTACAGTGGCATTTGGAGGGGTAGAACTGCATTTTTTGTTGCATCACATCTAGGGCAAGCCTTCTGCCAGCAGGCTTGATGGCCACAATAAAGACAAGCAGGAAACAAAAAAAAAGAAAGAAAGAAATCTACAGCAATGATGATACAAAAAGCACTCTTAAAAAAAAAAAAAAAAAAAAAAAAAGAAAACAAGAAAAAAAAAAAAGAAAAGTAAACCAAACCACAAAAAACAGAATAGGGCTCAAAAGGGCTCCAAAGAACAAACTTGTTGAGACTGGCCAAGAGTTGGCAACTGAGAAGTTTGGGCACTGGGGACAAGTGTTTGCCAGACATCTATGGGCCCATCATATCCACAGTTTCCAAGTTATTTTTTATTTCTATTTTTCATTTTCCTAACCGGACTTCTACCATGCATACAGTGGCTTGCAAATTAATAAATCTTCATATTAATTATTTGTAACAGCCCTGAAATGGAGTTCAGAGCACCATGAAATGTCCATCTCATTCTATTCCAATATTTTGGCAGGACCTTCTCCTTAGAAGAGCAAGTTTGCTCTTGCCCTGTTTCATCCTACAGCAGCTCTAAAAAGTCGCCCTGCTCCTCAGAAGAGAAACACAGACTTTCAAATGGCAACAGCAAAGGATTCAGCAGAGGCTCTGAATGGGAAGTGGTGGTCACATATAATGTTACAATTTTATATAATAATTTGTCTCCCTTTAAGCTCTAAGGAGAAAAATCCCTCTTGAAACCTCTTCTCCTCAGAAGCAAGTAGGAGATCTGGACCATGGCTAAAGTCAATGAGCTCAGCAGCAACTTCTGCCCATGCAGCACCAGCACAGCCTCTCCTTTTCCTGCTGTGACCTGGAAGAGGCAATGAATTTCCTGGTGTTACTTTTTCCCTGTAAAGTGCAGGGAAAGCAGGAGCCAGCCTGACCTGAGCTGACAGCCATTGCTTCCCTCACTCCCTGTTGTTGCATTGAAGCATGCAGCTTATTTCTGCTGCTCTCCAAAACTGCCTTTCCCGCCCATGGAGATTCCAAAATCCAGGTCCTGGGTGCTGTGAAGGGCTGATCAGCCTTTTGGGTTATGGGACAGCTGCTCTGCAGGGCAGGCCTGTTTGTGTTTCAAAAAGACAAAACTGTTGGAGAAGCAAGTGAACACATGAGCTCATTTGCAGAAAGTTCTCCTTCACCTTTGACTCTCATCTTCTGGGATGGATTTTCAAGCAGTAGCTTTTAATCCACTCCCTCCCAGCTCTTACTTGTGTCTAAAAGAGTTTTCTCCTTTGCCCTCCTTTCTGTTCACAAGCATGCAGGCTTTGGATACACAGCAACTGTTTTGATCTAAAATTCCAATATAGGGTACTTTGCTGGGAGGCATTCTAGATGGGAAGAGCAAAGGCTAGAACTAAACTCTCCTTATTTTGAACCATATGATCTGGCATAAAAATTTAATCCCTGTTTTTTAATGCACCTCTCCAATCTGGAATGGCTGCAAAGGAATTGCATTTCTTGATGGAAATCAAAGCTTTGCTTTTGGTTCCAGCCCAAAGTGATGCCAATTTTGGTTGTCTCTTTCCAAGGGAAAAATAAGGAGAGAATAAAATTCTGAAACGAAGTCCCCTTATCTCTGGGAAATGAGGCTGATGGGTGGCTTGGATGGGCTGCAATAAAGAAGGAATGTCAGTCCTTGAAACTGCATCCTGCATTTGAAAAAACTCCCCAGCAAAGTTTTTTCTTTAATTGGGCATGTTCATGCAAAAACAATCTCAATCTGATGAAACAGAATTTTCCAACCCATCCCCCCAAAACCCTATTTTATTGGATAGTTTCCACCTGTGCTTTGCATTGTGGATTAAGGAGAGTTTCTCCTCTCTGCCTCTGTCTTTGTAATCCTAGAAGTCCATCAACAGCCAAGGACAAATTTGCAAATAAATTCCCAGCAGTTCTGCAAGCAGTTTTCATTTCAAATTCACCAAGACTTGGACATGTTCCTCTGCCTAGCAAGAAAAACCAGGACATTCTGGACCAGCAGTTCAGCAAGCAGGCAGCAGCATGGCTGCAAAGGAGCAATTCCCAGTTTTCTTTAATAGAAGATTTGTGTTTGACTCCCTGAAATTAGGTAGAAGGGGGCACACTTACAGCTGCTTAGGAACATTAGCATTTAGAGGATAAATTGGTGTTGTCAGCAAAGAAACAATCACCATAAACAGATGTATTGGTTTTATCCAACAGCTGCAAAAATTAAGAGTTACAAACCATGCCCTTTATTGGATTTTTACTCTATTGGGGCATTTAGCACTTGGCTTGACTAACGAGATTGTGACAAGTGTTTCCAAACTATCTGCAAGGCAGGACTTTTCTAAAATATGCAGAAAAGGAGGGGTAGGGGGCAAAAAGAGAAAGTTTTTATCTTTATTCTGATCATCTGGAAAATTAAAAAATTCTTGTTGGACTAGAATTAGGAATTTTAATCCTTTGAAGTCAGTAATGCTCAAGAGGAAGTTAGATGCAAATGAAAATATCTGATTAAACTGGAAAATATACTGCCTTCTGTTTGCAGGAGGGGTATGATGGGTCTATAATAAGGTACATTTTTGCTGAGAACTAAAGATGGAAAAACAAAAGCTTTACTGAATTTTTAAATAATAATTAATAATCCATAGCTAAGCCATGCAAGGGGATATTCTTTAGTCAGACTACTTAAAATAATATTCACAAAGTCCCTCTCTCCCACTGATGCAATTTAGTGTAGCCTCACTCAAGTGTTAATAAAGATTTTGACCTTGGCAGCTTTTCTGATGATAGAAATATTACTTCTATAGTCTTGAAATCAATTTCTGTATATTCTTTTTCCCCAGACATTCCATCTTTTCTCTAAGTTATGTGGCAGTTCACTTTGTTTCTGAAGACAGGAATGAGGAGGGATGCTCACACTCCAGACATTGATAATTGAAACAGAACAGTCACTTTTGCTTGTTTTCATAAAAATATAAATTGACCTTTTTGCTGTTCACTCAGTGTTCTATATTTAAGGAAGTATTCTCAATTACAGAATTTGGCTGTCAGCCCTTTTCTGTATAAAAGACAAATATGTTTTTATCACTCCTGAAGAGTTAAGTTGTTAAGTTCCTTAATATTTCCTTTGAAAAGTAGACTTGCTCAATGATTCCATCTGAAATGTCACGGTATTTGCATTTCAAAGATAACTGGTTCCAAAAGCAGTTCTGGAGCAGGACTACCAGATCTAAGAGGGGTCTGGCTCAATGTTTCAGGCAAAATAACAGTATTAACAACTTCTCATGAGCAGTCGGTCTGGATCTGACCTCAGTTCCTTTAACAATAAATCACTTCAGATCTGCCTCCTTTTTGTAGCGTGTAAAACCCAGATTACATTTGCTTGCAGCAACATCACAACACAAACGCTGGAAAGCAGAATTAAAGTAAGAAAGGAATAAAACTACCAAGATTTTGATGGAAACTGTGCTGCCAAAGAGGACACCACAAAAGGTTGATGGAGGAGCCAGAGTGAAGTCACAGATAAATGTATGATTTGTCTGTAGTTTTCACTGAAATCAGGACACAATCCATGGCATGTTTCCACAGGAGCTGCTGCAGTGGTTTTTGATCTCAAGAGGTATTTCAGCTCACAGACACAAATGCTGGCTCTGCTGTCTTTCTCCTGAGAAACCTCATCACCAGATGGTGCAGAAAAGAATTCACAGTTCATAAATGAAGAAGTTACTGTTTAGCAATGCACAGTGGCAGCCACTTGGCCATGCTTTTGGCTTGCCCAAGGCTCACCAAGGAAGGATCAGGAACACCCATATAAGTGAGCAGATCAAAACTATTCCACCCTCCACGACCTCATGAAATTAGGTACATTCATGGTTTAATTTTCCCCAGCACCTGTAAATTCAGATGTATCAGGAGATTCCACATCCATAGAGCAAATAATAAATTTTCGCAAAAATGCTTTAATGTGAAATACCATATGGAAGTTGGAAATTGTCCTGTCAAATCCAAGTGTCCTGGGTTATGATGCAATGGGGAGAAGGTAGGAAGTTCCTGGCTATGTTTGCAAAATTGCATTATAATTATTTCCAAGCTCACAATTACTTTTGCTTCTTGCTTTTCTCAGGACCATCATCTCCACCAAATTTTTTTCTCCATTTCCCTGGAGCCATGCTCCTCAGAGACCCTTCCTTTTGCCTCTTACAGTTTTGTTCAGCCCTGTAATAAAATTGCATCTTTTATTTCACATAGCCGGGATATTTTGTGGGAGGAGAAGATTTGGAACAAGCGCTTCATTATCATTTTAGCAGAACATGGCAGTAACAACAAAGCAGGACAGCTGACACAAATCACCCATTTTATAAGTTCTAATGCAGATAATGCTAGGAAAAGAAACACGTAACAGAAACCAGATATCTCAGTGTGGCTGCTACATGCCATCCATGGCCCGGCCATTTCAGCTCCTTCAAATGCTCCTCATATTCCTTGCTGGGTTTTCAGGGAAAGTCAGGACAGAGGCAGGGCTTCATATCCAGTGGTTGAAAGGCACCTGGTTTCAGACTGTGGAGGTTTTGCTAGCAGGTCATTTTGGGAGAGAGAAATAGATATGTGCTGGTGAGCAGAGGAGAGGGATGGGGGTTTGTGGGGAATTCAGTCCCAGGATTCAGGGTGGTGAAAATCAGCCACTGCCCCACTGTGCCATGGCCACATGTGACTGTGGCGTTCCCACGAGGTGGCAAGCTGACCTCAAAGTGTGGGACTAGACTCTTTTGTGATTTCAACCTGTGTTGCAGGCTCTCTGCAGCTGCTGCATTCATTTGGGGAGAGAATAAATAGGGGAGAGGCACAGCTGCCTCTCTGTTAGAGCGTGCTCCGGGGCTGTCCCAGCAGAGGTTGGAGCAGCTTTGCTGCTGCTGCTGCCCTGGGCTGGAGGCACTGAGGAGCTCACAGGAGTCAAAAGTGCTCTGTGCAGGCAGGTGGGGCACCCAGCCTGGCCAGGGCCACAAGCATGTCATGTCACTACAGGCTCCAAGCACACAAAGAGTTCCCACACACAGAGGAATAATGTCCTTACACACCCTCAGTTAAACGGAGCTGGTTTGAAACACCACTGTGAAATATTTGTTTTCTTTTAAACTTGTTTTTCTTCCTTCCAAAGGTCACCTTAAGTGGATCCCAGGTACATTTTTCCTCCAGGCTGTTTTTGAGCCTGTATTGACTGATTGCCAAATCTCAGCCCTGCTGATTGCCAGTTTATAACACGCTGATAAAGCCGGCTTAAGCCGCTTGTGCTCCCCACACCAAAAATGTCCCCTGTCATTCCTGACCCTCTCCCTCCACTGCCTCCCACATCCCACCCAGCTCACTGCCTGTGTTCTCTCCATCCCTGACTCCCAGGCAGCACTGTCTCTGGGCAGGCACTCCAGGCTGAGAGTGTCCAAGGATGAGGGTGGCTTTTGTCCCCAGCACGGGCATTGTCACTGCTGCAGCTGTGCACAGCTGGGCCAGGGGAGCTGGCTGGGCACCCGCTGCCTCCCCACAGAGCACCTGTGGAGCTGAGCCTTCTGACAGCCCTTGGAGCAAACATTTTACCAAAAAAAATTTCCAGTGAGGTAAAAAGAAATTAATGCGTGTGAGGAAAGCCGACAGTCTTTGTTTCTTCTTCATTTTTTAGCTGAAACATTTTATTGTTTCATCTTTTTATTTTTTTTTGATTGGCCAGATTGCTTTTTTAATTGCTGCAGATAGTTTTTAGAAGTCTGAGATAAACTAAAATGTTTTGACTAATCTCAGTCAGGGCAAGTTTTTCTGAGTTGGTGAAAACTGAATCTTTGAGAAGAAAGCAGGTTGTTTCTTTAGAAAATTATAATCTTTTTGTGTCTGGATAATCTAAGTTGTATGGATTTTTCCACTGAAGAAAATAAAAACAATTAATTTCTTTTCCAAGTAAAACATGAAATTTTTCTCAATCAAAGTCAAAATATTTTAAATTTGTGTTCATTTTTCCCTTTGTTTCAGAAAAACAAAGCCAGGGCTTTGGGTGGCTGAGTGGAATGTCCTGGGGAAGACAGATGTATTACTGCCCCAAAAGATTCCGTGGGATGTTACGGACACCTCGCCTGCCAAGTGAGACATAAAATCACAGTCCAAGCTAATTGTAGGCACAGGGATTTTGTGGTAGTCGTTTGCAGCAATCTGGGTATCAGTTAGAGGGCTATAGCCAAATTGCCTCTTCGCTCTGCCTGCAGAGGTTTCAGGGTATTTTCACAAAGAAATTCTTCATTTCTGTAGTGTGGCTTCACAGTGACCCATGTTATCCACGGCATTAGCTACCAACAGCTGCCAGACAGGATTTTTGTCCATGATGTATATTTTTGTATTGTCATTTTGTTGAGTTTATGAAAAGATTTAGGACAAAATCCTGGCCCAAGTCAAATCACTGCTAAAATTTCCATGGACCTCACTAAAGGCAGGGTTTTCCTCAGAGGATTAAAGCAGAAGGGTGTTGAACTGTTAATAGTGGGAGAAAACTCTGAGCAATTAATTTCTTCCCTGTCTATCAGCATCTTGTGCTATTCTGAAATGTGCCCTGAGCACGTTGCAGTTTTCTCCCTATTTAATCATGATTTGAAGCTATTTCACAGCTCAGTTTGGACACTTCTTGCAGGGATTTGAGTGCAAAAGCCATTTTGGTTCATTTCATTAAGCACCTCAATTCAGGGATTTACTTCTAATCCTTGAACAAAAATATCTCTCAGAACCAAGTTACTCCTGCAATGTTTGTCTTCATAAATTGAAAAAAAGAAACACTTGCCAGGAATATTCACTGTTATTTACTTTATTTTTCTATTTCCACGGGCTTTTTAGCAGTGCTTCCGTCTGTCGCAGCCTGCCCAGGATTGGCCACAGGAGGGATTCAAACTGCACATTTGTTAAAAAATCAGAAAGCAATTGCTCAAGCCTAAATAAAAGCATGAATTCATTGGCAGCACAGGAAGAAGAAAAGTTATTCGCTTGTTAAGGTCATTGTAGGAATTTTCACTGAACAGCTATAATTACAACTAAAACAAATTATTATGCATAAACATTAGCACGGGTAAGAAATCGATGGTTACTGCTGGGGTGGTCTGGGGCTTGCCCCAGAATGTCTCAGGATTGCGTTTCTCATCACACAAAATTTAAATCGGGTGATGCTCAACCAAATTCCTCACTGAAAAATTAATTTTCCCAGGTGCTCCTTCTTCTGTGAAGTAAAAAGCTGGAAAATGTCCCCTTTGTCCACCAGGTGGCACGAAGGGAAGCACCACTGGAAACCGGCTGGGATAGTAACTCCTCGAACAATGTCCTTGCTGGAGGAGATGCAGAGTGACAGAAGATCCCAGCAGCGCCCATTCCAGTGCTCCCTACGTCCTGGGAGAGGTGGCAGTGGCAGTGTGGGTTTGGGATATTTGTGCCTGTCCCCTCCAGTCAGCGGTGAGACAGAGGGGCTTGCAGAAAGGGCTTGCTTTTGGGAGGGTGGTGAGAGAGGCTCTGGAAATCCCCACCACTCCTCGAGGCACAGAATGGGTGCTGGGGACAAGAAGGGGACACTTGGGCCAGGGCACTCATGGCAGAGGGGGCTTGCAGAGATGGAGCAGAGATGGGGCAGAGATGGGGCAGAGATGAGGCAGAGAGAGATGGAGCAGAGATGGGGCAGAGATGGGGCAGAGATGGAGCAGAGATGGGGCAGAGATGGGGCAGAGATGGAGCAGAGATGGGGCAGAGATGGGGCAGAGATGGAGCAGAGATGGGGCAGAGATGGGGCAGAGATGGAGCAGAGATGGGGCAGAGATGGGGCAGAGATGGAGCAGAGATGGGGCAGAGATGGGGGCAGTGGTGGCTGATTCACTGCCTGGCCACACAGAAATGGAATGATGTGAGGAATACGGAGGGATTTGATACAGAGTATTTGTGCCCAAAGGAGAGGGAGTTCTGAAATCTTCCTGGGGCTATAGGGCAGTGCTGTTGTTAGATGTGGATGGAGGGGGCATCTGATGGGGGAGAAAATTTCTGGGAAGAGCTGGAGCCTGCTGCAGGTAGCAAAATATGAATGAACCATCAAAGGCAGAGAGGGAGGGGAGGAGTGTGTGGACTTTCCTGAACAGTGGGGTGAGGACAGGGGTGAAAACAAGCGTGTCCCAAGCTCAGCAGTGAAGGCTGCACAGTGTGGATCCAGCTGCAGCCAGCTGCTGGGCTGCCCAGTCCCAGCCTGGCTCAGCTAAGCTCAGCTGGGCTCCGCTCCACGGTTCCTTGCCCTTGCCTCAGCTGAGTGTGGGAGGTTTTAGCAGAGACACCAGAAGGCTTCAGAACCTTTGGTTATCTCAGATAGAGAAGGTCAAGTATGACACAAGAGTGCAGAGGTAGCAGGAGCATGGCAGTGAGATGCAAAAGAGGCAGAAGGGCAGCAGGAAGGTTTTAGCCTGGTCTCAGCCTCCAGTCTCAGTGCAGGCATGAAGTGTGACAGTGGGGACATCCATGAGGAGCACGACCAGGCTGGTGGCCTTAAACCCCTACAGCAATTGGCTTTTGACTAGACAAAGGGGAATTAAATATTTGTATAAAATGGAACATTTACGCTTCTCTACCATAGAGGTGACCAGTACCTTCAGAGCCCAAAATGAGCCTGAGGTTAGGAGCCCCTTGACGCTGAGCAGCTGACTGTGGCCCGTTTCTCTTCCCTGATGTGTCTTTGCTGCCTGCCTGCTATTCCCTTCAGCCTCAGAGCAGTTTTTGGGCACTGGGACCAGGGCTGCTCACAGCCATCCCTCCTCTCCCCACTCACCAGAGCCTGGCACTGCACAGGGTGACCACAACGATGCTTCAGCAAGTGCCCTGGCAAGGAGAGCCCAAGGAGGGCATTTTGGCAACCTGTGGCATCTCCTGGAGAAGTCCCAGAACAAGCAGGAAACGCTGGAGCATGGAGAGGAGAGCTTAGGGGAGAGCAGGAGCAGAGGGGCAGTACGAGGGCAGCAGACAGCCCTGGGACAGGCAACTGGAGCAGGGAAGGGAAAATGCATTTTGGGATAAAAATAAGCCCAGTGTGCACAAAAAGCTGACCTGACACAGCTCTTGGGAAAATATCAATCCTGTATTTGCTGACCCCAGGGGTGCAGCTGAGCTCTGTGTCAGTGCCCCTCCATGCTGCACAGGGGATGTAGGAGAGAAACACCAGGGAGGTGGATGCAGTAAAACAGTAGGAACTCGTCGATTTCAAAGCCCATTGTATTAAAATATGTTTATATCTTGGTTCTTTATTAAATATAAGCAGTTTGCTACTTGTATACATTTCTACATCTTCAGTGCAATCTGCTTTGCATCAGGCATTGATATATTGGTATAGTATCTGAAATGTTAGCTCTCAGGGAATATAAATAGCATGCTGATACTAAATCTGCTTTCAAAAATAGTTACAGGACAATAAATCTGAAGGACTTGAAGGTTTTTAATCACCTCTACTTAGTTATTCAAGGATGGGCCAAAAAAGCAATCATTTAAATTAAAGAAACAAAAGAGACACAACAGAAAATTCTTATGCACAATAATTGCTTTCTCTACTAATATTTACTCCAAGGCTAAGAAAATATTATGGAATTTTACAAATATCTTTCTCTCTTAATTTTTCCAGCACACTAAACATTGATCCAAAAGAAATCTTATTCAGGATGGTGGGTTTTTTCCCTTTTTCTTTTCATTTTTTGTCCATTTCAAGAAATCCTAAATAATGAGTCTATGGGGGAGATCTCACTGGGGATTAAGCAAGGACAGCTCACAGTACTTTGCTGGACCCCAGCCACCAGGAGCAGCTCCCTCTTTTGCTTTTGCCAGTATTGCAATGTTATTAAACCCAGAGATACTCTGGCTGTCGAGGGAGAGCAGAAGCCACTCCTCTGATGTTATTTTGGTTTGTTCCCATTAAAGGTCTGAAGAATGAAGTTCAGGGTAATGCAGGTGAGTTGGAGAGATGCAAAGGGCTGAGGAAGGGGTCAGTGTTAGGGCAGGCAGGGAGTGACAGAGGGAGGATGCTCACGTGAAGTGCCGTGTCTGCAAGAGAAATGGGGCAAAATAATGCAAAAGCCACAAAATTAGGAATGGGAAAGTAGCAGGGTCTGACAAGGTTGGTTTTGTAGCTTCAGGAAAAGGCTAGGGCAGACTTTTTAAATAACCTCCTACAATTTGCCTTAGGCCCAGCAAAGATTTAATATATTGTTGAACTTAAGTCACTTAATAGCCATGCAGGACTCAATGGAGCTATTCATGTGAGTAAAGCATTGGTCTTAGCAGATCTGCTTCCTAATCTGCAAAGCAGAGAGAGCACCACCTCGGGAGAGGGCTGCAGCTGCAATTAACGCTGGGCAAGGCTGGGTGCTGCCAGCAGTCATGTGCCCCTGTCAGTGCCCATAACCATGAATCCCAGGCACCCCAGCATCCTGGCCAGAGCCAGCCCTCAGCTCTAACCCAAAATGTTCTCATCTTAGCCATTGAGTTACCTTTGTTTTGTTTTTGAAACTAAAACTGTGCTTTAAGTATGCAATATGGTTAAGGAACAGAAATGTAAAACACAGTTGCACACTGTCATAAATACTGTCAGTGTCATTGCTCAGCTCTCAAAATTTAAAAAAAATGTAAAAGCAGGTGAAGAGGGTTGAGAGAAGACCAAAAGCTCATTCTCAAATAAATTCTACGTGTCTTTTTTCAAGAAGGTATAACCCCTAATAAAATATAAGTGAGACAGACAAAAATAATCTGCAAACACAGATCCCAAGTTCCCATTTATGGTAATTGGTTTTACTGAAACTCAATTAATAAAAAGCTTTGGTTTAAATTAAATTAAGTATGAGTCCATCTCTATTTCCCAGCAAGATTAAGTCCTTGAAAATTACCAAACATAGCTGCACACAAATTGCCTTTTCCCAAAGAGAGCTTCAGCATCTCAAAATATGTCCTGGATGAGAGCAGTCGTATCCAGACTGGGCACAGCTAATTGGTACCCTGGAGGGTTTTTACTCTTGGCATTTGAGAAATAATGAGAATCAAAACCATTAGTAGGCAGGGAAAAGGGTGATAGAAATGCTAGCCTGCTTTTTTTCTGTCATGTTCATATTATGTTGTCTCTGGGCAAGAATTCCCACTAATTTTCCTTCCGAAGTTCAGTAACTCTCTTAAATCATTGTGTGACAAATGCAGCTCTTCATTGCACAAAGTTTGTAAGAATTGCTCAGGTAGATAACTAGTGGAGATGATAAAAAAAAAGGAGTGGGAGATATTCTGTGATAGATCACATCCTTTTTACTGGAAAAGGTCACACAGACATCTCCCTAAAACAAGGGTTTAGAGATGTGATTGGGGTGAGAAATGTGCGCTTTTTTTCCTTATATTTTTGGTCCTAGTAAGTATACTACACTCTTTCTATCTTCATAAAAAGAAAAAAAATCAAATGCACATGTGAATTTCTTCAGCCTTGGAGATGGGTGGCTGCTTAGTGTCACACTGGAAAGCAATCTGGAAGTCAGAATTGTACTACTGTGGTTATCATCAAAACTAATCAAACGCCGGTATCCAAAAGTGTGAAACCCTTTCAGCAGGCAAATCAAAAAATGCACCAACTCCCAGAACCAACACAGACCAAACAAGAAATTACAAACACATGTCTAGAAGCTGCTCCAGCTCCATGTATCTCAGCAAGGAAATGTTCCTGAGGTGTGGGACCCTCATCTTTCCTTTCCTTTGTACAGGGACATCCCTCAGACTGTCCCAGTCCTGCCTCTGAGAGCACTGAGGTGGTCAGGCTAATCCCAATAGGAACAAAACAACGTCAAGGAAAGGACTGGGACAGAAGCACCAGGAGAGTGATGCAGGGAGGGAAGAATGCTGGCTTCCCTGCTGACCAGAGGGCTCAAGCTGCCACCCCCTTTTCTATTTTACTTAGAGATTACTTCAGATTTTCAGAAAGATATTTGGTCTGGCATTTTTCTGGGAATAAATATTTTAATTGACATTGTAATAAAAATTTCTCCTGGACCTAGAAAGATGTAGGGCTGATAAATGAGTAGAAAAATATTGCCTGGTTGGGATTTTTCTGAGGGAGGAATACAGTGCATTCCCTCACTTAGGTAGTTTTCATTGATATGAAAACACCCCACTCTGAAAACTGGCAAAATGTATACACAAACCAGGAGATGAAACAATTTCCAGGACTTAACCTCAAATTTCTTTAAAAATTCATTAATTCTCATGATGCTGCTAACCCTGTATTCCTCACCATCACTAAAAAAAAAAAAAAAAGAAAAACTTCATGTATGTTTTCTGCCTGGATAGTGAATAACTTCAGCAAAACAATTAAAAACAATATCTCAAATTACTCCAGCTTCAGTGCACACTGTGAGGTTGTGAACATAAGCCAGTAACATTCCACTCTTTACCAGTCTCATGCAGAACACCTTCATGAGTTTTTGAAACCTGCGAATAAAAAGCACTGAGTGCCCCAGACCCAGGATGAGCTGAGCAAGGGGAATGCTCCCTGCCAAACACACTTTTTCCACTCTAGGTAGGGCTGTGCTTTTATTCTGGTACCTAAAGGCTAACTCAGTAGTACATTTTGGTGTTTGGCACAATCATTTGCAAACCATTGAGAGAGCAAATGAATAGACCTGCAGAAAGTGGTGGGGCCAGAGGAAACTCTGTGGCAAAGCCTGATGTCTTTGAGAAAATCAGACTCTGAAGTGTTGTGAAGGAAAACACCATCGCCACCCATCAATCACCTGCCCACAGTCGTTCCTAAGGCCAAGCAAACAGCAGCTGTGAGAATGTAAGTGCTGAGGTTTAAAGCAATTTCCCTGGGATGAGACACAGCCAGGATGGCACCGAGTTTGGAATCCAAACAGGAGAACTGGCACTGCTGAGCTATGGGGAGAGGACGTGGTCCAAGGTGCAGACACCACCACACACCCCAGTGCAGCAAGGCAGGCACAGTGTCACATGAAACAGCCACATCTGCTTGCATTTCATCACTGAAATGGTGAAGTTTGACTTTAGCTTGACCTTGCAATTCACAAGCTCTGGGGAAAAAGGAAGAAAAAAAAAAGGCCAAAAAGGAAAGAAGAAAAAAAGTAACAGAAAACAGCTAAAAAGCAAGCAGCAACTATAACAGGCTGTAACCTCATGGTACATGATGAATTAAAACCAAATGAGCTGCTTTGCAATATAAGCAGTGTCTGGTGGGATTTTGCTGAGGATGCTGCAATATTTGAACTCCTTCTCTCCATAATACAAAATTCCCGAATCAATCTGTTTACACCAATGTTGCCTGAACATTTCAGGATTCATACCTGGATGCCCTTTGCAAAAGAAAAAACCATTAAAAATCCTCTCTGTTGGCAAGATGTGTCCTTTTAAAAGCAAGATTGAGACACACTTGTTTTTCAAACTTCCCCCCAGGAAACAGTTGCTGAGTTCTAATCAACAGTTACTCCCCAGGATCCATGACCCAGATCCTCGCTGGAGCCTAGAGTGGGCTTGTTCCAGGGGATCTGGCCCACTGGGTGTCTCACATGACTCAGCAAGCAGCTCCTGGGACAGCACTTGATCAATGTCTAATTGCTGCTGGTGATGCTGGTGTCCAGGAGGCTGTGCTGAATCCAGCCTGTGCTGCTGGCTGCTGTCCTCCCTGGGGCTGCCCCAACTTGTCCCACTGGCTCCCCGGTTTTGGGACATGGTGTAACTCAGAGCTCTGCAGACACCAGGCTGCACTGAGGGGTCTGGATTTACCAAATACACCACGGCCAGTAACACATTCACTTCCACACCACCCCCTGGGTAATAAAGTCTTTTTTCGAGCACATCGCTATTTAGACAAGAGATCATTAAGTGTCATCAAGTGTGTCAGTGGGAGTGAAAGAGGAGAAGCTGTTGGCTCTGCTCTAGTCCCGGTAATAAATGGGATGATAAATGATGCACTCTCTGTGTGTGAGCTACAGATTGGCCCCAGAAAATGCATTGGAGATTCAAAACTTGTACAAAAAATTAGGCAATGTTTTCACTTGTTTCAGAGAAAGGTCAGCTGGTGAGCAAACACTGGTGTATTTACAATGCCAGAACAAAAAAGTGGTGTCTGATGGTCCCTCTCCCTTGTTTTCCACAGTATTCCAAGGAAATAGGATAATCTCCTATGGAAAATCTATTAATGACTTCAAACTATCCAGTCCTTTTGTAAAGTCAGACTCAGTGCTACACATATGCTTTCAGGATCTTCTTCTCCTCATCCCTGCATATATCCTACAATCACACACTTCAGTCTCTTCATAAGCCTTGTGCCAAAAAAATGTTCCCTAAAGCCACTCTCAGCTCAGCCCACAGCAGCAACACCAGACCACCAGAGCTTCCTCCTTCCACAGTGCCAATATTTAACATCTGTGTGAGCTCCTGGCCCTGAAAAGGGTCATGAGACAACTCCACAAGATTTCAGCAGGACCAGGATGCCACCTACTGCTCTTGGTCTTCACTTGGGCACTCCCACATTAAAAGACAGGATAAGGAATCACTTTTTCACACCACTGAGAAGAGGAGTTGTGAGGATACAGGGAGCAGGAACAGGGCAGAAGTTCAGACCAAGGGGAAATACCAGATCATTGCTGCACAGCCTCTCATGCGGTGATCCCAGCACTCCTTTTCTTCTCTACACAAATATTTGTATGACCCTTTAGAGACATTTTCTTTGGGTGATCTGACTTTTCTTAGAGATGCCAAAGCCCGTGGTGGCCTCTCATCACAGGTCACTGGTTAGAGGCACACGGCAGGCGCGATGCTCTGGCACAGCAACCGGATCAGCCCAAGCTCTGACCTCGACCCTGACATGGTTAATTCTCTCCCCTCTTGCCCTGACTTGCAGTGTCTGAACTTTTGTTCATTCAGCTGATGATCTGTGTCATCCTTTATGCAAACAAGCATAAATTGACTAATTAATCTCTGGGGTAACCCCCCTGATTTCAGTGGAACTGCAGTCAAAGTGGAACAGATCTTTAATGTACTTTGCTCCTGTAGCACAGCCTGTGTCTTGTCCACTAGACAACATATACCTCTAATTATATGGATTTGACTCTTAATCTTTTCTGGTCTCAGGAGATTCAAGTTGCTGAAAATTATGGACTTCACTTGGAAACTACAACATCACCAAACCACCTTGCTGGAAAGCCAGGAATGTTTTGGACCTGTGAACCAAAACCAGCAGTGCAGACTGAGTGGCTGGGGTTTAATCACCATGCCACTGGGAAGCCTGAATTCCTGCAGTTTGGCTCCCATTCCCAGTCCTCAGCCACAGCAAAGCTTGCTTGTGCAAAATGCCACATTTGAACCTTTCTGTGTCATTTCATACTTGAAACCAAAACACTCATCCAGGGCAAGACAGAGTCCTTTCTGCAGCACAGGAGCAGACAGGTGAGAGTGGGAAGTGTCATCGTGCATTTAAGTGGCTTCATATGAAAATGCATGCCTTTCAAATCACAGTCAGAACCTTCTCTGTCTTTAAACAGCTTTACTCTTTTTTCCGTCCTCTATCCCATAACTTTCTTCTCAGCTATAAGCAGCTGAAGGCTTTGTGAGAGTTATTGTGAAAGACCAAACAATAGATCTGAGCCTTGCCCAGGAGTCTGAAGGTTTCCCTTTCTTTTTTTCAAAATGAAAAAGACGAGTTGCAGTTGACAGCTGTCCATAAAAATTGTAACATACAAATCGTATAATATAAACTAAAGAGAGACCAAAAGTACCACAGGAAAAAAAAAGAAAAATGAGCTTGTTAGAACATTCTGTATTACAGCTGTTTCCCTTGACAGTTTTCTGTACCCTAATACGCTCAACAAATTGGCAACCTGTCCTTATATATTTGCATCAGGATTCCCTTAAGGGAAATGTCTATATTATTCTGTTTTGGATAAAGGAAGCAGTTTGATGTGACAGGTAGGTCAAGTGTTTCTTTAATAAAGCATATGGGTAGGAAGAAAGAAATAGGCTATTGTCAATGACTTGACAAATAGGTAGATATGCCCCCCTTGAGTATAGCCATGGAGAGCTACTAGATAAATAGCCCTTGTTATTTTGATTTAACCACTTGGCTGCTGAATACATTTTTCCCAGAACAGCGCCCTCAATAAAGGTCACACCAGAGATTATTTTATAGTCTGTAGTGAGGTGTTAACTCAGTTTGGATTTTAGTTACACAGAACAAGCCTGGACAAAAGTTGGAAATTAGTTGAAAATTAATTTCTGTATAATCTGGCTGTGTTTTATATTTGTATGTGATACAGTGGACATTCACTATCACTTCACCAAAGTTTGTCATCTCAGTTCAGCATCTTCCCTGGTGGCACACAAGGTGCTGCCCACCCTTTTCCACTCTAAGGGATCATGAACAGAAACCTTTCCCTGTGTGACCAAAGAGCAGGATTTGCCCCTAACCTCAGACAGTTGCACCCTTTGCACTCACACAAACAAGCTAAAAATCCCTATATTTCTGTATTTATGGCTTCTGTCCAAATCCAACCATCAAGGCTTACTTGGGACACTTCTGAGGGAAAACCAGCCCAGAATAGGAAATTACTCCAGTTCTTTAAAATGCTTGGATTTATCAAAGAAATCCACTTCTGAAGGCTGAGGACAAATTCTTCCCAATATAAATCCTTCAGATAAATCCATCTCTAGTGAGGTTAGATGTGGAAGTGGGAAAAGTCTCCAATCCTGTTTGGCTGGTGAAGCTGGCACTGGTGGCACTGCAGGGATTTGGGAGCTGCAATAGCCAGGTCCAGCACAGCCATAGAATTAAATCATAACATGGTTTGGATTTGAAGGGACCTTAAAAGTGATCTCGTTTCAACCCCACTGCCATGGGCAGGGTCACCTTCCACTAGACCAGGTGCTCCTAGGGACACCACCCAGACAGAGCCATCAGGAGGGGAGGGACCCCCTGGGGTCCCCAAGCCCCACAGCTGGTCACAGGCAACACCTGAGTGCTGCTCAAAGCCTGAATTAGGTAAACACATATTTAGGGAGATTTCACAGCAGAAAGTACACTCCTGACCACCTCTCAAGTCCTTGGAGCTGTTACGGTCTGTTGTATAAACACAAGGGAATGGATACTTTTTAAGTCCTTTACCACAAGGAAGAAGGTTTCTAATGCGGCAGCTTTATACAAAACCCCTCCCCTTGGGTGCAGCTTAACAGGCAGATTTATGTACCAGAGTAATTATTTGGATAAAAATTCAGATCAAGATATTCAAACTACTAAAATAAAATTCCAAGAAGATGGTAACTGTGAAGATATGTTATTATCTTATCTTTAAGAAAATACCTCAGTTTTTTATAATATTGCATTTCTTGGCCCCTCCCGCAGTGTGTGTGGATCTGCAGCTGCCCCTGCCAGGCTGAGGGCTCATTCTCCCCTCCCTTGGTGAGGGCATCACTGGAAGGGAAGAGTTCTCTTTCCTTCTCAGCTTTTTCTTATAACCAGGGCTTTAAAAACCAGGACAGGACATTTTAAAATTCAGAAGCAAACTGGGGAATAGCAGCAGCAGGTTGAGCCATCCACACTGATCCTTCCTTCTGACTGAGTCATCCAGGGCTCCTCTTGCTGGGATTGAGGAAGGGTGCACATAGAAATTCCACCAAGCAGTACCATGATCAGTCTTCCCACTTTCAGTTATTCCCATCCTGCTGATTTAATATATATGCCCTGGTCATTTCAGGTTTCTAAACAGAGCTTAGCAATACCACTTTGTGCTAATTCTGAGTTATCTTCCAAAATTATTATAGTGGTTTTTTGACAGCATTATCTTTTTCCAGCAGTACCAGCATGTATATTATTAATTAGCTGTAGGTTGATAATATGCATATTCATATATTAAGGTGTAATATATTGTTATAACAGACCACATACTATAGACAAGTAATTACTATATGTGATATATATACTATATTACATTAAATTACATTACATTGCATTGTGCTTTGTATTTTGACAATTCTATTAACGATAATAAAATATAAAAACTTAACTGGAATTTATATTATTAGATAAATGCATAGATTGATGCACTAGAAAAAATTTAGAGGCATAAAAGATATTGCCTTATTTTTAATTATTTTTTTTTCTTCCTCTCTGATATTTTCAATATGATTTTCCAGCTGCAGAGTCTTCTGCCTGGAAAAAGCTGCTGTTCACCTAAATCAGTGGAAACTGCTGTTCTCCTTATCTGCCTAAAAGCACATTTTCTCCTATTCATAACCAGGCATTCCTACACTGTTGACCCAAACAAGGAGAGGACAGAGGTTCATATTATCATTTTATTCTTCACGTAAGTAGAAAGCAGAATTTATGCCTCTGCTTTGGGGAAGTCCTTTTCCCCATACATGGTAGCACACACAGCCTGGCAGCCCCTGTTGTGTTTTCCATATTAAGCCATACACAAGGGCAGCAAACAGGAGGGGTTGGCTGCACCCGTGACAAAAATCAGAGGCAGATGAAAAGCACTGGAGGGGCTGGATGATCACATCTTGCCTTTCTGCTTTACACAGTACTCCAGAAGGAAGACCTGGCTGGTGTTGAAGCCAACAGAAAAACAGTGGCATTATAGAGAGTGGAGCAGCACTGCATTTTTGTTGGTAATTACATTAGTTGCTGCTAGACTCAAAGAAATACTCAGGTGAAGGGCAATCACACAATAGCACGACAGAGCTTTCAAGGAGGATTTGCCTTTAAAAGGGCACAGGCTCATTATCCCTGGAAGTGTTCAAGTCCAGGGAGCTTGGAAAACCCTGGTCTTGTGGAAGGTGTCCCTGCTCACAGCAGAGGGTTGGAGCTGGGTGGTCTTTCCCTTCCAATCCAAACCAATCTGTGCTTCTTTGATTATGCTGCAAGGCTTCTAGATGCCTTCTTGGAGATTTTGTGCCATTATTAATGTCATTAGCATTGCCCCTTCTTCTTCTGTCCTGACTACCCATTACCACAAGGAGCCATGAAAAACATATGGCCTTTCACCCAAAAACTTTCTGACCGAGAAGAGATCTGTGGTGAAGCACCTGGTGGGAGGACAGCCCCAACCACAGACATCACAGTGTCCCCAGAGTGTCCCAGATGCACCCAGGTCTCCCCAACACGTGTACCTCCTTCTTCTAAGCAATGCATGCAAAACTCTTCAGAGAAACAGAAGGCAGAAAAAGGAGCCAAGCCTTGTTTTAGTAATCTTTCTGCAGAGGAAGAACTGAGAATTTGGGCTTTTCAGTAATGGTCCCTGGAGATTAAAAATCGGGGGCAAGAGTCTGGGAAGAGTCTGTTCTTTTAAATTATGGAAACACCAAAAGGAAAATTTCCTACATTTTCTTCCAGGGAAACAATCCATGTTTTAATTACATGTTTCTGTTTAAACTTGCAGATGCTTCTGGTGCTATTTAACATATTTTTGCATTTGGTGTTCCTGTTTCATTTTGTTTCCCAAACCCAAGGACTTTTGTTTCGCATGCCCTGCAGAAGTTTGAGTTTTGGTCACTTAATTTTCCTCACTCACAAGCACAAAGTTTATGTGTTTGAGTTGCCCTGTCTATAGAGAAAAAAAAAAAAAAAAAAGGCAAAAATAAAAGATAAAAGAAATTATTTTGGAATAATATGTTGGGGTTTTTTTCCTCTAATGAGAACACTCCCACTCCATTTGTATTTTGTGAAACTTTCTTTTTACTGATTTTCTTTCCCGAACCCAGGTTTCAGTCTAAACCAAGTTGATATATTTCTTTTAATGTGTTTTTAAAATATACTTAATGGTGCTGAAAGCTAAGGAAGTTCAAATATGATTCCAAGAGCCTGAGCCCACCAAAAGCCTAACGCAAACATTATCACAAAAACTCCTCAATGGATAGACGTTTCAGGGAAACCTGGATGTTCATTAAGGACATCAGAAATTATATCTGAGCTAGGAAAATATGTTATGTTGTTTGGCATCTTGATGGCTGTTCAGTTTTTCTTTTTTCTGCACACAGAAAATCTGTTTCCAATGTTTCTGCCACAAAGAATATGGAACAGCAGGAGCAGGAGCAGAAGTTGATGCAAGGGGGGGATTTGGTGATTGTTATTCAGCTCACATCTCTGGAAGACACACTCCCTCTTCCCAGATTTCTCCCGAGAAATCTGCTGAATAAAGAGTGGCTCCAATCTGAAGGGCAGGAAAGAGGAAAAATATTTCTCCTATTCACATGAGACAGGCATGAGAGTTGTCCAGCAAACATTAACCAATAATCCTTACCTTTGCCCAGCACTCAACTTTTGGCAAGTGGAGCAGGATGGTCAGTATCTGGGCAACCTGGGGAGCAGCAGAGGGCACAGGAGCTCCAGGGCACCAGAGCTTGTGCCCCTCCTGCCAGCAGCCCTCACCTCCCTGCACTGCTTAGGACTGGCACTTCCAGGGAGCTTTTCACTCAGCCAGATGTCCCCAAAGCACCTGTCCCCAACACACACTGCAAACACTGGTCTGGCCTGGTCCAGGAGGACCAGTGCTTCCCTGGCTGAGCATCCCAGAGAGGACTGAGAGCCCAGTTTGGAAACAACAACAGATTGCTTCAGTCCTCAGTGAAAGACCATCTGTGAAGGTCTGTGTCCATGGGGTTTTCAGGAGATTTCCCTTACTCACCCTGGCACCAGCCCCTGCTATGCAGAGGCAAAATTCCAGCTAGGACTCTTTGGTGGTGTCTGGAATTCTGCTCCAGGCAAGCACACATCTCAAACATCACCCTGAAATATTTGCTGGGAAGCTACTGTTATAACTTCCAAAAGAGGCAAAAGCAGGGGTTTTTCTAGGTGTTTTTTCTTTCCCAACTCAGTAGGGCAAGAGCATCTCCAACCAAAACCTTTCTGGTCATACATGGGCCCCGGGTTTTCACACAGTGACATTCCTTTAAAGGATGGGGACACAAAACCCAAATATTCTTCCTGTGGCTATGCCATCAGCACAGAAATAGCCCAGGGCTTCTCTCCCCACCAGCCACAAAGGAAGGATTTAATTCAATGCCAGCAGCTCCCCCCTGCATTCCTTGTTCCAGGGAGCACATGGAAAACCAGACTGCAGTGCCTCTGCCTGCTCCCATTGGGGAAACCCCTCCTTCCATGTCACTTGTCACTGCTGCTGACTGCCATACACAGCAAGGGCTCATTTTTGGCTGTGTCACCTCAGCAGTCCTTATGGTGACCCTGAGCAGAAACCTGTCTGTCAGGCTGCCCTGCACTGATGGTTTTCCCAGGGAGGAAAGGTGTTAGACCAGCTTGCTGTCCCTCCACATGTGGTTTCTGCAGAATGCCCTCACCCTGCCATTAATCCTTCCTATGGATGCCCCATTTCCAAAAGAAATGAGTCCTGAGTTGTGACAGGACCAACACCTTCTGCAGCAGAGCTGGTGACAGGATGAAGAGCTCATGTTTGTTATCTGAAGCATCCTGTGGATGAAAAGCAGAAACAGTCTGTCCTGCACCCACCCGAATCCTTCCTCAGCCTCCCTGCGGGCTTCATGTGCTGGCTTTGAATTCCAGCTTTGTCATTGAGCTGCATCCAATCTGGCACAAACCCCCAAATTGTGTTATTTGGAATTTTGCATCCAGATGTTTCAGGCCACCTTTTTTTCACTTGTTGTTTTTTTTTTTATTATTTTTTTATTTGTTTGTTTGTTTGTTTTTGTTTTTTGTTTTTTGGTTTTTTGGGTTTTTTTAAGTCAGAACTAACAAGTACATAAACAAAACTTTTTTTCTTTGGGATTTTTTTTTTCCTGCACTTCATACGGGAAATTATCTTTGTTAGAAAAAACATCCTTCTCTTCTAAAATGTGCTTAGCTGCATGAATTCATTCACAAGAATACTCACTGTTACTGAATTAGCAAGAAAAAAATAAAAAGGAAAGAAAACCTGAACTCAGTGAACCATGATCAAGTAATCCGAGGAAATCAGCATGTTTCTCTCTAGACAGTTCAGAATACCATATGCTAAGACCCAAGAATCCCACTAAATATACCTCTTCTCCTTATCTCTGTAAATGTCTAACAGTATTTTCAATTCTCATCATTTTATCATGAGTCATCTGCATTTACTGGTGATTTAGAGCTTGGATCAGTTTTTAACCCAACAATTTAAGCTTTTTTTTTTCTTTTTTTTTTTTTAATTTAGCACATATCCAGCTTTCCTGAAAGGCACATGAGTGCAAAATGTTCATCCTTCTGAGAGCAAATAAAAGAACCCAACATGAAACATTTTCAGCTCTAGTTTTAAGCCAAGCTCAGGATTTCAGAAGATTGGACAAAGCAATACTGCTACTTGAAAACAAAGAGGCTTGAAACAATGTGGAGTGGAGTAAGCAGTGTATTTGGCACATGAGGCCTCTATTTTATTTCTATTCATTCTTTTTTTCCACCCCTGTTTGCCTACAAAACTCTTTTTAATGCATCAATCCAGGTTTCAAAGCTCAGCACCAGCCTGAGCATCATTTAATCATTCCTCATCTTTCCGCATCTGACTATGAATTCACACTGGGTGGATTTGGGAGGACTATTATTATTATTATTATTATTATTATTATTATTATTATTATTATTATTAGGAAGACATTTTTCCCCATGAATGTGGGAGACTCTAGCACAGATTGCCCAGAGAAGCTGTGGCTGCTCCATCCCCATCCCTGGAAGTGTTCAAGGCCAGGCTGGATGGGGCTTGGAGCAACCTGGGACAGTGGAAGCTGTTTCTGTCTGTGAGAGTCGGAATGAGATAAGTGTTAAGGTCCCTCCCAGCACAAAACATTTGATTGACATGATATATGATATATGATATGATATGATTGATATGATATTATATGATATGATATTGTTGATATGATGATATAATATATGACAGGACTAAATAGAAGGCAAGGTCCCATGATGAAGCTCATCTTCAGCCGCTTCCCTCAGGCATGAAGGGGGATAATCCAGCAGCTCATAGGCTGGAGATGCCCTTTGGTGCTCCCTCCAAGAGCCTTTCCCAAAGCTGCAGGAGGTTGTACACTGCAGCCCAAATAGTTATAAAAGCCTGAGATATATATATATATATATATATATATATTTGCTTTATTCCTTTATTACAATACAATAAGAAAGGGAACAGAGGAATTCAGCCAGCAGGCAATGGCAGCATTGCCCAGGAGCTGTCAGGGCAAGCCCTGGCCATGCCACGAGGGAGCCTGACACAGAGAGCACAGAGAGCACACAGCCCTGGGGACTGGGCCCCTGCTGCCAGCTGCCCTACACCAACCCCATGGAGACCCTGCTCCCAGCTGAGCCCTGGGCTGGGCAAACACCCCAGGGAGGGCTGGAGGGTGCCCAGCCACCTCCACCCAGCAGCTCTTGGTGTGCCAGTCCTGCGGCCACAAGCAGGGCAGATGGTCAGAAGTGGTTCCCATTTGGGGAAAGAGGCAAAACACCATAAATCATATTTAGTCTGCTGAAACCTCCAAGTGATAAAACAATTGAAAAGACTACTTTATTTATAAAACACATATGGAGGCCTTAATCAAGGCAGGAATGAGGTAATTTCTGCCAATTAAGTCTCCCTCATTCTGCAGTTGGAAGCAATCAAAACAAAGGCAGAATTATCAATGGTATGTCTGTGTGCTGCAGCCCCAGAAAATACCTGTTATGTTGGGGTTACAGTAAATCACCTCTCACCATGTGCAGGGAGGCTGTTGCTCTCAGCTCCCCTGGACTCAGGAGGAAAAGAGAGCTTAGAGTATTTACCTAATTAATGGGTAGTATTTTAAAGATATCCTATCTAAGTCTCTTTTCAAAGCAAAAGGCAGTATTGTAACAAAATGGCAAAGGGATACCATGAACTCCAAGTTCCCATTTGGAAACAGGTTATGTGTTCCCTACTCTTCTCCTCCTACTGCTCACTGGAATTGTTGGAGGGGTTTCTTTGCTCAGTGTAATTTATCCAGATCAATTTGCACACCTTGCCTCTTGTTGGAATATCCCATTGTTATTTTATTTGTCCCACTGGTGATCAAATTGTGAGAATTGCTCTTGTGCAAAATAACAAGGGAAGTACTGTTGCTATTTTTATTCAATATTAGATATAGAATACCTGCCAGTCAACACTAAAAAAGAACATTAATTAATTGGATTATTGTAATGAGTGATAAACTGACAGTAACAGTACTCTGAAACAGTACTCTGCAGTCCTGTGCAACTTCACACAAAATTCTGAGATTTTGGCCACACATTAATGACCTTTCCAACACCTTTGTAATTATTAATATATTAATTTTAATTAGAGAAAAGTGAGACAGAGAGAGATTTCTTTCATGGATGTAGCAAGCCCATTTGTCCTGAGAAGCTTGCATGCTGCCCTAAACCAAATCATTCCTCTGCCACTGCAGAAGCGATCTGTGGAGCCAAGAAATCTGCAAAAGGACTGAGATGCACAAGCACAAAATTATGATCTTCAGCCCTTCATGACTCTGCAGAAAGCATCCATAAACATCTGTGTTTTCTACATTAAAGTTCTCCAGATGTCTAAAGTTCCCAGAAGTTCTCTGCTCCTCTCTGCGCATTTACAGCTCAGCGCTTATCTCAGACGTAAACTGTGTCGGCATCTGCAGAGAAGATTCCTGCACACATTGCCCCTGCAGCACCCAGCCTGGCAGGCTCTCACATGGGAGAGGAGCACCCTGAGGTCCAGCCTCAAAGCCAGATGAAGTTTAGAAGCTGAACACAAAGACTTCCTTCTCCAAATGCAGAGTACCCCCTCCTTCTTGTGCACCGGGAAAGTGCACCATCACAGCCACGGTATCTCCTCAGTGGAGCACCAGGGAAGGCTGGGCACAGGGCAGCTCTCCCAGGACCCAGCAGGGGCAGGGGAGCAGCCACACAGCCATGATACCTCATCAGTGGAGCACCAGGGAAGGCTGGGCACAGGGCAGCTCTCCCAGGACCCAGCAGGGGCAGGGGAGCAGCCAGGGAGTGCACAGCCTGTGCCTCCTCCTCCAGCAGCACAAACAAGCAGCGTGGGGGCGAGGAGCCCTCCCAGTGCCGTGCCCTGTGGAACACTGCAATGGGAAGGGGTGTGGGTGTCTCCACCCCAAGCCTGGTCTTTCCTTCACCTCTGGAGGCTTCAGGCATGTCCCAGCAGGTCACAGTTTTTAACTCTTGGGGAAACACTGGGGGCAGGTGATGAAAGCTGTTCCTGCAAGGCAGAGCTGTGACCTGAGGATGATGCATGTTTCCTGCTCCTGATGTGCAGGTAAATGGCTGCAATTAAAGCGTGTCCTTCCTTCTGCACTCACATGGGCTTTCCTCCTGCCCAGCCCCAGCATGCCCACATCAGGCTCACCTCATCCCAGGCATTTCCCTGGCATAGTTCAGCATCTCACCATGTCTCATGCAAGCACAGGATGCTGGAAGTTACTGCACTGTTCCACAGCTCCAGTAGGACTTGCACTTCATAGCACTCACACTGGTAAAATAAAAATATAGACACAGTAAAATACACAGACACAAGACTAGGGTATGCAGAGTCAGTAAATGGGACTTTGTTGCAGATATATCAGATGTGCTCCTTCAATTAGACATCACAGACACTGGGAATGAACATAGATACTGCAAACTGAGAGTCTGACACAAAAGAATGAGCACCCTGAATCTGTCCAGTGGGAGACCACACCAAGGAAAGACAAATTTCTGGCATCACACTTTGAACATTACTCTTAAATGCTTAGCTGCTGAAGACACATAGAAAGAAAATTAGCTCAAACTCCTTTTCTCCAAAGGCATAGTGAGCTGCAGAAAAAGCCATCCTGATTCTAAGCTGAAGGCTCAGGAATGAAAAGACAAGGTATAAACACCTTCCTGCTACTACTGAAGGAGGATCTCAAGACCTTTGAGACAAATTCTCAGTTTTCTGAGGCCCAATTTAAATGATTTTATTATTTCTGGAGCTAGCAGTATTTTAATGATCCATTTGAATCGACAGAGAGAGTGATTCATTTCAGTCTCTTAAATAATGGATGCCTCAAGAAGTGACTCTTGGTTTATCCCCGAGCACAACTAGTTATCACTACACCAAAATAACATCCAACCAGTTCAGCAGGTGACTGGGGATTGTTTTCACTAAGCAGATCATGTCTCCCTGCAGGGAGATTGGTAGTAGATGTTAACAGAGCAGAAGTGGATTTTTAAAAAATAAATAATTATGGTTATTAACTGAAAATAAGCAAACAAACAAACATACTGTTCTTCTGATCCATATCATATTGGTCAAAATATCTTTCAGAGGGCTGGAGAGGTCCAAGGTGGAAGTTGATGCCCAGTCAGAGCCATTCCTGGTCCAGATAGGGACATGTCTCTGCCCAGCCCTGTAAAATAATGAAAGGAAATACAGAAAGATTCACTGAAACACTAATTCCATTTTAATTAAAAGCTTTATATCAACAACTATTTCACTTTCAATAGGCAATTTCCTACTTCGAGGTGCATTTTAAGACTTGCTTAAGCTTCGGTGGTGAGGTGTTTTTATTGATGTACTTAATAGTGGATTTAGATTGCTTGTTATTCCATTGTAATCCCAAATCTAGATCGAAGAGATACTTTTATGTGGATTCAGACCCGGGAATCAGTGGAGCTGTGCTTCTGTTTAACCCAAGTGTTGTGTTGCATTAGGGTACTTGTACAGGAAAGGTTTCTTTTCTCTTATAAATTTCTCCTTTTCCTGAATTGGTGGGGAATTGAGATTTCAGGGTCACATTAAGGAGTAAGGAGTTGCAGCATCACTCGATGTCAACAGGATCTCAAAGAACTAAAAAGAACAATGCCAGCACAAAATCGAGGGGAGGAAACAATATTAAAAGGGAGGGATGGTGCTGGGCAGCAATCCTTGAATTTTGTGTTTACAGGAGATGTCAGAACACCCTTTCCTTCTGCCTACCTGGCATAACCTCCTGCTGCCTACTCATACTGTCCCAGAATTGACTGATAGAAATTGTGCTGCTAGGCAAAGCAGAGAATTGGAAAGCCACTCCCATTTATCTTAAATATTTGAACCAGGTGCACCTACACACAAAAGAAAAAAACCCCAAAAGGTTGCTATTCATTACTGTATTACTGCCATTGTTTGTTCTGTAATTAGTGATGATAGGTAAGCAAGCTGGAAGGAAAGCAAATAAGAAGCTAATAAATGGAGCAGCATTCCAAGTGGGCAGAAAAGCAACAAAATGGGACTGAAAATGACACTGGAAGAGTACATTAACGTCTGTTGTGTTACTATTTAATTCAGATTCAGAGGATTCTGCCTGAGCATAGCGAGGAGATGGAGCTCCTGGATCAGCTCCAGGTTCAGGTGTGCAGCAAACTGTGCCAGGCCAGTTGTAGGACATCAGTCAGCAGGTTCTCACTGATGAATTAAACTAGCAGAGAGGGTTTTACCCCAAGCCACATGGCCAATGGAAAGCAGAGGATTTTCCACTGTCGTGCCAAGAGATAGAGCTGGTACTGCTGAAGCTCGGTTTTGCTGTTTAAAGAGGGGGAAGGGCATCCCAGGGATAGTTTTTGCTGAGATTGAAGTTTTTCAAGCAAACAGATACTTTTAAAAGCCCATTTCCATCACAGATTGTGTAATGTTTGAAAGCTTGGAACCTCAGATATGTGGAGTGTTGTCTGACATTTCATGGGGCAAAAGAGTAACAAAGGGGGGAAATACAGCTTGAATGCATTTAGGAAAATGCTATCTAGCAGGGACCCATGGCTGAAGCTGTGCTCCTGCTGCCAGCTGACTGATGGCTCCTTCCAACCTTCCCTGAGGCTGAAAGCCAACCATCCCACCTGTCACCCTGCTCATGGCAGCCCAGCTCTCACCTCCTCAGTGGACCAGCAGCAAGAATGGAGATGAGAGTTAAAAGAATATTCTTCTGGGAATAAATAAATAAATAAATAAATAAATAAAATACAAACCAAAACATGTTTTGGCATTTTGAAAGGCCTAGGTTGCACGTGCTGCCATTCCACCATGCAATCACACCAGCACACCACACCAGAGCCTTTGTGTTATTGCACTCATGCCTCACAGTGTTCTCAGTCTTATTGCACATTTTTGGGGGAGGAGATGCAGGTTAGTCGTCAAAATTATTTCTGTACTGAAAAATGAAGAGAGGAGCTTGAGTGATCTGAAGACAGTCTAGAGGAGGGACTCTTACAACACTGTTTTTCTATCCATTTTAGCTCCATCCTGAACACACATACCCATTACCTAGAATGCACTTCAATAGATGGCAGGTTTCTAATAGAGCTTTTTTAAATCTCCATATCTTATCTTCATCTTGAAGTACTCAAACAACTTCACACCTAGTCAACTCAGGCCCTGAGGCTTCTCAAGGGTGAGGGCTGATACCTCATCACCCCCGGAGCTGAACAATGGAGAGGTTCAAGCCATGGAAAATTCTGTGTTGGGCAACAGTCCCGCCCCACGGAGGTCACAGCACAGCTCCACCGCCCACAGCCGGCAAAAGAAGTGCTTTGGGCAGCACAGAACACAGGAAAACTCCTGGGAATGGGACTTTCAACAGGATTTGGCTTTCTTCCTGCTTTATTCTTGCCCCAGGCAGGGCACAGTCCCCAGTGGGCTCCAACCCTTGGCTTGATGGTAGCATATGTTCTAGGGTTCAACCACTTTGTTGGGGCTTGAAGAGGAGTTCCTTCTCAGGAATTACTCATAGCAGAAACAATCTGCCGAGTCAGCTTTGTCAGTGACAGTCCTGAAGGGTTGTCAGCCCCGCCTAGGTCACCTGGTGCACAAAGCATCATAACACATGGTACAATAAAAAAATATAAAACCAGATTAAAAAAAAAACCCACCATCCAAGGCCCTGGTTCTATTGTGGGGACCTTGTAATTAAATAACTTCAAATGAGCGACCTAGAATATCACACAAAGCCCTGAAAAAAGCCCAACAAAGTGATAAGATCACTTATTAGTGCCAAACTTCTGATTTAATTATATATTCCTGGAGCCCTGTTCTCAAGGGAACTGCTTACACAACGGCATGGTGAAACAAAAGAAGGGATTAGAACCTGTGGGAGAGAAGCTGGAGAATTTGCTCCCAATTCACAAAGAAAAGTCTCCACACATCGGATTGAGGAGGACTCTGAGATTAAAGTACTGAGAAGGCTGAATAAAGGATTTTCTTCCTCTTTTTTTTTAGTGATAGGAAGGTAATAAAATACTTGTTATCAACCTGAGCTGGACAGTCTGACACAGTGCCTCTCATTAAGGGAGTTAATGCACCAGGGACAGGGTGCACCAGAAGGGCAGTGTGCCCTCCAGTCACCATCTCTCAAATGCCCTTTTTTTTAGGTAAGCTCCTTTAGAATTTATGTGCCTCCACACTTTGCTTAACCTCAAATGCCAGGTTCAAACTGGCTGGACAGGAAAGGCTGGGCTAGAACCAGTTCAGCTCATAGCAGAGTGATACAAGGGAGAAGGGCTTTACCCCACATTTTGTGGCCAGACATTGGGACTGCTGGCAATGTCTAAGGAGAGGCGTCCCCACCACACTGCCACTTTTGCAGTGGAGCCACTTAATCTATCTGTCCATGACAAAACTTGTAACTGAGCAGTTAGCCATGATAACCATCTCAGTGCTGCCCACACACTGAGCCTCTTTTGAAACCTTTGTGTTTAGCCCTTGTAACATTTCTTCCATTCTTTCCTTTTCTTCCTCTGTTATCATCTCCAAAATTCTGTTCAGGACATATCTTTTGCCATCTTCCTTATCACAAACCAAATTTATTTGGCCTTTCTCATACCTACTTCTTCCTGGCTGATTCACTTAACCAGTGCCAGCTCCCAGGAGTGACATTGCCACTGGCCCTTATGGAAGCACCCTCCCTGCTGAATGCAGTTCTCACACCTTCACCTTCACAGGACTGGTTCCTCATGAACCCCACAGAGAAATTAAAATTAAATTGAACCCTTAAAAATCACCATCTCCAAATTCACGTACTTACTAAGATCCAACAAAATCCTCCACACCACCTTCCAACAAACACCACCAGGCTCCCACCCTGCCATGTTGTTGGAGTCCACAGCCAATATGGGGTCTGCCCAAAACAGATTTCCTTTTTCTCTAACCTCCACTTTTTCCCAATTCCATCATGACAGTAGAACAAATTTGCTTCCTTCCTTGGGCCAACTACCTTGTAAAAACTGGTGGCTCCAAGCACTTTCAGAGACGTATGGAAACACCCTGTAGGGGTGCCAGCCACAAGCTGAGATATCTCCAGTAAACTGGCCAGCCACCACATGGGGTGCATGACAGAAGTGCCCCAAGTGCTCAGCAAGTCACCCCTTGCCCCATCAGAAGTGGATGAACAGTGTCAGGGATGCAGCAGCTTTGTATTTGTCAAAGCCCATCTAGTTTTGCCTTCCCTGATCAGCCTGCCACGCTGCAGCTCCTGCTTTGTGGACACTCAGGCAGTGTTTGCAGTGTCAAACAGTGTCTGCAGCCCCCAGGAGTTGGTCCACAGCACGGCTGCACACACCCCGTGGCTGTCCATGACTGCAGTTGCTGGGAGCCAAGTCAGGTTTCACACAAGTGAAGCTGCAGTGCTGTGATACAAAGAGATGCTGTGCACTTAAAAGCTGAGCACTTAATTACCTTCAGGCTCCTGACTCACCAAACAGCGAAACACACAGCAGGTTTTCTCCCAAAATTTGGAAGGCTCTAAAGGTAAAGAGGACCATTACAAGGGGGTTTAACCAGTAATCAATCTCTTAAGACCAATCAATCAATCTTCTTATGGACCAAGGACTTAAAAGCTGCTAAAGATGGGATCACAGGTCCAGAGCCAGGAGGAGGCTCTTGCCAGCAAAGGCAGGAGCATCACAGCTCTGGTCACTCCCCCCTCCCAGGGCGAAGGCGGCCCCAGCACTGCAGAGATGATTCTCTGCCTGTCCAAGATAATCCTATCCAAAGCAATCATCTGTTAAACAACTGGAGAGAGGCCAGCCCACACACTGCAGATCCAAACCTGAATGTTCCCACAACCTGAGGAAGGAGCTCAGGATCAGGAAATGTTTTGAAAAAAAGATGTATCACATGAGAAGTGAGAAGAACACTGAACTGCTCTCCAAAGGCAGTGGCCAAGCTACTGTTTATTCAAGAGATGCATCTAAGCTTTAGGAAAATTGCCATTTACATGCAAGGCAGACCCTCCTCCCAAGGAGCAGCCAAGGGGAGCTCATGGAGCTGAGCACAGTGTGGTACCTGGGCACTGTGCTCCTGTGCTCCCATCCCCTCACTGACAGGGTGGAGGCAATGTGTGCCAGCCTGTCGGGGTACCACAAGACCAGGAAAGCTTTCCTGTTCCATCACCAGTCCCAAAAGGAGCTCAGCACAGCTTTTTACCCCATCCTGAGCCCTCCACCCATCTGTGGAGCAATTTGGGCCAAAGGCTCCCAGAAAGGACCCCAGTACTTTCTTGCAGACTAGCCCTGGAAATATCCCCCAACACACCCATCTATAAGGAACCTTTTGGGTGGTTGTTTGGCTATTTAAAGGAAAAATTCTGTGTTATGACAAACAGACAGTTTTCCCCATTTATTAAATGCTCATAATTTGTTTTAATGGTTTCTCTAAACAAGTAGAGTTTTTTCTCAGCTCTTTGAGCTTTTAAATGACACAACTGTTATGTTAAAAGGGAAAAGGGTGATGATTTACATTTGGTGCAGGGTGGGGGTGGCCAGCAGGCAGAGGGACAGCTGCAACCCATCGGACGTGGTTGGCCTCCACACAGATATTTTGTTTGCACCATTGCAGCAGCCTGGGTCTGTTGGTGCCCTCAACACCACCCGTGGCCTTGGTCACCACCACACAGATGGTGGCTACTCCTCTGTGTCCAGCAGGGACACATCCTGGCATCCACAGTGGTGCAGCCAGACCGAGTCATCCTTTCCTCTGGTTGAAGCCCATGGAGGTTGGGAAGTGTCCCTCAAAACCTGGGTGAGCTTCTCTGGACTGTAACCAAGCCAGCATCCTTGGCTAATGCCAACCTCTACTTGCAGCTGGGGAGAACCAATGTGAAAATCAGACACTCTTTGTGTTTTTAACTTACATTTAATATCAGAAAGCAGTTGGCATGCTTGGCTCCCTGCATAGGAAGTATGGCCAAGAGAGATTGTATGGAAATCAATGAATTATACAAAATAGCATTAACTGTACGCATGATGATCATTGAAAATACTGCTACATCAGCCACAAGTGACAAACCAGATGAACAAGATGTACTTGCTTTTCCTTTACATAAAAAATTCATCTCTTCATGAGAAGCCTCCCAGCCACTGGTGCCAGCTGGAGGAATCTTTTCACTCACCCATTTCCCTCAACTTCTCCTCCTCGTGTGTCGGCAGATCCCTCACCTCTCTGCAGCAAAAACTAGAAGAGGAGATAAAACGGTTTTGTGTGTGCAAACCCCAGAAATTATTTTTTCAGGAAACTTCTTTGGGTAGCAAACACCTGACTCAGGATTTTCAAAAGCTGTAGAACAGGTTGGGTTATCTGATCACCCACAGGTATTTGGGTGGCTTCTGCTGTGATTATTTCCTTCATATGTACATAATCTTCAGGAAGTATGAAGCTATACAGCCAGGGGATGAATTCCAAAGAATATACATGAAAGAAATAGCATGTCACTCTCATTTACAGAGCAGAAAACAGGAGGTTCTTGATGTCCCAAACTTTATAAAAATTAATGCCAGCTTGAAGCTCCAGATGGTAAAGCAAAGGAGGCAGGGACCCACTTGAGAGCTGATCGCCCTGCTCCTTGTTTTCTTTTTTTCTTCTTTTGCCTCTGGTTGTTGTTTTTCAAAACTCTAAAATGTTTGTACAAACTTCCATCTTGGAAGCCCAGCAGAATAAACAAGAATATACACGAGGCACAAGAAAAGCCAGCAGACGGGAAAGAGATTATTTTTTTTCAATTTATGGGTGTAACCATTGTAGCTGTTGAAATATGCACAAAAATAGCTATTAACCACACACAGGAGTCATTAAAATTTTCCACCTATCCATACCAGCAACTCAGGTACTTATTCAAAGTAGTCCCTAAAAAAATTTACAGTGAATCCTTACAAAACACTTAGGAAGCCAATAAGCCTAGATTCAGAGGGGCGAGCATTTTTCACAGCCAAAGGTGTCCTTCCAAATCTCTCAGAGATTGAAACAAATTGGTGAGGTATCCCAAAAAATCCACTCTGAACTCACTATCTGCCTTGGAATACAAGGGACAAGGTGCTCACTCAGAGAAGAGCACTCAGATGATGAAAGGTAGATCCTGCTTGAAAATGAAGTCCCAGAGCTGCCTGGGGCTGTCACAAGCTTGAGAGAGCAAGGACTGGCTGAACAACAAGAATTCCATTTGGAAAGAAAAAAAAGGAAAAGCCAAAACCCAAGCTTCAGTAATGAGTTCTGTTCCAAATTGACGTGAAACTAAAATCTTTGTCTGAACAACTCTGAGGAAAGTCTGATGTGCTGGGGGAAACTCTGTCTCATACAGAGGATCTTCAGCTCACAGCTACAGCACCAGGGAATGCCTGTGTTTCCCAGCAGGCCACACAGAGCAAGTGTATGAACAAGGAGGTTTGGCAGACAAGTGCAGCCCCTGTCAGGGTGTTTAGTTTTCTGGCCTTTGTATGCTTTAAAAGAGATGCTACTCCATCCCAAGAGACCTTTCCAGTGCAAGCTGCATTTAAAAAAATACATTCTTAAAAAAACCAAACCCAAACAAATAAAAAATAATAAAAAAAAAAGTTAAGAAAATAAAACTTCCTGATTCAACTCAGTGCTATGCTTCAAATTTTAAAACATCCATATAAAACCACATTCCCAACCAGCTGGAGAGGTTTTACAGACCATATACAGAAACACAACCTCTGCAAGCTCCTTCCACAGATGAACCTCTGGCCACAGTAGGGATCTGCTGAGCCTCCATAGTCTTTTTCTGCTCACCAATATCGTTGAATATACCTGCAGGAGTCATTTCCCTGGCTTCTCTTGTCCTTCAGTTTTGGGAGGAGCTGCCTGGGTGGCTGGAGGGCAGTAGTACACCCTGGGGTAACCACAGGCCTGCACCATGGAGATTCTGTGCACGACCTCATTCTCTGGGGCAGTGGCCAGTCCTTCCTATGAAAAAGAAATAGATGTTTTTGCCAAGAGAGTTTCCAGTCTGCAATCCAAACAGGTCTTCTTGCGTCCTCAGGCACTCACAATTATGGAAGCATCCTATTTGTAGACGTGGTGCATGAGGACATGGTTTCGTGGGGGACTTGGCAGCTTTAGATTTACATTTGGACTCAATGATCTTAATCATTTCCAAACTGAATGACTCTATGATTTCCAGCATGTAACTCAGGAGCACTGACTGTGCAGAAGACCACATGCCTGTGAATTTTACCCACTTCTGACACAAGTGAACGCCACCAGACTTCTGATCTTACACCTTCCTACCCACACAAGATGGAGAGAGCACTCACGTGGCTGAGTGACACAAGCAAAAACAGTAATTACCTCCCTTACCAGCATCTCTTTGGACAATGCAAATGCTATTAGCCCAAACCAAAATATTGTGGATAATCTTGGCTCTACTGAAGTCGATGGAAATGTTACCCTTAGTTTCAACAGGGCCAGGTTTTTACCCATCTTCTACACAATCATGTTGCTTCATACCCAGTCTTCCACCCACTCACAGAATCCAGATGGTCCTGAATGAAAGAAAATTCACCTCTTCTCCTGGCATCCCAATGTCTGGAATATTTACAGCAGGCAGGCTGCAGTACACACAGAGTGAGAAATAGTCACTGATGCTCTGAGTGTGCCATTCTTCAGATAAATTAAATCAAATCAAATTTATAGTAGTCCTATTTGGAGAAAAACTATGATAGATCAACTTTCAGCAGAGTTTAAACAAATCAAAGCAAAGATGTTCAGCACTCCTCAGAAGAGAAAGAGTCCTTTGCAACACTACAGGCACCTATCAGTAATTAAACTGGAATCAAAGCTAATCCCTGGATTTCTAGCCTCACATGGTTATTAGGGTAGGCATTAAAGTTTAATAGAGCAGACTGTATGTGATACAGCTGGACTGACAGGTCAAAGATTAGCATTTCAAATTATGAGTTGTGATTACATCCAGTTCTGAATTTCCTGTAAATTACAAGATGGCAAAAGAGATAACAGCAGTGCAATGGGAAAGCCAAGATCACTGTGTAGACAAGAAAATGGTATTTTAGTCAGCAGCCAGTGTAGAGACATACAGATTATCCAAATGATCGAGTTAAATCAAGTGTATTTTGTAAGACAGTGGTTTATAAAGTTGTATTCACAGAATGTCCATTTTTTGCAGAAACAAGATATATATTACTGCAGGAGAACCAGCTTTGGATTTGGGATGCTGTTAGTCCCAGGTCTGTGCTGTTTCACACACCCTTAGTGTATTATTTTAGGATGGAGGTTCCCAAGGAACTGCCAGGAATTCTGTGTCCTGATCACATGGGCTTTCATGGGCCATGAGTGCAACTCCCCAAGATTGCCTGAAAACCTGAAACTTCAGTCAGGCACTCATGAAAATGAGAAAAATACTTCCATGTTACCTATATGCAATGCATGGCTTTATGCTATGACTTATTCCTCAATTATTTCTGAATTGAGAACATTTGCCTTATAAAGCAAATAACTGTGCATAATAATAAACTAGTAATTGCACAAACAAATAAAAGTTAATCAATACTGCAGACCTTGGAGTTGAGGATTGTTCCTTCCTCTGTGTTTGGACAATGCCTGACACAATGGGATTCCAGATCTAATTGTGGCCTTGGGGCACAATAGCAAGGGCAGTAAAACCAGCCATGTTTTCTTGCAGCAATCATCCCATTCTGAGCCCCACATTTCTTTCCAACATTTTAGTAAGAAAAAGAAAAGGCAAGGATCTAAATTTATTCCCTGGTAAGAAAATGTTGTGTGACTTTTGGCTTGTTTGTGCCTCCCCTTGAAGTAGCCTCGCAGAGAAACTTAATTCTGGTCACAGACATACACAAAAAAAACAGCAGTGGAATATTCAGGTTGAAAGTCCAAATTAATCTGTGGTGTAATTGCACAGTCTTCCTGAGCTTTCTGCTCAGACCTGCCAGATGGGATGCAAATACTTAAATGTTTTTGCCTGGCATCACTCAGTTCTTGAACTGGATTTCAAAAATGGCATTGAGCTGGTCATGCCATTATTGGTCTTTGTGGAGGTTGACACATTCCTGGTGCTTGAGAGGTAATTCCCTTGTAATGCTGGCCACAGGTCGGCTCAGTCAGCAGGCAGGGAAAAAGGGAGAGGCTCCTTCTAGGAGAAATGAGTCCTCCTCATTCCCTCTCCAAGTACAGGGTTAGTTTTTTTTTTTTGGCAAAACATTGTTTTTTTTTTTTTTTTTAAAAAAAAAAAAAAAAAAAAAAAAAAAAAAAAAAAAAAAAAAAAGGACCAAAACCCTGCATGAGCAAAAATCATTGTTCATGCAAAATTATGAGAACAACTTTTACAGTCCATCTGAAAAAAAAAAAAAAAAAAAAAATCACATTTCAGCTGGAGAAATAAATTAAATTATTTTATTTACAGCATTTGCAGATGCCAGAGCCTAAAAACCAGGAATCATAAATTGACTTTCTAGCAAGGAGGTCCACAGGCTGCTGCAGCTGACCTCCAACTTCTTTTAGGTCAAGCACATCTATGTTCATTCCACACTTCTGACAACCACTCCTTTTGCAAAGCTGACTCAGTATTTATTGGGATAACCTGGGTGAGACAGACAAATCTATCATTTTTGGACAAATTTGTCTGCTCTGTGATCAAAGATGTTTAGATGTCATTAAGACTGTGGAACATTATTATTTTTGAGACAAGATAAATGTCACAGATATCAAGCTGCTGGATGATTTAATGGTTAAATTCAATTTTTTTTTTGTCTCCGCCCATTCCACAAGATTTTTGGATTGTCTCCAAGCTGAGTTCATTCCAAAGTGTTCCCTCATTTTAGTTCTGCCCTTCTGCAGAGGACTGCACATCCCAAACCTAACAGAGGATTTGGCACAAAATCACTCTCTTTGTTTGACGTACTTACAGAAACTATAGGCTAGGTCTGACTACATACAGCATGTTTATGCAAACATATTTTATAGAGGAACTTGAAAACATTAATGTCTTTTCTCTTTGTCAGTCCCATTCCAGTGCTTTTCTGGATACATTTCATCATGTTTTTTTTAAACAATAATATGAATTATCTGGCTTTCTGTCTTTTCCACAGGAAAAAAAAAGGAAAATATTTATATTTGCCATAATGTGTTCTCATCAAAGTCAGTGACTAAGAATTACCCATTACCTGACAAATTAATTGCCTGGAAAGTAATCCTGATCCCCATCTCTTCCCCTTATACATCAGAATGGAGGGGCTTCTCTCATCCCATCAGCAATCAGCAGGTTCGAGATGATACCACACAGTCTTTTGCAAAAGAAAAAAAATCACACTATATAAAGCTATTTTTGCTTTGGAGCTTTTATTGGCCTGTAAAATATTTTTACATTTATTACGCTTTTAATGAGAACTCCTAGAACCAAGACTGGTGTAAATAATGAAAACAACACCAGTAAATGTCCCCATAAACCTCGCACCAAGCCTTTGATGCTAATTTGCAGGCCTGGAGTCCCTTCCCTCCTCCCACCACCTTCTGCAGCAGGACAACGGCCTGACTCAAAATGCTAGATAGCCAACAGGAAAGGCATCCTGCAGGGCTGTGCTCCCTGCCCGGAGCTGCAGGAGCTCTGGGAGGGAAGGAGAGCCCAGACAGAGCAGGGAGCAGCGCTGCCATCTCTGCAGCCCGCAGTCACACCAGCTGCAGCAGCACTGCAGCTCTGCAGGCACGGACCCTGCTCCCTGTGGTGCTGGACAAAGGGCTCTCCTTCTTCTGGGAAGCTGTGTGTCACTTGATGAGTCATTTAATTAAGACCCTTAGACAAGTCAGAAAGTCTTGGAAGCACCTTTGCGATTCCCAGATGCTTGGCAGCAGCCTTTGCAGATCCCAGCACTTCTGGTTAGATAACACCACCCAATGCCCAGGGTAATGCCCTGGAACTGGTCCCTGATTCTCACTCTCACTGACACTCTGATTTCTTTATGTAGATGGGACCTGGAGACAGCACCAAAACCAGTCCAAGGGTCTATTTTGGTAGCAAAATTCAAGCTCACAGCTGGTGCACACACAAAATGCAAGAGGTGATTGTCCTGTACCAACTTCCCTCTTGGGCTACAGGTGCTTCTCCAAATACCTGTAAATTAAATGAATCCCATCACACTCCAAGATCATGATGCACAGGACAGAAAGAGAACACAGCCAGGTTGTGGATTGAGCCCAGAAAACACCTTGAATTACCAAGAGACAGGGCTGGACCTTGAACTGACTTCCAGTTCTGTGCTTAAACTCCCAGACTATCATATCTCCTTTATTCCCTCCTGCAAGCCTGACCACAACATTGCTGTATTTTGGGTTAAATCCAATAGAAAAAAGCACAAAGCCTGCTGATGGAAGACAGATCAGCACTCCATGGCAGCACATGATGCACAGTGTGTTGCTGCAGCCCGGCTGCAGTGCTGCACAGAGTTTTTGGTGATTTGTTTCCTGTCTCAGGCACTTTCCAGCTGGGTTTGACACTGCACTGTGGACCTTCCCTTCAGCACCTCCAACTCAACACACATGGATTAATTCTGACACACGGACTGATGGCTTCAAAAACAAAATCATCACAACTCAGGGGGCTGTGTCCCCACCATGGCACATCCTTCCTGAGGACATGAAGAAATGCAGGACTGCTGCAGCTTATTTCTCCAGCCCTGACTGCCATGCTCTTGCTGTCCACAGATGGTTAGAAATGGCTGGCTACAGCAACTGGGACTCAAATTCCAGCTCCTACCAGAACTATCATTTCTTTGCACTATCAGTTACAAATAGCACATTGGTTTTTCCTTTGCTATTTAATCCTTTCAATTCCAGGGCCAGATCCCATAAAAATTCCTTCCAGTATCTACATCACAGAAACACACTCAAACCTTAACAAATCACTTTTTGCAGGGCTTACCAGCCCTGCCTGCTGCAAAGGGCTTTGCTCGTTCCAGGTTGGGTCAGTAGATCTTTTTTCTCCCCAATTTTCCTATGACATTTCAATTGGAGTTTTCTCTTCTCAGTTCCCATCCCAAAACCCTTTGTGCCAGTACAATGCTCTTTTGACTTAAATTGATGCATCCCACTGACATCAGCTGGATTTCACTAGGAAATTAAGATAAAAGAGCTTTGGGTTAGACCAAATTATTATTTCGGTTTTTCTTTGGGATTCTCCTGGGCAGAAATAATACCTTCAATAGACACATTCAGTAGCTGGAACTAATGACTATTCATTCATGAACTTTGCAAAATGTTGTGTAATAAAGGAAATAGTAAAAAGTTACGGTAATGCACCATGATAAGTCACATTATCTATAAAAAAACAAACACACACAAGAGTTTCAAGTACACAACCATTGAATGTGGTGTTCCACAGCCTCTGTGAAATTAAGAAAAAGGAGAAAAAACATCAGTGTCCATGAGGATGACTCAGGACATAAGCTGAGCAATGTGACATTCCCCACATGCAAACTGAAGATGTCACTGAGCCCCCAGGAGCAGTGCCCTGACAAAACATTTCATTGAGGCTTCTCATCCCACGGACACCCCACCTGATGTTCCCACCTTCACAACAGGACGAAAAACCTCTTTACACCAAGCTAGAAACCCTTGCATTAGTTTTTTTTTTGTAGCACAAAAATACCCCTCAGTATCGTTTTCCCAGACTGCGATGAAAGCGGCATTCCCTCAAACCAAGACAGGAGGCATTGAAAATGCAAAGGGGTTTCACGTTGCCTGGCCCAAACCCAGCCAGAGTGGGCCAGCCCCAAGCAGAGAGCCTTCCCTTCACCAGATGTGTCCAATAAGGGGCAACCCAAAACTCAGCCCTGGTGGCATCCAACTTCACCCTTAAGCAGTGGCAAAATTAACCATTGTGCTCGGCTTCTCCAATGGGAATGCCGCTGCTCTTGCCACATAAATCAAACCCGGCTGAGAGATCAAAACCTTCAGCAGAACCAGATGGCTGCATATGGGGCACACAATGCACGTGCTCGCCGTGCAGGCAGCCCTTGTGCAGCTCCTGCAGCAGTGGAGATGCAGGAAAAATTGTTTATTCCTGCAGTCTCCAAGAGTTTGGGCTGTCTGTAGGGACAGGAAGGCTGCCACAGGGAAAAAAATTGCATGTGCCAGTCAACAAGGTACAGGCATGCAGTGCAAACACAGAAGGAGGCACTGGACCCACAAATATCTGCACAAACAGCCTAGAGATATCCTTTCCTCACATATTTCCAGAAGGAAAAATCCTCAAGGAGGGCATTGGCACTGGATCCCACAGCACCCATCTTCCCATGGCACTTTTAAGAAGTCTCTGGTTAATCCTCCAAGTCATGTGAGACTGGGAAAAAGCTGGCATCTTCAAGGACATTCATATTCCCAATTCCCTGGGTTGATGACTATGGCACACAGCCTGGAAATCTGTCCCACACACGTCTAAGAAAAGAAAAGTGACATTGTGGAATGTGGAGAACTAATTAATATAAAAGCAGTAAATGAGACAGGTAAACTAAGCACACAAGCCAGCAGGCAACTTCTGGATGGCGAATTTAATGTATGACATTTCCTCCATCTGGAAGGGCCAGTGGCACCAGGGAAGGTACAGTCAGCTGGAGAGACCTGTCTGTGCAAGTGCCTGCTGCCGTGCCACCCCTGCCCCTCTCAGCGTGTGTGGGGTTGGCCTTCACCAGGGGTCGTGCACCCTGAAAAAAGCACCCTTGGGAGAATGACACCAAGACACATAGAGCTGTTCCTTCCTTCCCTGGATGTCTCTTTCTTTTGCTTGTGATCCACAGAGAGGAACAAGCGAGGGCTTGCTGCTGACACGGTGATGGATGGCTGCGGGCAGGGGCTGCTGCGAGGGATGAGTGACAACCTCCCAGGACACAGAGCTCTTGGCAAACAGCCCAGCCCGCCAAGCTCCACTGCTAAAGAGGTGGAGCTGCACTGCACACTGGGGACCACTCACAGGCAGCTGGATTTCAGTCTGAGGCCACTGGAAAAGCTCTTTCTGGGAAATGCAAGATGCGTGGAAAGCTTCAGCTGCGCTCAGATCAGCCATCAGCAGGGACACGGGTACATCACGCAGCATGGTCTTGTCAAGGGAGGGGGCGAGCAGGCTCACATAACCCATGGTTGTTCTCCAGAGATGGGTTGTAGCAGCTCACAATCCTTTGTGATCACTATAAAGCACCAGCAGTGTCTATTTCACTCTGTGTCAAACACTGTGCAGCCTTTTTTTAAATAAATATAAACATGATCTTTAAGGAACAGGCAAGTATTCACAGAGAGCATGGGGATGGCATTGATTTACCAACAGTTGAAATTTCAATTCAGATTGATTTCCATTAACCATGCCAAAGGATATGGGGGTTTTATGGTTTTTTCCTGAAAATAAGATCTCCATGTCATGCGAGATCTAAGAATTCACCAAGAAAAAGGAATAACTATACGTCCAAGTTATTTACTTTACATTTCATTTCAAAGCTATTTAACCTGTTGTACACAGGAACTGCTTCAAGCTTTATTTTTTTTTACCACTTTCTTCAGAAGGCTGTCTTAGCAAAGCGAAGAACATGTAAGACATGAGGGATCTTTTCTAACTTTTGAATGATACTAAAAAGAAAACTGAATAAATTGACCTCTGCCCTTTTCCTCACACCACATGTGAACAAAGAACTTGTACAGGAGCCCCCAGAATCCAGCCCACACCTGTCTGCTAGAAGAACATCTCATTTACCCACTTTCTGTACTTCACAGCAAAACAAAACCAGAATTTCCACACAAAGCACTCTGCAGCAGTGGAGAGATGATGCCTGCTCAGGAGAAAAAAAAAAAAAAAAAAAAGTAAATTAATAAATAAAGCTTTTTTTGTTGTTGTTTTAAGCACATCCTGAATCTGCCGTTTCCAGACATCTTTGGGCTTGGTGAATCATTCTTACATTGCAATGACACGAGTGACAAGCTGAAAAGCTTAGGGCAGGGCTTGGAGAGGTGAAAACCAGTAGCAGTTTCACCAAATGCAGCTCGGTACCAAGGCTGAGGGATAATTTTTTGCCAAAGTAATGTTGCCTCACATGCAAAATGCTTCCTGCCCTCACCAGCAAGCCAAGAAAGGACACCTGGAGTAGGGCAGCAGTACCACCCTTGCTGCCCAGCAGAGCTGCACAGGAGGGAGCCTGGTCCTTGGGGCCATCACGGTCTGTTTCTGGGTGCTGGTGGCTTTTTTCTGTCTGGGAAAGAGCAGATTTGTTCTTGTTCTTGATTCTGGAGCAAGGAGTACATGAATTTCCCACCCACTACTGGAGCCTAAGCCTTGAACATGGAACACCCATGGTTCAACAGCTCTGGAAAGCATTCATTTAGAGGGAGAAGGAGGTTGTTTCTGGAATAGAAATCCATTTCTACATCTTACCTCATTATTCAAAAAATATTTCTGATTCATGCTTAATTCAACTCTTCCAGCACTCCTCCAAAGCCACATGACCTCCAGGTCCCCCTCCTTAGTGCAGCTACTGCAGGCTGAAAACCCAAGTCCTGCCCCAGCACCTTTTTTTTCTCAGCTGCTTTGCAAACATTTACCATACATCATTAATTACACTTACAACAACCCTGCCTGCTCCTTTCTTAAACCACTGCCAAAGTCATCTGCAGGGGAACCCCAGGCAGGCAGGTACAGGAGCACAGAGCTTCCTGATTGTCTAGAATGCTGCAGTACTTTTCACTCTGAATTCCCACCCGTTGCACCTTGTCATCAGTTTTCAGGACCAGTCTCTGCTCTGAGATATGTTGAATAACCATATGGTACAAGTATACTTCGTGGAAAACCATAACACATCTTAATTATCAACACCATCACTTCAGAGGGACACAGCCAAGTTTAGGGTAAGATCCCATTGCAGCATTAAACACAGATAGCTCCTGTACAGCAGGAAAGGAAGAGAAAAGGGGTAGAAACCAAGTCATTTAATAAAAAATTCACTATCTGATTGAAAAAATCTGTTTCTTCAGCAGCTCTTTGGGCCCAGGTGAAGTTAATGAAAAGAAGGCTCCCCCAGTACATGTGTGACTCTTTAGGCGACAGTAATCAAGCCGAGGTGCATTTCCTGGGGATTGGGAGCCAGCTGAGAGGAGCTGCCGTGCCTCGGGTCATTAAGCACAGCCAGGCAGTTATCCACTGCACCATTGCCATTACTGCCAGCACCCCTCAGCAGAAAAAAAGAACCCTGTCCAGCCCAAAGAGGGAGAGCCCTGAGGATTTTGCCCCTTCTGCACCATTTTTGGAGACCATGGGATGTCAGGAACCTGTGTGCAAACCTGGGTGACAGGGCAAACCACCCCACTGATGCTTCCTGCAGTGTGTGGTGACAACACGGTCTGCAAAGCTGGGGTTTTCACCAAAATAAGCAGTTTGCCACACTGAGGAATCCAAAAACACCCTTTTGTTTCCCTGTAGCCACTGGAAGAGGCGTTTGCTTTCACTGTCCTACAGCCAGAATGATGTGGTTTGTTCATCCTTGAGTTTGTTCCCTTAAAGTAGTGCTGTAAGATCCTTCAGAAATGGTCTAGGAGAGGCAGCAACTGCTAATTTAACTATGCTTTTTTAGTAAATACCAGAGTAAATAGACATAAATGTACGGGGTTTAAATAGCAACCACCCTAAGGCATAAGTAAATTATCTTTATCCTCTTTTAACTTAATGGTTTCTGAGGGGTCGGGAGGGTTTTGCACATAAATATGTATCTTAACAAATATTCAGCAGAACCCTTTGAATTTCTGTCCTGCTTATGCAAAGAGAAAAAGGAGTTTTCCAATTCCCAGCGCCTTCAGAGACAAAAGGAAGGGCAAGCACAAGGCTGCACAGCAGGAAAGCTGCACTTGGCACAGAAAATAAATTGCTCTGTGGTGCCAGTGTGGGTCCCACTGAGAGCAGGGACCTGCCAGGGACTCAGCATAGCGGGAAGGCTCCTCACCCTGCTGTGTGAACCATGCCCAATCTGCAGATGGTATCAGCATTTGTACTCCTCGTCTATCAGTGTGAAATCTAACATGATTCACCAACCCAAACATCACTCTTCAGGCTATAATTAAGCAGAAGTCTTGTTGCTGGTTTGCAATCTGATTTTAGCAAGGGGAGTGATGAGATTGTGGTTAGAGTCTCCAAGTGGCTTTG
Source organism: Onychostruthus taczanowskii (assembly GCF_017590055.1). Classification (NCBI taxonomy): domain Eukaryota; kingdom Metazoa; phylum Chordata; class Aves; order Passeriformes; family Passeridae; genus Onychostruthus; species Onychostruthus taczanowskii. The sequence continues at coordinate 9,358,013 of NW_024498573.1, forward strand.
ATGGGAGCATATTCGCATCGCACAATCGCATCCCAAAACTGCAGGAACGGCTTCTTAAGCCTCCAAGGCCATTTACACTGAGCCTTATTCATCTTTCACCATGTTTATTTTTATCTTTAGAAAGTAAAATGATACTTCACAAACAAAATTATAATGACTAGTACTTAAGCAACCCATTTGATCCTGCAACCTCCCCGAGCATTTTCCTGACTCCCACCACTCCCAGCCCAGACTCCTGAGGCATGAAGAGGTGCAGCACCTACTGCTCTGCAGAGGGCTGCTGGTGCCACCCTGTGATCCAGCCCCAGCTCGGGCATCTCCGATAGAAATATCTCTGCACATCTATTGGTTTTCACCAGCTCTTCAGTGTGTCTCAGCATTTCAAGTCTAAAAGTCTTCACAAACATGAAGGGCACATGGAGATTTAAAAATGTGGGTGTGAGCAGAAAGGAAGAGAGGTGAAAGGGATCTTTGTCTTGGGCAACCCCTGGCTCCAGATCACTGTGTATTTACCAGCCCAGTTGGATGCAGTCTCTAGCCCTGTCCTACGAAATCTGAGTGCAACCCAGTGGCCCCTCAAAACTCCTGGTGTGAATTATCTGTCCTTCAGGAAAGCCTGCTGATAAATCAGTCACTGGAACCCATTTTCTTTCTGGGGCTCAGTAATTGTTACAGTCTCTCCCCGTGCCCATGATGGCTGGGTTTCTCATTAGCATCTCAGTGAGCTGAAAGATGTGTAAACAGGTGTAGCTACAGAATTTCCTACTGGGTACACATCTGAGAAGACTCCAAAGCATAAATTACTCTTTCTAAAGTCAGTTTTAAATCATGCTCACTAACAGTCATCTCCTGCCCTTGATCCCTGTTCCTAGGATGGCAATAGGAGTTTCACATATGGTTTGAGTGAAGCAGGAGCCCTTCAACGGCTCCACACCCACCTGTTTCAGATTGTGTCATAGGTATGTGCTTAAGCATTTCATTAACATTTCCCTTTTTTAATGTTAACCCAAGCCATGCTAACTCTACACATGCAGCTGGGAGTCTGCAGCAGAAATGCAACTTGCACCCAAACCTGAGGCATTCCAGAGGCAGCAGAGTGTGAAGCCAGTGGGTGAGCAAGGCAGCTCTGAAATATTCCTCCTGAGAACAGGATGTTTTCTCCTGTTTAAAGGAAATGAAAACTCTTGGGTGCATGATGTGCAGTTTTAAAGACCCATCCCTAAATGTACAGATTTGGAGTATCATCATTCCCCTGTGAAACACCCACTCTGCTCAAGGATCTCAGCTGCATTCCAAGGCCACATCCACATTACTGCTTTTTCCTCATCAAAGCAGAACTGCACCCCACCTCCCTTATTTTGTGAGCTGGGAGGGTCCTTGCTATTTCATAATTGCTTTAGGAAAACCAATACAGTACCTGTGATGGAAAGAGGCACCCATTGCTGAGCCTTTGTTCCACAAGCAATGTTACCCAGCAGCGCAGCTCCAAAGCCTGGCTGGGAGCTGAGCAGGTTTTAGCATGTTTTTCATCTCATTTTTTCTTTCTCCTTTCACTTGGAAGCTCAACTGTCAAGATTAAACCATCCACCTGTGTGGCATACCCCAGCATGGCTGAACTTGATAGATCTGCACAGTTGGATTCTGCAGCAAAGATCACAGATCTGAGACGTACACATTGAGAATAGACTACTAAGCTTTCCCCCCTCCACTCCTCCCCTCACAAAAGAAAAAACCAAAACCCAAACCCAAACATGTGTTTTTCCTCGTGGGGCTTTCTTTTTAAGGTATCTCCTGTCAACAATGTCATGATGGGAATTCTCAGGGAATTCTCAAAGGGAAACCTTTGAAAAACTAGATTGCTGTTGGTATCTCATGTCTTACACACAGCATATTGCAGCAATTGAGGACAGAAATGTGTAAAAAATTATTTGCAAGGGAGAAAAAAGAGAAAAGTCAGCTATGCAAGACACAGGTAGGTAGGGTGTTCCAAGTCTGAAACCTCCAAGCACAGTTTGGAAATCATGAAGAACTCTGCAGAAAAAGGAACAGAAATGCAGGGATGGTGCAGGGTGAAGCGGGCTCAAACTCCAGGTTGTGCCACAGGAAGCCCAGAGGTGAAGGCCTCTGCACAGATGATTTGGTGATTACGAATTTTAGAGTAAGACATTCACCTCTAAACTGCCGCTCTCCTTCATGGGAAAACATGACAGAAGTGACACAAACTGCTCAAGGACCTTAAACCCCCCCTGAGAGGAACCCTAACATTCAGGCTTCTCAGGTTTGGGCTTGGAGTAACTCATATTTCTCAGCATTTCCTCCACAAGGTGTTTTCTCCCTGTTGTTCTCTGAGTTGCTATCACACCACCTGCTCTTCAGTTTTAGTTGTAAAACTTGGTGCATCCAAGTCCACCTTCAAACCTGTGCTATAAAGCTCCATGGCATCGAGTTCTGTATCTGATCTCCTTTCCATTCCTCAAACCAAGCTGCTGCCCCTTTCTCTTTTATTCTTACCTCATCTGTTGAACAAATGTCACAGCCACAGTTATTAGAAATATTTGAACCTGACAGCTGCAAATACTCAGAGGCAACTATACATGCAGAGAACTATAATTAGTTGGAGCATTTAATTTTGTTTCTAAATCACTGAGATCCAGTATTGGAATCTCGGCAGACACAGACAATCAATACAGACAGTGTGACTTTGCAAGCTTTACGGTCATTTATTTTCCACATATGAAAGGATAACTAATACAGCCTGCCTACAATGACATATATTGTATTGCACAAGAAGGGATTTTTCTTCACTAAAACTCAGACCTGGACACATCCACTCATAGCAAGTTTAGCAGTGATACCACACTGAGTGCAGCAGTCAAAAATTACCCCTGGGAGAGTAGAAACTACAAGCTTGGGCTGAAAGAAATTAGTGCATAATAATTACTTAGTGATTGCTGCAGGGTGCACTAAAATCATCAGCTGGAATCTCTAATGTTGCCTAATGTAGGTGTCTCTCATCACTCCTGCCTTATGGAGGGTCAAGGCACACTGCACCCCTTTTGCTGAAGGCAAAGAGATGAAGTTTGAGTCTACAAGCCCCAGCTTCACGTCTTATTATTCAAAGCCCTTCAGAGTTCCTTGGTATTGACAGTAAATAAAAATTTCTGTTTGTTGCACTTCCTGCAGTTTGTTTTCTCTGACTGGATGCAATCTTCTCCAAAACTTCAGTCCACAACCCCACTTCCCCAGCACTTTGTACATGCACAATAAATCCAGGGAATTTATTACCTTCCCTTCTCCTACAGCCAAAGAAGGAGCAGACATGCTCAGAGCAGAACCTCTCCAAATAGCCCATGTTCAAATAATTCCAATCAAATTTAGGAGTAGATCCCAGTTTCCTCTCCGAATTCAAGACATTCTTCTCTTTGCTGTTTTCTATTATCCTTTCAGAACTGGGATATCCCAAGTCAATATCTCGTCATCTCTGTTTCTGCATTCATGACTGATGTCACTGTGTGGGTCGTGTAAAGTTGCTTTGGGTTTCTAATTGTGATATTAATTCATTTATTTGAAGAGGATGCTGTTGAAGTAATAAAATGAAGAAGACAAAGAAGCAGCAGCCTATAAAATCATTATACCTTAGTAATTTTATTGATAAGGATTAGGAGAAAGAGCAGGAAGACAGAGAAGGAATAATATTTAGTTCAGATAATAAAATTATATGAGCTGCCATATTCATAATGTTAAACAAGACCTGAGGGAAGCTCAACTTGAAAGATTACACAGGTGGATTCTTTTCCTTTGGAGAACATGAAAGATTATTGTAAATGTCTTTTTACGCAGCTGCCTCTTCAAACACAGTCACAAGAAATTAGCCAAAGGCCCATTTTTCACCACATGGTCTGACATACAGAGCAGTGTGGGGATGGAGCCCTCATTGCTGCCTCTGCCCAGAGCAGGGCTCAGGGATGCTATTCTAGCACATCAGAAGTTTGGGGGGTTGTGTTGCACCAGCTCCTTGCCCCTGTCCTGCATCCCACAGCTCAGGCACCACAGTTTGGCTCACAGGGCACCACAGGCACCCCCAGCTGTGGGGATCATGTGCTGATGGTCAGGGGATAAATGTGTAATGATATATTAAGATAAATCCATGTATTGCTCTTGGAGCAGGCACTTGGGCTCTACAGGCAACCAGGTAATACTTGCAGGCAGGGGTCTTTCCTTTCCCAAAAAAAAGGAGCACCAATGGATAAAGCACAAATGAGAAGAGGGAGAAGAAAAGTCTCCATGCCCTCCCAAAGATGCTGCTGTAGCTGGCTACCAGTGGGTTTAATTAATTTAAACAATCTAATCCTGGATGAAATTAGCAGTTTACCCCCAGAGACTTGCTGCTCAGTAACCCACTTGTTTGGGACCATATTCTGTTAAAATGCTCCAGCCAGGCTCCCTTCAGGTGTCCTGCTCCTTGGTTTAAAAGCTGTTCAGTGATACACCAAGCTTGGCAAGAAAGTAAGTCTCACTTAATCTGAGAGATTATGCTTAAAATTTTAAAAATAAGGTGGAGAAAAATGGCAATGTTTCTGTCCTAGGAACAGGAGGCATTCCCAAATAGTCCTTGCTCCAGGCTTGGGAATTTGTTTTGATTTTTACCTTGATGTTCACTCACTTTAAGCACGAAGATCCAAAGCGTATATGAGAGCAATAACCATTCCAAGACATTTACAAATGACCCTCTTAACTGTTTATGAGACATTATCTGAGGTAAAGCAGAGTAGGAGAAATAAACTTGAAGTAGGAAGAGCTGGCTCGCCTCCCAGATGGAGCATGATAAAGCACCAGTGTCAGTGTTTCTTCTCAGTTTTATGGCAGCCTTTAACTGCTTGGTGTTTAGGATTTTTTATCAGAAAACGGAAAGAAGAAGGAATGGATCCAAAGCAAAGAGGTTTTCACAAACAATATTCTCCAAATGACTTTATTGAGCAGATACTGTGTTATCTGGCTATCAAGATAACACCATTTATTTTTTTATTTGCCACAACAGCCTGCTGCTCAGATTCCCAGTCCTGGGATGTACGAGGAATTCCTGAGCACAGCAATAAATTTTCAAAGGGATCTGGATGACCCCACTGCTTCTTTCCTATTAGAAAATATCCTGAACAAAGTTAATCTCTGGTCAGATTTAACTCATTAAATTGATTTCTATTGTCTCTCTTAAACAGTGTGCTAGTTTTCAGTTCCCATGTTTAGAAAAGCTCTCTGGATTTTGTTCGTCTCCCACAAAAGTTTAATGAATGTCCCTTCATGAAACCATGGGAATAGAATACATTTTTTATACAGAAAGCTCTCCTGGTAGTTGAAATTGCATGAAAACTGCCTCACTTCTACTTTTTCTTAGCCCAATGCAGAAATAAACTAAAATCACAATTTTTACTGTCCCTTCAAAACATTTTCATCACTACTTTGAGGAAAGAAGAAAAGGTAAACCTCAGTTGTTCCAGTTTGTTCAAATTTTGAAATATAAGATACAAATCAGAGCACTCATGCTGGGTTTGGAGGAAAGATAAACAGAAATTGAAGGCTCTCAACAGGGATTTCTGCTTTTAACCACCTGCTTTAGGCACCTCTTCAGCAAGGAAGAGCCTGAAATGTGTGACAGGGCTCCAAACAAAACGTTACATCAAGGAACCAGTGGCATTCAATTCTGAAAGCACACACTAGTTTGCTATTGAAAGAAAAGACAGTAAGAACTCATATTCACAAAGCTGGTGGTTGGATCTTGACTTCTTTCTGTTCCTTACTCCTTGGTTATGAATGTGTAAAGCCATCCATTTGCACCATCCTCCACAGAACAGACAACCAGTCATGTCTAGGGGAAAGAAAAAGTAAGTATATGCTCCTTATTAAGCAGAAAATACATTCATTGTATTGGATATATTGGATTAAAAGCTTCCCAGTTTTATGAAAACTTTCTTGAAACGGTTGTCAAATTCACAGAGTGAACAGAGTTTTGACAAAAATGTCTAAATCCATTTAAATAACATTTTTTTCTCATGCTTCTGCAAAGAATTTGGAAATGTGTAAAAAAAAATTGATGAAAGAAATACAATAAAAGGGGGAAAAAAATTAAATACTTCAGAAATAGAAAACTGAAGCTCATACTTTACACAAACAGAAGGTTTGTCATTTCCAGGATACCAGTGCTCACAACACCTCTAACATGTGCCATGAAATGCCAGCAGCACTGAGGGATGGACACTGGGAGCAGCAGAGCTGAGGGAGGTGCTGGAAAGGTCTCTCATCTTCTCAGGCTGAAGCTGAAATCAGTTCATGAGGACAGAGCCAAGGAGCTGAGGAAACTCCATGTCTCGGCACCCATGGAGCCAGTTTTTGTTTGGATTCAATACCACAGGCTTCTGCCAAGCCCAGTGAAAATTTATCATCAGCTCTCTGAAAACTGGTGTTCTTCTTATCCTTAATTGATTGGTTTGGTTTGGCTCCCCCAGACCGAGCTACTGTTCAGAGGCTAAAGAGGAAACGATTTCTCTGAGAATTTACCTGAAGATAAAGCACTTCCTGGGCTCACAAGCTCACAGTGAGCTGGAGGATGAAAGACCCAAGCATTCCCCGGTCATTAACTCCGCCGGGTGCTCTGCTGTGTGACACAGCCCCACGCTGATGCTGCTCTTTGCCTCGGGAAGCTGCACCCCTCAGGGCAGGGCAGCATCCCTCCTGAGCTCCAGCTGTGACAAGAGCAGCTGGATCCAGCTCTGGGCGCTGCCTGCGGTGAGCTGTGTGCTCTGCAGCTCCTGGCAGGCTCGGGGTGAGGCACAGCCTGCCCTGGGGTCCCTGTCAGTGACAGTGAAGCAGAGCTACTGCTCCAGCCAGGCACCAGATGCTGGAAATCCTGGATGAATATGTAAAATCCCCTGATTCCACTGGTATAAAATTTCCAGGCAAAAAAAGAAGACGTGTCCAGGGAAACCATGCAACAGCCTGAACTTCAAGCTTTCAGTTCCAGGGATTTCTGAAAGTCCTGAATCAAAATTTCCACTAACACCATTTAAAAATATACCCTCCCCAGCCAGCAGGAGCCCAAGTGAAGGGCTAAGAATTGCTTGAGTCCACAGCAAGGCAAAAAAACTCATAGCTAGGTCCTGAAGGATCAGAATGGTTTTGGGGATCAAAGAGAGGAAAGCAATGGCACCCAGCAGGGGTGGGATGTCCCTGTGGAGATGTGATCCTGCAGGATTTCTCATTTCCCCCCAAGCACAACCTCACCACCACACCAAGCATTTAAACCCACTCCAGTTTCTCCCACATTGAGCCAGAGCTGGTCTAAGTCTTATTACAGCACTGCTTGGGTTTAGACTTGCAGCATGTTTGACCATGTTTTTCCTTTTTGTTTTCACCTTCTAGTTGCATTTTCCTCCAGATGAGAATAAAGCTCATGGCAATGCTCATGCAAGCCAGCCTCTTCAAGCTGAAATGACTAGAAAAGTTCATTTATTGAACACCTTTTAGGTGCAAGGGAATAAGTTGTTCTTCCAATTCCAGCCATCCAGTAAGAGGTTAAGAACCAAATTTCTCTAAGAATTTCAATTGCAATCTGTTGCCCTTATAATTTACTGGTAGAATAGAACATAGCATCCAAATGTGAGGTGGGCAATAAATCCTTATACTTAGCACAATTCCATTCCAAGCAAACCCCAAGATCTGCACTAATTGTGAGTACAGCCTAATGGCTGCAAACATTATTTTAAGCATGTTAGCATGTCTCTACTGGAAAAAAAAAAATAATGAAGTACTTTGAGATCTGTGAGTCTGCTCTGAGCAGGCTGGTGCCTCTACAAAGCCTGTCACACTGCCCAGAGCCCATTGCTTGGGTACCAAAGGCACAGTGGCTCTGTTAATGCAGCCCTGAGCCCAGGATAACTCACTTGGAGTGGCAACACTCTGCCTGTTTTGCTGCCTTTGGCTTGCTGTTAGCTGGGGTAGGTCTGGTTTGGAGGTGTCTGCACCACAAACCTCTGCCCAGATCAGATGTTTTTCCCAGGCTAGACATCTTTCCCAACACAGAAAAGTTAACCTCAGCAAAAGAAAAAATATTGGAAAATCTATTTCACAACATGGTGCAACTTTACAATTTTTCATTCACATCATCCAGACAAGGATTTTTGGACATGGAAGTGTTATTTCCCATTTGCCTCTTAGAGGAAAAGGAAAGGAGAGCCCGTGATGTTCAATGCGCTGCTCATGGATTAATGTTGAGAAGAGCAACTTGTAAAATAAAAATGGGGTCTTAAAAAATGAAATAGCTTGACAAGAAAATATTTGAGCTGTCTAAAGCAGATTTATTTATACTTTTTGGCAAAGATCACATTTTAATTGGGGTTATTACTCACATGAGCCTGGAACTATATAATATTATCCAATAATATAGAGAATCTGACACCAAAACATGTCCCAGCACACATTATATTTGCATTTGCCAGACATGAAATCCCATAAATTGTTGTCTGATAAAGGTCTGCAGCTCAGTGGACAAGACTTTAAACAATTTGCAGGGGATTATGGATTTCGACATACAACATTCAGTCACGGTTATTTGTAATCAGATGGTCTGGTGGGAAAGGGAATTAAGCCTCCTAAGCAGAGCCTGGCATGAGGCTCTGTTGAACCTGGGAACAGCCCCTTCCAGACCTGGGCCATCCTCCACAAGAGCCTGACAACCTCAGCTATTCAAACCTCCCAAGGAAGGCAAAGCTGATCTAGATGTCTGTGAGGATGAGGCACAAATCATCTTACACCATCAAAGACCCCAAACATGGGATGTGCAATTTGCTGCATCCATGATGCTATTCAGGGACAAAGGAGATGGAGATTTTATGGCAGCAGCTCATGTTTCCCATAAAATTCAAAGCTCACACAGGAAGACTCAGGAGGAAGCAAGGAGTAATTGCAACTTATTTCCCAGGGAAACAGGGACCTGAACTGGAAAAGGACACAACAAAACCACTGCAGGAGCAAAAAGAAGCAATAGTAATGGAAATGCTCCTTGGGGCATAAGCCCAAATACCCAGAACTCCTGAAAGATTCAGTAAGCTCTGACACAATAGTCACCATCACCATGGTCCCTGCAGCACACATAGTGGAAAATGTTCTGGCTTGTTATGAAAAGGAAGGGCTGGGTAATCCAGCACTGGTACCTAATGCTGCTGAGTGGGAGCTGATCCCAGTCAAGGTGCCCCAGGCAATGCCACCTCACTGCAAGAGAGATGCTCAGACTCCCTGGGGCACCTTTTTTCCAGGTCGTCCAAAACTCAGAGGAAAAATGCATTCTCCATTTTTCCTCATGCTTCATTTTGTTTAGCCTAAGCTGGGTCTTGTGGAGCTAGTGGCTCCACCCAAGGGGCTGGTCATGGGGGAATGGGGACCAACCTCTCCCTGGAGAAGCACAAACCCTTGGCAGCCATGCCTACTGCTGAAATGAAATGTCATGAAATCACAGTTCCAGGCAGAAAGACCAGCTCTGGGGCTCAAGTTTTGAGTTCAGTTGTACTGAACCTCTACTAACAGTCATAATTGGGGATTGCAGATCATTGCCAGGAACATGTGCAAAGAACCCAGTAAAATCCACATGTGTCAAGGTTTGGAGTCATGTCATCATGGAACATTTCAGGAAAGAATGCATTTAATGGGATGAAATAGCAGAAAAGGAATATAAGCAGGTGTTGCTTTCAGAGAGGTCTCTGCACACATTGACAGCAATAAGCAAAATACAGATGAAAAGATGGACCTGGATGTGGAGGTGCACTTGGAAACAAGGACTCTAATCTAACTACCTTAGACAATCTGTGCCTTGGTCTTGCACTGTCTTGGAGCTGCAGTAAAAAACAGCAAACCACAGCCTTGAATATCTTGAATGTCAGCTGAACACCAAGGTTATATTCAGCTTTTTCCAAAATTTCCACAGGATCATTCTTTTCCCCCTCTTTCTATGGAGAGTACTGAAAACCACTTAAAAGAGTGTGTGCAATAAGGCCAAAGCTTTCCAAGTGAACTGAGTGCTGGCAAAACAATCCAGGCTGAGAGCAGTGGGAATTGCTCTGGTCCATTTAGTAAGTGTAGAAGAGCACCAAATCAGTAGTACAAACAGCCCTGCATCCCACTGCCAGGAATTTCTTCTGGCCAAGGAAGGAAAAGAAAGAGAGGCTCAAAAGAAGCCATCCACATGCTTATACTCCGTGCTTTGGCAATATCTGGGTCAAGATACTTTAATCATTTTCATTAATTAGAAAACCTAGTACCCACAGGCTGATCTTCCTTTTCTTCTTGGGGACTTGTTTCCTTGAAAACGAAGGGGCCCATTGTCTTCAGAGGGACCCTGTGAGCTCCACAGAGCACAAAGCCCTGCAAATGAGGAATTCCACAGAGGCCCACAGGTTAAAAGTCCAAAAGAGATTGCAAGTCAATGAAAATTTAAAAAGCCAGGCTAATATGTGTCTTCATTTTCATCAGTCTTCTGATCTGAGGAAAAGTCGAAGTTCAGGTTTTTGCTCCTCAGGGTGGATCAAAACACCAGGAGTCACACTGAGTAGCCTTGAATTCACATGGAAGGGGAGCTCCTGGCTTTGCACTGCATGATGGCAAGAGCAAAGCAAGCGTTAAACAAAAGACACTCCCTTTTTTCCAATGGCAAAGTCATATCACTTAATTTGTGCTATGTAGATGACAACGTACACACACTTGATTCCTCTGATGTAAGAACTAGTCCTGTTCACTAGGACAGCTCAGATTTGGGTCATGACAGGGGGTCAAATAAAACAATAAGAAATTAAAGTATATCCTGAGAAATAAAAACTGCATCCTTTTATTATCTGATAACAAAATTAATTTAGTATAAGACATGCCTGGAACTACTCGTGACAGCTACCAACAACACCTACAACTGCTACCACAGAGCATTTTGAAATGGGATACAGTGACATCTTTTTTACTGATGGGCTCCCGAGGCAAAAAAAAGGCAAGAAGTGACAGTCCACACTCTCACCCTGGAGAGCAACTGAATGTGGGGGCTTTGCAGGTGTAAAACCCCCACAGAAGATTGACACATCCTCCTCAGCTTACCAGAGTTCCATGGAAGCTTTCTGGAGCAAAACTGACACCTGTGTAATTTCTACAGCATCTGTGCTGGGGATGAGACTATGTCAGTATAAAATTAGTACAAGAGGTAGGAGTCGAGCCTCATAGGTAAAAGCCTTGAAATTCTTGTCTCTGATCCACCTGTCAGCATGAAAAACAAAATGGTCAACAAGCATGAAATTCAGCTTTTTAGCCACTTTTGACTAAAAAAGTGAATTTATAATAAAGAATACTACAACTAATAAATTATTAATGTAGGACTTCCAAGAAATCCCGCCAATGGTGCCGCTTGAGGATTTTTTAATACCACTTGAGATTTTCACTGGGACTTTAAGTTTTCTTGACAAATAACTCAGACTTTCAGGAAATAATTCCATTATCTAGAAATGGCACTAAGGAGAAGTGCATACCTCTCAGCCATCCTCATGCTTGGACACAGGTGACCTTAGTCCTGCCTGGACCAGTGCTGGTCCCCAGGGGAGGACACCCAGGGGCTTCCACATCCCTGGTGCTTCCAGCCATTGCCCATCTTCTTACATGACTCTTCCTGTTTGGGGCCTGCAGTCAGCCTGGAACAAACACAGAGCTCCTTTCCAAACTGGCTCCAGTACCTGACTTCCTCATTGGTGCCATAACAGCAAGGCATTCCTCACGGAGTGCTATTCTTCTTTTTGTTTTTTTAACGTTATTAATTGTCCCCATTGACAGTTCTAAACGGTTGGTTGGTTTTTTTCCCCTCTGATAAGACAAACACATTTGAATCAAACAAGCCTTGACAAATGCTGGAGATACACATTGCACTGAAATAATGAGAGAGCTCTTTAATACAACAGCACAATATGTATGGGCAAGTTGTTGCACTGGAGCAGTATGAGCTTGTCAGATCACAGTGAAAGAGTATTCATTGAAAGAATAGGTACAAGGAAGAACAGCAGAAAGTGTTCTGCTGTACAAACATGCAGCTAAGCAAAACCTTGGGGAAAAAATAGGACACATGCAACATTGAATCATTTCTGTACAAAACTGCCTGATGTCAATAAAATTACCAGTAATAAATAGAAATATTTCCCTGACAAAGACAAAAGCACAAATTAAGTCTCAAATTTAGTCAGATCCAGATACATAAAACAGAGAAAATTAAGATCTGTCAGTAGCTGCTGATTTGCAGACTATAAAGCTGAAATAAGCAAACAGAAAAGTGGCAGCACAATGGTTGTTAAAACACAGAGGCTTACGGCAAATTCAGATAGACGTACAAAGTTACACTTCCCAAACCACTCACAATTGACTTGTCTGTATTCCTAGTAATGTTAATTTGCTGAAATCAGGAAAAGGAAAGCGTGACAGCCATCCTTCCCACCGGTGTTTGCCTGTGTGTGCAAAACATGGCAAAGGTCTTCCCAAAGCACAGGGCAGCGTGACTCACACTGTCAATATAACTCCCCAACTTCAGCATTAAAAGGAGGTGCCAGTTTTGTGCTATTCAAAGCATATTTTGAAGGGCAAATGCTTTCTGGCCTGACAGCAGACCTGCCTGCAGTACCAGGCAGCATGTGCCGAGCTGTGTCCGTGGAGCTGAGCACTTCTGCTGCTCAAGGTTCACAGAGCAGCTCTCTGTGTGACAGGAGGTGAGGGGCTGTGAGCCTCCTCTCCCACACCATGCAGGGGCAAGCCCGTGGAGCTGTGCCTGCCTGGTGTGCCTGGCACTGCCCTCTCCCTGTGTGACAGTGACAGCAGGTGATGCACAGCCCCTGGTGGGTGTTTTGGCATGAACAGGCTTGCAGGAGCTCCTGCCCTCGCTGGAGGGGTTAGCAATGGAAAGCTGTGAGATGGGGCTTTCCCAGGGCACTCCTTGTCTGGGGCTCACACAGGTGTGAAATGCAAGGAGCAGTGTCACCACCAGCAAAACCAGAGGTGATGGCTTTGATGGAGGGATGTTGGCTGCTCCCCTTCAAAGGAGCTATGTGTTTGCAACCCCCCCAAGAGGAGGTCCTGGCAGAAGGAATGGGTTCTGCCTGAGGCAGCTCCTCTCTGGCACAGTGACCACAGGCATTAGCCATCACTAAGCACGTGCAAGTGGTTGTTTGAATCCTCCCAGGCTGATTTGATTGGACCAGAGGGCTCCAACCTGATCTGATCCTGCTGGGTTTGTGCCTTCAGGAGGAAGGTCATGCCCTGCCACCATGACCAGGGTGATTCTGTGTGCGACCTGGCTGCTGCAGCTCTGAGCCAGGGCTGTCTCCCCTCCCAGCCCAGCTCTCCACTGCCTTCATGTAAGACACAAGAATCTGACCTCCAGAGACACTTTCTGGAGGACAGAGATCATCATCCACAGGCTACACAAGCTGTGACCTTGCCTTTGGGCATTTGCCTGCTCCAGCTTGTCTCTCCTGTCACTGATAAAGTGCATCTGGATCCTCCTGACATGCTGAAGAAGGAAGAAGGCAAAAATCTCACTGCTGAGACTTCCATTCCAGCATTGGCACAGCAATCCTGGAGGGAAAGGGCTTGCATGGAGCCAGCTGCCCCAAAGCCACCACCCAGGGCTCCCAGTCACCTTCTTGCTCCTGCTTTTGTCGTTGCTGCAGGCACTGCTGGTCAGGGGAAGATGATAGCTGCAACCCAACACAGAAATAATTAACTGCAGGACACCGAGGGGAACATGCCATGATGATCAAGAGCCTGCAGCCCGAGGCAGCCCGGCGTGTCAGGAGAAGGGAGCGCAGCATCCCTGCGAGAGCTGCCACTCAGCGCTCCAATTTGTAGCGGCTAGGCATCCCACACCGGCCCGCCCTCCGCCCGCTGTCAGGAAACGGCTCCGAGTGGGAATTTACACCGGGAGGAATTAGCAGCCTGCCCTGGGCTGCGAGGAGGCGTTTCGGGTTTCACGGCTGCCGGTGGATGACGGGAGCCGAGCGCGGCAGAGGGGGACGCGAAGCTCGCAGCATCCCGCAGGCTGCGGGGCAGCGCTCCTCCTGCTGAGGCTCCCCGGGCTGCCCGGGCAGCCAGCTCCAGCACCGCTCATCCCGCACATGGCCACTGGGTTTGACGTCTCTGCGTGAAAAAACTCCAGAAAATGAAATAGCATGGTGCTGTCTCTGCAGTAGATCAGCAAGTGCTGCTGCCCAGGGAAGAAGCAGCTCGTGTCTCTCTTTTCTCTGGGATGGAAAGGAGCTGAGAAAAGTTCTGGAAGAAAGGCAAAGCAAGTCAGAAACGTTGTTGGGTCCAAGAAGATGCAGGAGATGGGAAAGGAGCACCAATGACAGCCCAGCCAGGTCATGGGGACCGGTGTGTGTCCTGCAGGACACAAGGACAGCTCTCCTGATCCAGCTCTGTGAGGAGCACTCCAACCAGAGTCCCTCATGGCAGGGCACTGGCAGGGAAGAGGCTGGAAGGAGGTTTGGAGAAGAGCAGAGGACCATGGCAAGGCAGCTGGGATACAGAGTGTGGGCTATAAGGAGAGGAAAGCAGAGCCAAATACATCTCAGTCAGCTGGAGGATAGCAAAGGGGACATGACAGGAGCCTAAAAGTATCTGGAGGTTGTAAACAGCAAGGAGGGAGAGAAATTATCTGCAGTTGTACAGATGGCATAATTAAGAGTAATGGGATGAGATTATGAAAGGAAGGGTTTAGGCTGAATATCAGGAAATATTTCCCAATGATGAAATGTGTTAGGTTGCTAAATAATCCTTCCAAGGAAGACATGGGAGTACAGCAGTTTAGGTGGTTATGACTACCCATGACTAAAGCCTGGGCTATGTGCTGTCAGGCGTAATGGATAATGTAATTTTTGTCTCTGGCGTCCAAGGTTATTTCCTTTCCATCTCTACAGGAGGAATATTTTATCAAGTGCTTTGAACGTGATGCTCCTTTTGTCAGAGACAAAGAGGCTCCCAGTTCCCAGCCCTGCCAGGAGTGTCACTGCAGCCAGCGGATTAGGGATGCACCCTGCTCTGCTGGTCACACCTCTTGCCTCTAGGGCACAGACACTTCTCCCAAATTCCAACCAAAACAAATACCACCTACAATTTACCAAAAAAAAAAAAAAAAAAAAAAAAAAATTTAAAGTGGAGCTGGTTTCTTTTGCATTGATTTTCAGTTTACAGTTAGATAACATGAAATTTAGAAGAGTAAAACAAATTATCCAAATGAAGTGCTAGAAAATAGGGAATGGAAGCATTGCAAGTTTGCAGCAAATTTCCTTGTTCTGCCTTATTTGTCCTGGACTGACAGCATCAAACTACTCCTTCAGTCAAATCTAGGAAGCTCTTGTATCTCACAAAATCTGCACCTGTCCAGAAAACAGGATTTCCGGTCATTTTCATGGGAGGGTTTCCATTCAGACCTTCATGAGGAAGAGTCAGTCATCCAAACAAGAGGAAGGCAGCACAGAAAAGCCATCCATCGAGATCTGACTCACTGCATTTACAGTTGTAATTAGGGGGCTGGAAATGCTCAGCAGCAGCATTCGGTGACAGAACTAGAACAATATCACCTTTCATAGCTCTTGAGAAAAGCATCAGGTACAATGCCTCAGCCTCAGCGGTGCCAGTGGGGTGACAGAACTGGGACACGGAATGAGGTGCAGAGACACAAGTCTTCTGAGGACAGGTGTGTTAAATATTCAGTCATACCATGTTTCTCCAGTTTATTTACAGTGGACAGCAGGCGAGCAGCACAGGTCTGAGCTCCAGCATTAAATGCAGATCCCAGATGCTGAGCATTGGTGATGAGGCAGTCAGGGAGAAGTGAGATTTCTGAGTTTTTTAGAGCCCCAAGGCTGGGACATGGTGGGAGGAGGAGGACCAGGGAGCTATAATAAATAAACACTCGTTAACACTGGATCTCAGTGATAATAATCCATCAAATCCTAAAGGTTTGCCCTGAGCAACTACCCAGTTTATGTACAGTGGGTTACTTCCTTTGTACAAAATCTTTCATGCATCCTTATTTCCCATATACTGTTTCACCTCGTGTTATACCTTGTAATCTTGGCTTGTAATGCAGTTTAGAGTTATTATATGTCACATAAGGGTTGAAGTTTAAAGAAACCAAACCGCAGCTGAGCTCAGACACACCGTAGCACTGGGAGGAGCGCTTAGAAACGCTGAAGTGAACCCGCAGAATGCTTTTCCCACCTGCAGACTTTAACACCAGCAATTTCCACATGAGTGAGCCATGACCAAGAACCCCAGCACATCACAGGGAGCAAGAATAGAATCAACTGGAGGTTTCTCCTGGCAGAGTGTTGGTACAGCCAAGGCTAAAAAACAGCAGCAGCTCTGTGGACACTGAGATGAAGGCAATGAGACTCTCATGAAGAAGCATATCTAATATTCCATAGTGTTTTAAAACTAATGAAGATGTAACAATGTGAAACCAAAGGGTTTGCTTCCCAGGAGGGGCAGGATTGGAGGATGCAGTATGCAGCTGCTCCCTGCATCCCAGCCCCTGTCCATCCCTCATCCCCCATCCCACTGCAGCCTGTGCTCACAGCAGCTTCTCCCTCTATCAGATGTGAGTCACTGCCAGAGGCACAACGCCAGACCTGATGAACCAGAGGTCTTATCCGGTCTGGAGGATCTGAACTTCCAGTGTTTACTTAAGAATGAAGAGGAATAAACTCTGGTTTTTAAAGCTAAACATCTAAATGTACTCACTAATCTGAAGAGGTACAGTAAGCAACTGTACAAACACACCTTAAATGTTTCTTGGCAATTTTTGCAGTTCACCCAGAAAGATGTGCCGTGTTTCAAAACATGAAAATCCATCTTCCCCAAGTCCACAGGGAAGTGTTCTGCTTTTCTCTTTTGCAGGTACCAAAAAGGTGAAGCAAGAAAATCTGCAGCTAGGTACACCTTCACACAAAATACCCACCACTGTGAGCAACACAGAGGCAAAAACACCTCTGCAAACATACAGGTGGATTTTCTCTGCAGGCTGGGGGAAACAAGGCAATTAAAGTACTTGACACCCTCATCTGTAGTGCTTGATTTTATGACCAGGAACCTAAGCCTATACTTCTCCCCAGTAGCCACATATGATGCTTTTTAAAAAATATTACACTCCAGCCAGAGCATTGAAATATCATTCAAATACATTCTGAAAGTTTTTGGGTTTGGGTTTTTTTTTTTCCCCTGAAAACATGGGCAGTTACTGAATTTAATGTTTTGTAGAGCAAAACCACAAGGTTTCATTCAGTCCTCATCTATAATTGTGGTAGACACTAAAAAATCCCTCGAGAGCTCCAGCACACACAGAGCCAGACCAGATCTTCCAAGTTCCTTCCACACACAAATCCTCCTGAATAACAAATATTAATATATAGTAAATAATAATTGCAATACTTAGCACTTCCCACCCATAGATCTCACAGTAATTCACTGAGCTGGATGAATGCCTTTAATTCTCTTGCTCCCAGGCAAACAAGGACTTCTCTTCTGCAAACATTTTCCATGCAGGTGTTTCATTTTAACCTTACACCTAGTTTTGGTGATTATGCTGTGGTCAGCCTGGGAGAGATCCAGGTTAGTCTTCTTCTGTAAATGTTCCACTCAGGAGAGCAAAAATACTAAATGTGTTTTTAACCTACAGACATGGATGATTCATCTGCTTTCTAAGCAGCAAATATTTGCACCCAAACTTGAAATCAGAAATTAAGGTCCCTTCCAACCCAAACCATTCTATGATTCCATGGTTCTGTGATCTTTGGCAGGATGGTGCTCTCTGGAGCATGGGGACATGATGAGGAGTAGCATCATGAGTGCACAGGAGAGTTCTCTGAGGATGCTCCTGAGATGCAAAGCTTTTGGATGCAATAAGATCCAACAGGTCTTTTAATGTGCAATTACCAAATCCACCTTGAGCATCCTCACCTCAGTGCCTTGTTCTGCTGTAAAATACATGAAGATGTAAAAAATTATGGTTTTTCACATCAGCTCCACTGGACACTCTCAGGCTGCCTCTAGAAGTCATCTCTCCTTTCTGCTCACTGAATTTAGCAGATCTTGATGACAGGTTTGGCAAATAAAAATCATCTAAATACAGCTACATGTGGTAGGTTCATGAATAATGAGATGCATGTTGAGAAATTAGTGCAGAGTTGGTTGCATCCTCCCTGGAACCACACAGAAAGTGCAAATTCCCTCAGAAATGCTGCCTCTAGTGCAGCTCCAGCCTGTGTTTAACCCCATCTGCAGACACTGGGGTGGGATGTGCTGGTGCTGAGCACAGCCAGGGCAAGAAGTGGGAACAGCAGGGGATCCCCCTGGCCCCTGCTCCCTGGGTGACAGCCCAAGGCTAACACAGGGCAGCCTCTCCCAGAACGAGAACGCTCTACGGTTCAATCCATGCCTGCAATTAGGAGGCAATAACTCTTGGGGGGAGAAAATGTAACAAAATATTAAGCCATCAGTTTTCATTTGTATGAAGCCCTGTGTCTGCTGCCAGAGAGTTCTATCCCCTATATAGCTCCTGCCAAATAATGTGCATTTACCTCATTTCCACCCACAAGCCAGCATGGTCACCCATAAAGATTAATGTTTGGGACCTGTGCACAGACTGGAGATGAGTTTCAGATGGATCATCAGGCACTTAAATAGTTTTAGAATGGCCTTGGAAGTCATTAATCTTAATAGATACAGCAATAATAATATAAGACAGAGAAGGTCCCATGGGGCAGGGGAGGACATGGTCCTGGCTCTAAGTCTTGTTCCACTATTTAACTTCAGGAATCAAGACTGGCTGGGCCAAAGTCCCCTCTCCTTCCTCTCACCTTGGCCCAAAGCCAATCTCTGGGGAAGAAGCAGGAATAAAATACATACCCAGTGACAGATATGTGTACTGCACCTCTCTCCCCTCAGCAGAGGAATGAGTACAAATTTACCTGTGAGTACAGGCTCAGTCCATGATACAACCAAAGCTAAAGGTATGCTTGAGTATCTATATTATACCTATATGGTTTGGGGTTTTTTCCTTGATACAACCAAAGCTAAACGAATCTCAACTAAAGGTATGCTTGAGTATCTATATTATACCTATATGGTTTGGGGTTTTTTCCTGACAAGGTCTAATAAGCTGGTTTGAGTAGATGCCAGGGTCTAATACAGGGCACATTCAGATCCAGTGTGGAATTCAGGCAGTGAATGAGCTGAGACACTGCTGTGCTGTCAAAGCATAGGTGAATAATACCAAGCACAACACAGTATTTGGAGTCAGAGGTAACAACTACCTTGTGAGAGCACAGGAAGCATCTGGGTTAATTGAAGGTATATGGAACATTTATCACCCTCCCCAAAACCCATAATGCATGGAACAGACTGCAGTAGAGATATTTGGATCGATGTCTAGACCTTAAGTAACTTTTCCCTACTGTCCAAGTCCCCAAGACTCTGTGCTTTGGTGGTCAGTCCTGTGACAGATCTCTGGAACATCATTAAATGGGTTGCAATTTCACTGGCAAGTAAACAACTGACCACAAGCTGCAGAATCAAAAAATCCTGCAAGTGCAAAGATGAGAAATACATCAATATTTCATTGATGGAGATCTACTCCCATTAACATCTACATTGTATAAGGAAACATCTCCAAATGTCATCCTGAAGAATACCAAGAGGTTTTATTGCAGTAAATGTGGCCTTTCCAGTTGTCACAAACTGGGCTATAATTCTTTTTTAAGAGAATTAAGCTAAGTATTACCACTCTCTACAAAACTTTGTTTGTTTCTGTTTGTTGTGGGTGATTCTTGGTTTGCAGCTTGTTAGCAGCATGTCACCAGGGAATAAACACAACCACACACACAAAAGAAACTTCTTTCCCAACATCTTCCAAGGCTTTGGCTGCTGCTAATTGCTGACTCACACAATTGCTGAAGTTTGGGTTTTTTTGTTGTTGCATAGCTGACACTATTAGTAGTTTGGGATGCATTAATATCACGTGTGTTTATTACTCAAAGGTGGCAATGATGATAAATTCAGTGATTTTAAAGGAGTGAAGGGATTTCCTTGCCACAAAAAGTGTTTTCTCTGTTTCCATCTAACCACAAGGCAGTGATGCCTACCTCATTCCTTCCACAAAGGATTTGGGTCTAGCTTTATTGATCCAGTGCAGCTGCAAGAACCTTTCATAAGCATGATCAAAATGCCAATAAACTCTGCTCTCGTATAGCTTCTTCTACTTATCCAATACCTTTTCCTGCCTTAACCTGCCCACGTCCTGGCAGGAGGTCAGCTTGCTGGTTGCAAGCACATAAACCTCATGCAACATGCTGGAATCACACCAGGAGACTGGGCAGGGCTGGAAAAAGGACTTCTCCCAATGCTCATACTTAATTTTCCTTGCATAAACTCACAGATACGTTTTTAAGCGTCAGAGCTGCTCTGCTTTTCCTTCATGATGGACACCTTTTCCATCAGCGATGTCAGGCTGTGGGTGAGGTTGGGGGAAACGGGGACAGCACTGGGTCTCATCCCGCTGCTCTTCCCATAAATGTGAGATGTAGGCTTCTTTCAGTGGGGAATAAGACTGAAGCAGGGAGGAGACTGAAGTTCTGGAAATATTGCCCTGAATGGATGATCTTGCAGGCCTGACTCACATCAAGCTCCCAGCGGAGTGAATGGGAGGGCTGCTGGACTCATATATAGAGGGAAAATTTCATTATTGACTCCCTTCCCCCCATATGGTTAGGTCTGTCTTGGGAAGGACAATATTTTCCAAACAATTTGTCATTTCTTTTTCTGAGCTCTCCTTTCCATTTGGCTCCAAAACAAATGTGCGTGCACAGAAAGAAGCTTATTCTTTTACAGTTTGCCTCTTCTGGGAAGCTTAGAAATGTTACAATCCAGTCATGTTCCAAACATCCCAGTTTCTCCTAGAGAAGCAATGTGGCCTTTTAGACGCTATTCCGAGGATGGGCTAACAGGGAAGGCAGCAAATAAAGGAATGAGTGAGTTTGGAGAGTAATTTCTTCACTATATTTGGAAATATGGAGAGGCATTATTTTAATGAATGTTTGTGACGGTTTAAAAAAGAAATTGCAAAGGGTTCTTCTCTTTATGTAGGAACAATCTGTGTCACCATCATACAGAATACCATCTTGGCTGTGGAGCCAATACTTGTGGAAACTGGCTTGGCTTGGAGGTGATTTGATGCTGGTTTGGTTGGCATTGGGAAGGTCACCTGCTGGTGAGGTGCCCTTCCCTCCCAGCCCCCTGCAGCTCTGGACACTCCTCGCTGTCATTTGGGCACAAGCCCTGGTGTGTTATTGACACACCCCAATTCATCTAATGTCTTCTCTGGGGGAGAAGCATTGCAATGACCATCTTTTATCTGGAATTGAATTTCCTTCACACTCTGAATTGAGTGTGAAGGAAATAAAATTATTTAGGCACCTGCTTATACTCAGAGCTTTTATTTCCACCTTATCTCAGTTCACTCCTACATCTTGCCTCAAAGCTACACTTGTTTCTCAAGTACTTGAAGCCTGCTGTTAGTGTTCAGAAATGTCCCAGTCTACCTGACCTGTGTGGCTGAGGAGCTCAGTCAGGTTCCCAGCCTATAACACACATTCAGCAAGGACTGTCTCCCAGACCAGGAGGGGTGGAATCTGTAATCTGCCCGTGCAGCCCAGAGGCCACAAACCAGCCCCACTGCCCTGCTGGGTGGTCTCTGACCAATTGTTTGTCTCTCCAGAGGTCTTTTGATCCCCTCTAAAAGGGAGTTCACCCTGAGCTTGTCCCTCCAGAAGGAGGCTCCTGGGCTGGGGGATATTCCAGCATCCATATTCAATCTTTATGGAGGAAGGATCTTGACAACCACAACCCAGGCTGCACATGGGCAGAATGCTCTCAGTATTTGCCCTATTCACCTGCTCATGGTCATGACTCAAATTACTTGAAAACCTTCACAGAATCAGGATCACAGGCTGGGTACAGTAGGAGGAGACCACTGGAGATCCTCTAGTCCAACATTCCTGAAGAATTTCTTCAGCACCCACCCACAGACCTGGGCAAAGGCTCTCCTGGTGCTGAGTGAGCGCTGCCCGGTGCTGGCCCATCTGCAAGACTGGAAGGACATGGGGTGTCTCCCCAGCTTCTCAGGCAGACAGACAGACAGCCTGGGAAGCTCCCCTCCGTCCTCAACATGTAAACATCTGCTGGAGGAAGACTTTTCTCCTAATAACACATCATTAAACATTGATTTAAAGACAATCATCCCCCCTCTTTTCAGTTTCACAGCACCTTTAAAACAGCTGTTAGGCTGCAGAGGAGATGATCAGCTGAACAGGAAACACATTGTTAGCTCCCAGCATTAAAACAGTAGAATGCATTAATTTATGAGCTCCTACTCCCTCTCCAAAAGTTTTATTATGTTAATATCACCTTGATGTGCTGGTAGGCCCCAGTACCAAAGCCTCTTTCACACAGTATGTGCCATCCTAAATTACAGGCTGGTGCCTCCTGGAACTGCCTTTGGAAAACTGGAGTAAACCAGTAAGCGCTGAAGTTAATATTATCTTACAGACTAACAACCAGCTAATGCTCAACATGTGAATCCCATTTACTTCTTCTCTCTATAACAAATGGCAAGTGTGGGACTGGACTGTTCCTGATTTTATGCTATTTATCTTTCTGATCCATTCCATATTCATTGTCCTTAGTTTTCAGCTACAGTTATAGCCTGTGTGTGTACGAGTGTGCGACCTGCTGTACTTAGGAAAGCCCTAGGCACACCCCTGCTGTCGTGTTTGCTTGGTCACTGCATGACTTTTGTGTTTTTCTCTCCGGAGGGAAACTTCCAGGGGGTAGGTATGAGAAGTGCAGTGTCTGGAACTCCAGAAGCACCCCTGGAAAATTAAAGCAGACCAAGGGCCTGGGAATGAGCAGAGAGCTCAGTGTGCCGATATGACTCAGGCAAGCATCTCCCAGAGCCCTGCATCCTCCAGCCCGGGCAGCCCTGGCTGCTGCCCGCAGCCCTCCCCCGGGGGCTCAGCACCGTGCTCCCAGTTCCACACTGAGGTCCTGAAACAAGGCAGTATTTCAGGGGGTGCGAAAAGAAGTAAAAAAAGAGACCATTCCTTGTACCTGTCCCCTCGGACAAAAGCCCCATCCGGGAGGAAATGAAGAGGGCAGGGGCCATGTAGCCAGGAGCACGAAGCCGCCCCCCGAGAGAGGCTCGGCCGGGCGGGAGCCGCCGGAGCGAGGGGCCGGGCTCGGGGATGCCTTCGGCGGCGGGACGGAGGTGCGGGGCGGCCGGAGCCGCCGGTCTCCCGGTGCGGGCGGCGCTGGCCCCGGCCCTCCCCCGTCTGCGGCACCCTGGGACGGGGCTGACGTCAGGAGGAGACGGGGAAATCTCCCAAGAAAACCCTGGAGCGGCGGCCGGGGCGCGCACAGCGCCCGCCGGGCCCGGCACCCCGCGCACCGCCCGGTGAGTTCCCCGCCGCGCCCGGCCCGCCCCACGCGTGCATCCGCTCCCCGGCCCGCCCCGCGCCGCGAGTGCCGCGTCCGGCCCCGGAGCCGTCCTGCCCCAGCCCCGCTCGCCTCCTCGGGGCTCTGCGGGGCCGCGGGCGCGGCCGCGGGTGCGGAGCGTTCCGGGCTGCGAGACAAAGCCGAGCCGGGGCGTGCGGCCGGCGCGGGGAGCGCCCCTGCCCGCGGCCTCGCCTCCCGCCCCGCGCTCCCCGCTCCGCTCTCCGCGCAGTCCTTGACATCTTTATACCGTGTATAAATTCTTTCGGGGCCTCTGCGCTTCGTCAGCTCTGACAAATGCGCTGGGAAAGGCAATTCCAGAGGGGTTACCTCATTTTATTTTTTTTTATGTATGTGTATATATATATATTTAATTTTTTTCCAAACGCACCGTAACGTTTCCAGCCCCAGCGCTGCTGCTCGGGACGCTCCGCGGCTCGTCCCGGTGCGCTCGGCGGGGAGGCCGGTGGCGGCAGCGCCGGGTGCTGCAGCGATGCCCGGAGCCTCGGGCGGCCCCGGCGGGGCTGGGGCTCCCCGGAACGAGCCGGGGTGTGGGTGGTGCGGCCCGGGGCTGCGCGGTGCCTCAGCGGGGCTGCGCTGCCGCGGTGAAGAGACAGCTGCTGCCGGGGATGCGCAGGGAGGGCGGGCGGAGAGACCCTGGGCCGTCGATGAATTTTACTTTTCAGGAAAATAATACTGTACAGCCCCCGTGCTTTCCTTTTTTTTTTTTTTTTTTTTTTTTTTTTTTTTTTTTTTTTGTTTTTTTTTGTTTTTTTTTGTTTTGTTTTCATTTTAATTTAAAAATAGGCACCATCTTTGGGAAGTACATGTATCGCGGGTTCTACGCAGCTCCTCTGGCAAAGCAAAGTCCTGTAACGGGGGGAGAAATTATTTTTCTCCGCGTGTTAGCCCTGCTTAAATGGACGTGAGGAATGCCCACCATGTTATCTTTCGGGGATTTCGGTTTTAGTCTCACGTTAAAAACTTTGTCACTAAGCGAGTTTTCTATTGTTTCTATTATTTTCTATTATTTCGTCCCCTTTCCCTAAATTTTGCCAGTCACACTGCAGACAAACACAAAGTCCGAGTCACGAATTGACCATAAAATGATACGTAGTGCTTGAATTGAGAACCTAGATGTTGTTTGCTTTTTTAAATAACAATTTAAATATATATATTTTCCACTTAACAAACCAAAGTCCGTGTTCTCCAGGTTATTCCCTGCGCCAGCTCCAGCCGCCTATATAAAAACTGACTTCCGAATATTTCCTGAGGTCTACTTCACTGGCAGAACTTCCCCAAAAATCCGTCATTTGCCTGAAATAAGAACAAAGTCCTTGGAAATCCCGCGCTGGAGCCGTGGCCACATTTCCCTGGGAAAGTTTTAGACGAGTTAGAGGCGCCTGAGACCGAGGCAGATTTTTCCTACCGAAACCCAGTGCCGAAAAATAACCTGGTGGCTGTGCCACCTCTCCTTTACTGTGCGTTTCATTGTTCATGCATGTGTTATTATGAAAATCTGTCTTTCCAAATATAATTTTTTTTAATATAAATATCTCCTTCTTATCGGGCTTAAAGAAGGGAGCACGTTTCTCCCAGAAAATGAACGCCAATGAAGCAATTCATTATTTCCTTTCCGTGATGAACAGCTCGGATATATATTGCTTCTAAATAACAAAAGGGGAGGAGAAAACATTCTCTAGTAAAGCGGAATTCCTTCGTTAGACCGCCTCCTAAACGTGCTAATAAAACTAATTCGTTTTATTTGCCCTGAACTTTTATATCTAACCCGGCGCGCTGATTAGCACAGCCCTCTGGAAGGCGGTGTGTTCCTATCTCTGCCGAGATGTGCCCGTTAAGATACGGCCGTTCCCACAATGAAACTGGAAAGAAAAGTGTCCCGTGCCTTTATCTCGGCGGTGTTTGCTCCTGGAGACGAGCGGAGCTGCGCCGGGAGCAGCGCGGTGTGCTGAGCAGCGGGGCGACGTCAGAGCTTTGGGGGGAAATAAGAAAAGAAATCAGAAGAAAAAATTAGGAGAGAGGAAAAAAAAAATATGGGGAGGGGCGAGGAGGAGAAGGAAAGGAAATAAGAGAAGAATTTAAAAGGAAAAAAGTGTAAAATGAGGGAAAATAAACAAAATAATACAGAAGATAAGCTGAACGTGCTCAAAGGTTAATTATTTCTCTGATTTTGCATTTTAAGGCAGGAAATGTGTAGGTCTTGCAGAGATTCGCTGCTGTTCTAAGCACGTTGGAGAGTCCAGTGCATTATTAGAATATTTCAGTCCTTCAGGAAATGTCCTCTTGAATGGAAATATGTTTCCCCCATTCAAATGCTGGAGCAATTAAGAGGTTGCTCGCCCAAAACAAGGTGGGGGAAACCCACAAGGAAACCTAATGTCGTTCATTCTAAATGTAGCCTCTTTTTTCTCCTGAAGAAGAGTCTTCAACAAATGCCAACGGAGTGCTCGGGCCTCTGATTATCCTGTTTCAGAGGCATCTTTTTGAGCCCACAAAAGAGCCACATTTCGGGATCTAAAGATGCACAGAGTAATATGAGCAGGCTTCCTAGCAAACTCCGGTGCCCCTTCCTCCGTCAATTAATCAGAAAAGCATGTTCGCTCTGCCCAGAGAGGGAATTGTGTGGCTATATTGTGATTTTTCCCTCTTTTTCCCCTACCTAGGGAAAAAAAAAAAAAAAAAAAAAAAAAACAAAAAACAACGTATTCCAGAAAAGCATGTTCGCTCTGCCCAGAGAGGGAATTGTGTGGCTATATTGTGATTTTCCCTCTTTTTCCCCCACCTAGGGAAAAAAAAAAAAAAACAAAAAAAAAAACAAAAAACAACGTATTCCTGAACTGTCCAGCCTCCGACGCTGTCGTTGCAGTGCACTGACACTCTCCCACTCACATCAGGTTTATCAAAGACAAATCCAAACCGCTGCTAGCAGCAAATTCATATTTTCTTGGAGCAGAGTTCAGTGCCTGTGGTCTGACGGACGCGAGCAGGGCTGGAAGGCATCTCCTGGCAAGGGTGAGACCGTGCCGCCAGGGGTTTGGGGTTGAAAGAAGTTGTCCCACGTCGGACAACTACGGAATGGTTTTATTTTCGGGGTGCTGGTAGAATGACGGCCGAAGTGAACCAGCACCATCCCACTCCACCCCTGGCTGCTTCCAGCTGCAGAAACCCGAATAAAAAAACCGTTTCTCCAGCCGTCAGTCGTTGCATTTCAAGAAAGCCTTGGGGTATCATTTGTATCTGTCAGAAAACATTAAGCCTTCAACTTTTTCATCCCGAGTTTTTTCAAGCGCTGCCGCTGGCCGCCGCGCCCGGGGGAGCCCCGGAGCGGGATGCGGCTGGCGGGGCGGGCAGGCAGCCCCGGCTGTCCCAGGTGCCCCGGGAGTGTCCAGGACCGGACATCTCCTTGGGTGTTTCCCCCATCGTGTTTCAGCGGCGGGGAGAGCCGAGGTGGTGGGGCAGGACCGAGGGGAGCGGGATGGGGCAGGGAGGCAGTGCGAGGCCGGGGGGGCCGAGAGCGGCGCTGGAAACCCTCCCGCAGAGCATCCGCGGCGCGGAGGGGCCCTGCGCTCCCGCGGAAGGCGGAGGCTTGGCCGACATATGGAGGGACGACGGCTCCGCGTCCAAAAGGGACTGTTTTCGTTTTGCTCTACTTCTTAGGAAAATTGCTGTCCTGGCTGCTCAGAGGAGGACAGGCCGGCCGAGAGCCAGCGTAATTTTCCACCTTCCCCTCCTGAGCGATTTAACACGCACTTCGGGCTGGGTTTCTTCCCTCTCTCTGCTTCCCACTCCACCCTGCCCGTGGGGGACCCGGCTCTAGCTCCGGCAGAGCTCGGGGGATTCTGGGGCTCCTTTCGCCGATTTGGCGTTTTGCTTCCTTTTCCCTTCAGGCCGGGGCCACGGCCGCCTGGGGAGAGCAGAGCTTTGCCCTGCGCGGGGCCATAAACGCGGATCTCCACCTTGTGCGTAGGGGTCATGCTTTTCGTTTGGGGTGATGCTGTTTTGAGGCAGGGCACCCCTAGAACACTTCCCCGACGGACACGACCCCCACGGTACAGTGCAACAACAGCCCCCGCCCCCGCAGTGCGCTCCGTGCTCCGCGGGACACCGCGCAGTCCCGCACACACTCGAGCGAGCGCGCATGGCTGGACCCTGCTGCTTCCGACACGCGTGGTCAGCCCGTGGGCCACAGCCATGCATCAGCAAAGCGTGCCCGCGTGGCACTTTTTGGATGGTTCCATTATTAAAAGTTGTTTTCCTGCAGCAGGTCCGGTCTCCTGGCTTCAGCAAAGGGAGCACCGAGGGAGGTTGGCGGTCTTGGTTTGGGCTTGGTTTGGCTGGGATTGCATTGTTTGGGTTTGGCTTGGCTTGGTCTGGTTGCATTCGTTGAGGTTTGGTTTGGTTTGGTTTGGTTTGGTTTGGTTTGGTTTGGTTTGGTTTGGTTTGGTTTGGTTTGGTTTGGTTTGGTTTGGTTTGGCTGGGTGAACTTGAATTTGGTTGAGCTGGATTGGGTTTGGTTGGACTGAGTTTGTTTGAATTGGAGTTGTTTGGACTGCGTTTGGCTAGGTTTAGTTGAACTGAATCTGGTTGGGTTTGCCTTGGGGGGCTTCTCTCTCCTCTCTTGCCTCACTGCAGTTCTGTTTCTCAAAAGGCTTTCCTCTCTTCTCTTGTAGAGATGTGCTTGGGAGGACGTGTCTTCATTTTTGTAACAATTCCCAATAATTTATAGACTGAATCTGAGTCTATACAACGGTAATAAATCTGAAAATGAAAAGCTGGCAGAGACTGAACTTCACCACCTGATATATGGCCCAGGTGGTTTGGCATTGGCTGCAACCACCGCAACCAGCCGGGGATGGGAGCGCCTCTCCGAGAATAGGGATCCCCTCCAGACACCTGGGGGTGACACGGCGCTTGTCCTCTCGAGGACAGTGAGAGTCCCGCTCTCGGACGCATTTCTTCTACATGGGGCTGTCACTGGCGTGGCCAGGGCTGATTTGTTTCTAAGCGCCATCCTTAGTTCTGGGGTTATTTATAGCAGGAGGAAGTGGTGCGGTTTTATGTGCGGGTTTCCATCATTTTACAGATCCCTGACGCCGGGGTGCCGGGAGCGCGGTGGCTGCGCGGGCGCGGAGCGGCGGTGCTCTCCGGCTGCCCCACGCGGAGCGTTCCCACGCGAAGCTGTCCCGCCGCCCCGGGTCCCCGCCGGAGCTCCGCGGGTCCTGCTCTCCCCGGCCCTGCCCTCCCTCCGCCTCTCCCGGCCCTTCCCACGCCCACGCAGGTCGCGGCTCCCCAGGGACGTCCCGGCGGGGTCTCTGCGGCCAAGCTGCTGCAGCTCCTCCCCGAGCTTCTTATCCTCCCGAGGAGGTGGGAGAAAGGGGCACCCGAGCCCGGTGCTCCCGTCCTGCCCAGGCAGTGGGGCCGCTGGGCCGCTGCCAAGGCCCAGGAAGAGCAGCCGGCTCCAAGTGGGACATCAAGGTTTGCCTTGGGTGGTGACCTGGCTGAAAGGGGTGACGTGAAGTCAGGGAGGCAACGAATGACGTCACGCGAATGGAGCCGTGACGTAGCGCCCAGTGGAAGGAGCTGCCGGCCGAGATGTCCTCGCCATCCCTGAGCAGAGCGCGCTCGGATGGGAGGGAAGAGGAGAAAGCGCAAATCTGGGGGTGACCGCCCTGGAGGCGCGCTCTGCTGTCGTGACATAAGTGTCGGGAGCAGCAATGGGAATAACCGGGAGGATTTGGTTCTGTGCTGTCGGACTGCGCCCGCTGCACAGATCACGGAGTGAGAGGATGCCCTTAAATCCACGAAAGGTGTATGAGACACACAGAAAAGACAGATACATGGTATGGATTAGATGGATATAAAATTAGATTAGATAGACCTATGATATAGATATATTCTCCCACTGCCGACCCGTGCTCAGGTGTGCAGTAAAAGCCCGCCCACGCCACGGCCCGGGCGCGGACACTCATGGAGACGGTCAGGGCAGAACCAGGATCTGCTCCGGCTCCCCAGGGCCAACCCGTTACTCTCTGTTCAAGGGCGGTATTGGGATATGTCTGCCCCGGTGGCACCCCAGGAACTGAGGAGCTGAGGGCTGCGATCGCCTGGGAAGACAATCGGACCCGGGTCGCCGCCTCGGCAGAATCACTCTGGTGCCCGGGCAGAGCCTGTCTTTGCCCCCAGCCGGGGGGAATTGAACCTAGAACGACTATTTTAAAACTAGATTTTATAGAACAGAATAAAAACCGTATTTCGGAGCATTATTTTAAAAAAAAATTAAAAAGGGGAAAATTAAAAGGAACGAAAAAATGCTGCCTCAGGGTCGGAGGCTGCTGTGAGCAGTGGGTTTAAAATAGCCGGAGCGGAGCCAGGCTGTTGGCAGAGTCATGGAACCATCAAGGTTGAAAAAGACCCTTAAGGTCAACGCCTCCCTCCAGCACGGCCCGCTGGGCTCCGTCCCCCTTCCGCCGAGGGTGGGGGAGCCCCCGCAGGCCCATCCAGAAAATAAAGGGAAAAAAGGGGACGGTGAAGGGTCTCAGACACGGTGCACGTTTGCAGTGTATTCACCTCCCTCCTCCTTGGAAGAAAGGCCGCTCCCACCTCTTGCTTCTCACACTGGAGGACGTCTCCATCCTTCCCGTGCGTCCTCTATCAGCTGAGCCCCTTGAGGCTCAGAGACCCTGGTAAATATTTGCATTTTAAACCACGTCCATCTTAAACTGCCCCGAGGTTGTCTGGTTCACCTCGGGTGCTCGAAATTCCCAGTCAGTTCTCCAGACTCATGAGCGAAGTTCAGCCAGGAGAGGCGAACAGGCAGAAGGACATTAAGATGACACTAAAAAAAATCAACAAAAAGAAAGAGAGCTCGGGAGAGCTGATCGTGACAGCACCCACATATGCATCCCCTGAACGGTGCTAAAGAGCAAAGGTGAAGGAATTGGAAGCTTTGGGCTCCCCAAGCCTGGGGTCCCCAGGCCTTGCGGGGTCTGCCGGGGGTGCGGGGCGGGCCCGACTCCATCACCTTGGCAAGGTCAGAAAAAGCCTGCACGGCTGGAACACTGCTTCCCTCCACTTTTCCATAAAACAGTTCAAAAGTTCTCTCCCACATCTTTACTTGATTTGAAAGCAAAATAGAGTGTCAGGATAGATCAGTTAAAATGAGCCGAGAAAGTAGAGAGGAGAGAGGGTCCTCTCCCTAGGCAGCCAGAGCCAGGGTCCTCCTCCCGTCTCCCTTCTCCCCTTTCCCCTCACCCCGGTACCAGCGGTTCCCACCTTCCTTCCCCGTGGGTTTGTCGCCAAGACACCGAGGTGTTATCCAGGAGGGCCGAGGCCGTATCCCGGCCTGCGTGGGCCGCACTGGGAACGGGCCGTGCTCCACACGCCCTGCCTCGGGACAGGGTGCACCGGGACCGATGCAGGAGAGGGGTCTGCCGAGGAGGTGTGGGGGTCTCCCACCCCCCTCCCCGCTGGCTGCCCAGGCTCCCGGACTGGCACAGTCTCAGAGACCCCTCCCGAGGGTCACCGCGAGTTCGGCTGCAGCAGGAAAATTATTTGTTATTAATCATGTGCTTAAAGATGATGTGATGGGAGAGATGGCACTGCCGCTGCTCCCGGGCTGCGCTCTTATAACCCCCGCAGCCTGGAAAATAATGTTTAAAAAGGTTAAAACCAGTTTAGACAGAGCCCACAGCCCAAGCAACCCTCCAGGAACATCTTTCCCGTGGCACTGAAACGTGTGGTGGGGTCACTCAGCCCCGCGCAGATACGCTGAGGAGTGCGCGGGTGCGCATCCACGGCTGGGTGCGGAGGTTCCGTGGGTCGTGGGGCCCAGCCTGGAGGGGTGTGGGGATACCCGTGGGGCTGCCGTGCTGCGTGGGGGCGCAACCTGCGCGCTGCCCGCTGCTGGGGGATTACGGAGGGGGCGAACTGACGGGGTGCTGGGAGCGGGCGGGGGTCCCCAGAGGATTGTTCACCTTTCCATTCGTTTGTGAAATATTTTAAATACATCACCGAGTTTGGGGGAGGAGGCGGGTGAAGAGAAGGAGGAGGGAAGGCGCTCCCGAAGGAGCCGCTGCCAGGCGGCGGGGGCCGGGCGGGGGCGGCGGGCCCGCGGGTCTGGCCGCGGACGCGCAAGGGGCGCGGATGGCGGGGAGTGCGGAGTTAGGGAGTGCGGAGTTAGGGAGTGCGGAGTTAGGTCCCGCGCGGCCGGGCTGGGCCAGCGCTAGATGGAGTGATGCATGAGCGAGACGGGGAGGTTTTAACCTTCAGGGGGAGGAGCCCCGTTTAACTACAGGCATTTGTTCTAGGGCAGGTCACTTTAATCTCTTTAGCTTTAAACTGTCCAACTCGCAACTCGCTTTTCTCTATAAGGGATCTTTACCACTTCCCTGCCTATGCGGCCGGAGCGCCGTGCCTCTCCCCAGCAGAGACAACCGCCTTCCAGGCATTGCCCAGACTGCTTCCGACACCCTTAAAATAATACTGTTAGTAATAAGTGGATTTGCTTTTGGTTTTTGTTGATTTTTTTTTCTTCTTAAAAAAAAAAAGCAAAAAAAAAAAAAAGCTCCTTGTTCCTTTCTGTGTGGAATAAACACCTGCAAACTCCCCCAGGCAGCCCGGCGCCCCTGCCATGGATTCCTTTAAAGGTGGAATGAATTTGGAGAGACTGCCTGAGAGCTTGAGACCCCAACCCTCCCATGACATGGCTTCCAGCTTCCATTTGCAAAGATCCTCGGAACCCAGAGACCCGATCGACAACTCAGCCAGTGAATCCTCCGACACGGAGGTGCCAGGTAACCCTCCCCCTCCCCGCGCCCCCGCGGCCCCGGCCCGCTCCCCCCGGGCTACCTCCCCCTCCCCACCGCGCCTTCCCTCCTCGGGGCGGCCGGGGGTGCTCAGCCTGCGCCCCCGCGCAACCGGAGGCGATGGAGGGACAGGGGTGAGAAAGCTGCCGGTGATCGCGGCGGCTCCATCCCAGCCGAGCCCCGGGAATCGGAGCGGGGGGCAGGGGCCCTCCTGGAGCTGCCTCCCCCACCGTGCCCGGCGCTGACAGCCCGCCCGGGGGACGCATGGCTCCGTGGTCCCATCCCAGGAGCTGCTCTCTTTTATTTATTTTATTTATTTTTAAATAAAAAAACTGTCGTTATTAATTGATGGGGTCGGGAGGAAGGGGGGGCTCTTCGGGGAGTGCGGTTTTGCCGGATGTTTCTGAAATAATGTCAGCTTTTGCCCGGGTTTATTTTCCAGCTCGGGTGGTGCAGAGATGGAAAAAGATCTCTCTGTCAGCGAAAAAAAAATTAAAAAAGAAAGAAAGGGCAGGCAGAGCGGGAGAGGCAGCGTGGGGCCAAGGCAGGCAGCGCGGGCCGCCGCGGAGGGGATGTGCGCGGCCGCGGAGAGGTTTTGCTTGGGAGCTGAGCGTTTTCCCCCCAGGAAAAGGGAAGGATCCCCATGCCCTGACCGCCGTGTGCGAGGGCTACAGGGAACGCTGTGCTCTTCAGATTGCATTTAATTAAAACAACAACATTTTTAGAATGACAAGGGAAAGGTAGAAGAGAGGAACAAAAGCTTAAAGAAGGAGTGTGATATTCCTTCTCCAGCAAGACTGTTTCAGAGGGAGTTTGTGTTTTAAATAATTTTGGTTTTCTAATAGCTATTGTTGCTCTTGGGAATTTTAACCTAGAAAGTGGCTGTTGTAAGAGTCGGTCCCGAAGTGGCACTCCGTGATAAAGAGGGTTTGGGTTGTGCCTCCCGGCCTGATTCGCAAACAAAGTTAGAGACCGGCGTCTGGAAGGGACTCTGAGATTAGAGGGGATTATTGGAGATTAGAGAGGGAGATTTGCTCCATTTTGCCCTACCCCTGTGTGTGACCCCTCGGTGCTGCCGGAGGGCTCAGGACCTGCCTGCTTTTCTTCTCCGAGAACCTGCAAAATACCTTTAGATTTTATATTTTTTTTTTCAATGGGGAAAAAATTAGTTACAAAAACTGATTAAAGATGCCTTGCCTTATGATTTGGAATAGTATCACAGCCCTGCGCTAAGGCCGGATTTTTAGGGAGGACCGGGAGAGTTAAAGTCAGTGCTGGGTGAGGGGCCGGAGCCCATCGGGACCCCTGCCGCTTCCCGATCGCCCCCGCTCCCTCTGGGCCCGGTTTATCCGAGCCGTTCGCTGCCGAAAGCGGGAGGATTTGTTTTGGCGGGGGTGACTTTTGTTTCTGTTTCGCCGCCGCCGCTGGGCCATGCGGCTCGGCCGGTCTGGGACCAGGGGCCTGGGGCGATGGGTCTGTGCTGAGCGGCCTGGGACTCTCTGCAAACCCCGCAGAGCCATCGGCCCCTTTGGGGTTCCACTGAGCAGCTGAGGTTCGCTCGCACCCTCACCCCTTTCCCTGTGCAGGGTTCCCAGCAAGGTGCGATCCAAGGATGACTTTGCAAGGACGAGTCCTCCCGGGCTCTGGATTCAGCACGCGATTATTTTTAGACTCTCGCTTACCTCGCAGAGGTCGGGGCTGTAGAAATGCCCGCGGGCCCGACGCGGTGGGAAAAAACCCTCCAAAAGGGGCTTAAAAAAAAAAAAAAAAAAAAAAACAAACCAACTCTTTAAAGGAGGAGAGAAAAAGCTCTAAAGGAGAAAACTCGCTGCGATTTTTCCCTTCTGCCGCAGCAGGACCGAGGCCGGGGCTTGGCCGCGGCCCCCTGCCCGGCCCGGCCCGGCCCGGCCGCACCTTCCCCGGGCCGCCGGGCCCAGCCGGGCTGCACTTTGGTTCAGGGCCTTCAGACCCTCTCCGAGCGCTTCAGCCGGGACAAAGAGGGCCGAAACCGGGCTGGGAGAGCCAGAGAGCCCGTTACGAAATAGGAGAGGGGATTCGCAGGGCCGGTGTTGAATTCCTGCTCCCAGCCCGCGCAAATCCCGGCCGAGAAAACTCTCCTGGGTGGTTTCTTTTTTCTTTCCTTCTTCCGATATTATTTTTGCGGAGGGCTTCGCTCAGCCCTGTGTTAAAATAAATACCGAAATCCTAAAAGATGAAGAATAAAATAATTATGAAAAGAGAATGAAGTGGGGGAGCGGACAGGGGCCTTTTGCAATTAATTGCTCCTGGGTTTTCCACCCTTGCCCTTCCAAAGTTTCCTGTCGCGGCCGAGCACAACAAAGACAATGGAGCAAAGATCACGCTTTGGTTTGGAGGGAGCGAGAAGGTGCCGTAGAAAGGCGGAGCGGGCGGTGATACGGGGACCCCGCTCCCCACGAATGCAGTCACCGGTCGGGCCCGCTCTGAGCCGCTCTGGGGGTCCCTCCTGCTGCATCCCCGGTGCCGGGGCCCGGCAGGGCTCCTGCTCCTTCCCCAGCAGCGCCGGGAAAGGCCGGGATGGGCTGCGGGCGCTCGCTGGGTGCAGGGCCCAGCGGGACACGAGTGGGTGCCCCCCACGCGTGCCTCCGGTGGGGTGGGCAGCGCTGGGCGCGGGGCGGGGGTGTCTGCCTTTGTGCGCCTGCACTGGGGAAAAAAAAACTAAAGCAAAAAAAACACAAAACAAAACCAAACCAAATAAACCGACCATCCCCAACCCGACCCCTCGCAGAAAAAGAGCGTAGCGGCGAGCAGAAAAACGAAGACGGAGCCGCCGATGACCCGGCGAAGAAGAAGAAGCAGCGGCGGCAGCGGACGCACTTCACCAGCCAGCAGCTGCAGGAGCTGGAGGCCACCTTCCAGAGAAACCGCTACCCCGACATGAGCATGCGGGAGGAGATCGCCGTCTGGACCAACCTCACCGAGCCCCGAGTCCGGGTAAGAGGGGCTGCTGCCCCGC
This sequence comes from Onychostruthus taczanowskii, assembly GCF_017590055.1. Classification (NCBI taxonomy): domain Eukaryota; kingdom Metazoa; phylum Chordata; class Aves; order Passeriformes; family Passeridae; genus Onychostruthus; species Onychostruthus taczanowskii. The sequence goes on from NW_024498573.1 coordinate 9,393,434, forward strand.
CGGGAGCCAGCTCTGCTCTGGGGCCGCCGGAGCCTGGGGGGCTCGGGGGAGCTGCCCTTCTGGGACAGCTCTGGGCTGGGTTTTAATGACCAAAATTGGGATCCAGGTCGGAGAGGAGAAATTCAGCTCTCGGCCACGGAGAGATGCCTCCCGGAGCGGGGAGTGACCGTCGGCCTTGCCCTGGGGACCGGTTCGAAAAGTGGGGGCCAGCGGTGCAGGGAGCAGCGAAAGGCCGGGGTGGGGAAGGGTCTGACTGTGGGGGGAAGAACCCTCCGGCCTGCACGGAAATCGTCGCAAGGATGGAGCAAAATCCCATCCGAGCAATTTCCCATTGCTCTGGTTATTCCCAGAAATCGCCACGGCCGTCTCCCAGCAAACCACTGCCCCTCGCCATGGCGGCAGCGGGATGGCGAGCTCCAGCCCGCACGGTGCGGCTCGGTGCCGGCCCCTCCCGGCCGCGCGTCCCCCGCGGCCGCGGGATGCTTGCGGAGGCCGAAAGACACAAACTTGTACCGCGAAGGCGATCGATTTTTACACGCCTCGGAGCCTATGCCACCATATATATAGATATATAGATATATAGACATATAGACACCATATATATAGATATATAGACATATAGATATATATCTATATAGATATATAGATATATAGACATATAGATATAGATCTATATAGATATATATACATATACATATATATATATACACACACATATATATGTGGTGTCTGTATACACATACAGTACATATATATATATTATATTGTATTATATATATATATATATATATATATATATGCGCTCCCGTCTTAGCCAGACCTCGAGGGGTTGGGCAATGTTGGTGCACACGGCGAGAAACATATATGTGTGTGTATGTGTATGTGTATGTGTATGTATACATATATATATATATATACACACACACACACACACGTATATGCATAAGTGTGTTTGTGTGCTTCGGCAGTTCCTTAGAGAGATTTATGAGCGAAAGTTCCTGGCAAAGAACGACCGGGCCGAAGCGGCTCGGTCTCTGTGGGTCTGTCTCCGTGTCTCGGTTTGCCCACCTCCCAAGTGCTTTTTTCCACCCGTGACATTTCCCCGCGCGGTTTCAGCAGTGGTCGCACACCGCGGGACCGTGGGCTAAGCACAGAAGGAAACGGGAACTGCGCAGCAAAGCCCCACCGCACGGAAAAGCTGCTTTTTCTTTTTTTCTTTTCGTTTTTTGTTTTTAACTTGGCAATTAAACCTTGAGTGACCAAATCGGATTACAGAGATTCTGCTTTAAACATTTGAAAAGTAAACACCCATCTGAAACAATTGCGTCTGAAAGCATTGTCTTAATTGAGTTTAAAACAAAACAAAGCCTGAGCATTAATACTGGTTGAATATTTCAGGGAACAAATATAACTAAAATATGAGTTGCAATTAACATAATTTCGTTCTCCTTCTGTGTGGAGATGTTTGGGTTTGATGTTTTGAGATGGCAGATTGCAAATCTAACCTTAATTTGCTATGAGGGCCTTCCTTTAAAATGTCTAGGAGCCATAATTAAAACTATTACCCTCATTTTCAGGAAATTCCTGTCTGGAAGCACCTTCCGAGGAGTATATTACAGGTTTTGAACATGTTGGCTTTCGTTTCCTATTTATACAGGATTCTTTTTATTATTGTTATTTTTTAAAATAGACTCCGCCATCCGTTCCCCCACGGAGTTTCCATCCTTGAGCCCGGTATTTAATAATAGCTGTGCCATTTCTGCGCCGGGAGGGGAGGCCCCAGGAGCCGCCCCCCGCCCCCACCCCGGCTCCGGAGGGAGCGCAGCCTGCGCGGGGCCGGGGCCCCGGTGTCCGCAGGGAGCTCCAGGGCCCCGGCTCGGTGGGAGAAATCCGGGCTGCGGTGGGGAGGATGCTGCAAGGCAGGCTCGCAGCCTGGGCGCAGGCAGCGGCAGCAGGATGCAGATTTTTAACCAATTTTAAAGATTTTTGGAGCTGCCCGGCTTCAGTCAGGGGGGATTCAAATGCTTTCCGAAGGCTATATGTATAGATAGATAGATAGATAGATAGATAGATAGATAGATATGATTTTTATATATCATTACTTATAAAAATAATCAGAGACTGCAACCGGTTTTCGCATCAAACATCGGGACCAGCCCCTCTTCTCTGTTTCCTAGTTAGGGCTGTAAATTCTCATTAGATATAAAGGCAGAGGCTGCATCTATCCGAGGGCAATGCGGGGATTGAATTTTTTTTTTTTTTAACCTAAACATACTAATCTAATCCCTTTTTTTATGATCTGTAACAGGGGGCTTTTATTACACAGCATTAGCCTTCGGAAACGCGGCAGAGCCGGGGCGAGCCGGCCCTAATCAGAGCGGGCCGTGTCTGCGCCCCCCGTCTGGCTCCGGGAAAGGGGCGGCGGGGCCGGGGGCGCGGGGGGCGCGGACACCAGCGCAGGCACAGGGGCGGCTGCGCGCATCCCGGCCGGCACATCCCGCTGAGCAGAGAGGGATGCGCGCAGAGCCCGCCGTGCGCGCAGGCAGCCTGCGGGGCGGGGGGCGGCGGGGACGGGCGGTGCGGGTCGCGGAGCCCGCTCTGGGGTCCCGGAGGAGCTGGCCGGGCCGGGGGGAGCGGGCGCTGGGCCGCGGATACCTGCGCTCCCCTGCGCGCCTCTGCGCACCGGCGGTGGGGCGCGGGGCTGCTGCGGCCCCGCACTCACCCAGACGTGTCGCTCCCCCCTCCCCACGCAGGTTTGGTTCAAGAACCGCCGAGCCAAGTGGAGAAAGCGGGAGCGGAACCAGCAGATGGACCTGTGCAAGAACGGCTACGTGCCCCAGTTCAGCGGGCTGATGCAGCCCTACGATGACATGTACGCCGGCTACCCCTACAACAACTGGGCCACCAAAAGCCTCACCCCGGCGCCGCTCTCCACCAAGAGCTTCACCTTCTTCAACTCCATGAGCCCCCTCTCCTCGCAGTCCATGTTCTCGGCGCCCAGCAGCATCCCCTCCATGAACATGCCCTCCAGTATGGGCCACTCGGCCGTGCCGGGCATGGCCAACTCCGGCCTCAACAACATCAACAACATCAGCGGCTCCTCGCTCAACTCGGCCATGTCCTCGCCGGCCTGTCCCTACGGGCCACCGGGCTCGCCCTACAGCGTCTACCGGGACACTTGCAACTCCAGCTTAGCCAGCCTCAGACTGAAATCAAAGCAGCACTCCAGTTTCGGCTACAGCAGTTTGCAAAGCCCCGGCTCTAGTTTAAACGCCTGTCAGTACAACAGTTGACGGACTTGACACAAACCACCTCCGACAAAGCACCGCCGACAAAGCAAAGCAGAAGCAAAGCGACGTTTAACGGAAAAGAAAAAAAAAAAATTAAACCCGATGATGATTAAAAGCAAAACCCAAGCAAGTGAGAGAGGGAAAAAAATAAAATAAAGCACACACACACACAACCCCCCGCCCCCCCAAAAAAGCCCCAAAAACTCCTCGGACTTCGACTGTCTAGGAAAAAAAAAAAAAAAAAAAAAAAAAAAAAAAGGCAAAACAATGATGCAACCAACAAAACAGCGCTTTAAAAATATTTTTAAAAAAATTTAAAAAAATATATATAACTCCACCTAAAACCGTAAACGGACCAGAAAACTTTTGCAAGAGACACACCGAAATCTGGTACATGGATGAGTTGCAATTTTTTTCTCTGGATTATGCGGGTTGTATGTGTTTACTTGAACTTGCACAGGAGTCGGTAAGGCGGCCGCTGCCCCGCGGGGAGGGCGGCAGGAGGGGACGCCTCGGTGGGTGAGAGATGGTGGGACGGTTCTTGGCCGCTTGTCGCACGGGAAGAGTTTGGTTAATGTTTACCACTGAGAAACAGAATCACACTCGGAAAAAAAAAAAAAAAAAAAGGTTGGGGGAAGAGGGGAGGAGGAAAAAAACCCAAATCGCAGAATAGAATCTGCAGGGGGGAAAATGGTTGAAATATTAGGTATGAAACTATTAAAATAATAATGACGAGGGTCAACCACTTATATAAGGTTATATTTATATCTACCGTTGCATTGTGCCGGATCATTGTCCTTGGCCGTTGAATAAACTGTTTTTAAAATGCATGATTCTTGATGTTTTTTCTTTAGTTGGAAGCTCTAATCCAGTCATTCCTGATACTAAGCAGCTCAAGGTTCCTACCTCTTCATCCTTTCCAAAAGACTGCAGTATCCCCCGTTGTGAGAGAGCAGAGAAACCCTTCAGCAATGCGAAAACTGTTCATCTTTTTCCCCATCCAAAGTCTTATCCTGATAATGAAATTATCATTCATCTTTATTTAAATGCAGGGGGTGTTTTTTTCTCTTTGAAAGGTAAAACGGAAAACCAACCCCCGTTTATAAAGTCTCGAAAACAAGACGAAAAATGGTTTGTTATGAAGTGATTTCAGATACTGCATCTCTGCCAGAGAAACAGAGAGCCTCGGCGTCCGGAAAGGTTCTTAGCAAAGCTGAAAGTGTTCCTTGCTTTTCTAAATGTGAAGGAAAAACAAGGAACCAAAAAAATTTCTTAAGGTGTTATTATCTTAAGGTGTTATTATGTAAATATAGATACTTTTACAAGTGCTTGTTGGAAAAAAATAAAAACAACAAACAAAACATGGAAATTATAAATATGATTTTTATTAATACGCATAAAAAGGCATATGAAGTTTAATTGCAGGCATATTTGTTGCTTATTTTTGTCGATACTTATTACCTGTAGATGACAAAGAGACATAAAATGCACACGGTACTTCTTTCCCAGTGTATTTCACACCTGTGGTAAACGTTACGCTGGATGTTTCAATTATGCTGTTGTGGATAAGGATGCAGTATATATATTGTTTTATAAGTTATGTTTTGTGATTTTTTTTTCAAAATTAAGAGCATGGGAATAAAAAAGAAAACTTAAAAAAATACTAAACCGAAACGAAATCTAGAAATGCCTTTAATGTTCTTTTCTGGCTGTGTTTAAGAGAGCGACTATACAAGAAGAAAAGCAACTTTCTGTCCCTCTCCCCGTGGTGACATTTTGGGGAGGTCCCCCCGCGCTTCCCCCGGTAGTTGTGCCCTGTCCCCGCGTCCCCCGCAGCGTCCCGACAGGGAAGGAGCCCCGGGGCAGCCCTGGCAGAGGAAACCTTGCCCAGGTCCGATTTTATGGCAGGCTGTTACCGCTGTGTGCCGGAGCTGGGGATCCAGCCCTCCTTGCCGCTGCATTGCTGCGTCCCTCCAAATCCCAGCGTGGTCGGGTTTTTCCTCCCCGCAGAGTTAACCCCGCACCCCGCAGCCCCCCCGGTGGTCGCAGTCCTGGCACTGCTCCTTCTCCCGCAGCCGCTCGTCCCGTTTGGCTAAGGTGCGTTTTTCTCTTGTTTCTCCAAATTCCCCGACATTCTGAATTTTAAAGCTTGTTCGATTAATTCTCCCTCTCCTTTAAGTTTTTGCAAGCACAAACCCCTCTGATTTAATTGCTATTTATTTACTATTTATTAACCATTGCGATTACTATTAATGTTTTGCCCCAAATGCCATAACAGACACAACGAATCGATGAAATATCCGGAGCCGGCGGCAGGAATAGCCATGGCCGGGGCCCTTTCCCGGCCCAAACGCGGTGTTTGCGCTGCCGCGGATGGCTCCGCTCCCCGAGGACCGCAGTTCCCTGTGCCCCGGGGGCTCCCGCGCCCGTCCCGGGCTGGGGGGCTGCGCAGGGTCTTTGTTCCGAGTCTCCCCGGCTGCTCCATCCCTCCCCACAGCCACGGGAGTGTCACCAGAGCAGCACAAGGACTGATTTTCTTCCCTTTTCCAGGCGGGAGTGGATCTGCCAGCCTTCCGCTAGGATTTTAGCCAGGATTTTAGGTGTTCGTTTTCTCCTGTTCCTGGAGGTAGCACCATTAGCCCGAAATCAGAGCGCGGCGTTCGCGTTTTGCCAAAGCCTGCCCCAGGTTTCAGTTGTTGTCGGAGTCCTGAACCACCCAGCCCCTCCTGAAACTGTGTGCAGGAAAGAGCTGGGGGACCAGGGACACAGCCTTCTGTGCTGCTGTCCCTCACCAGTGTCCCCCCGCCCTGGGACTGTCCCACGGAAAGCTGATCTGCTGCTGCTGGGCGACATTTGGGCATTTTGACATATTTATGGCTCAGGGAAAGGAAAATTCCAGGGAGACAGCGAGCAGAAAGCAGCTCCTTCACCTTCGCCGTGCTCTTTTAGGGATGCCCTGCTTCCAGCAGCCTTTGGGTCTCCCCCACAATGGTTAGAGCTTGAATTATTCGGGGTTTTGGAGTGTTTGAGGCGCGGCTTTGGGCTGCCTTGCCCAAGTACATTTTCCTGAGCCTGCCTTTGGAGGTGCCCAGGTGTGTGCCCACGCTGGGGGCAGCGAGGAAGGCTGTCATTTAATGGTTCATTACTCCCCACAATCCCCACGGGGGGAGGGCAGTATAAAATACCGCTCACCACCACCCTTCTCACTGGTTTTTGAACTCCCCTTGCCGGCATCTGGCTGGTGGGTGTTTCCACACACCGGAGGCGATGGTTTTCCATCCCTCGCCCTGCACATTCCTCCCGGTGGTTTCCAGTGTGTGAAGCTCGAGCTGGAGTTGCTGAAGCTGCATCACTTTCATCCCGAGAGGCTCCGTCCCGGTAGGACCCTGCCTTCCCTCGTGTGCTGCACAGAGTCCCCAGCCTTCTGCCTACTGGTTGCAGGCTTTGTCAAGGCAAGCAGATCCTTGGAGCCAGAGAAATACCGGAATCAAGTTTTCCATTTGTTCTGGGTGTGCTGGCTTACCTATTAGCATTTCCAAAGCAAAGCTGCCTGTGGAGAGCTTTGCCTGGGTTTGCTTGGGAATGCTGCGTGGTCCTGAGAGGTCCCAGACCAACCAGGAGTGGCTGCACAGTGGAGCTCTGGTTGCACCAGCCCAGATGAAGTTCACAAATACTTTATGCCTCAGACTGCGCAGTCCGTTCAAGATTAAATGTCTTCTAATAAAAAGCTGTGGTCAGTTTAATTCTAAATTGCATACTTCTCTTTATCTGTGGCCTGGAACCCAGCAAACTAAGCAAAGTCCCATTTAAATTAATAGGATGCTTCAGTAACGATTTTAATGGGGTTTTGTATAATAAAAATAACACCTAGAAATGCCCTAACATTTTGCTGCAATCTTGCAACAAAAGTCAGTGGAACTGGGATAATAAAAATACAGGTTTTATATGAAACCTATGAAGGGTTTGTCATTAACTTCAGTGGCACAGTTTCAGGCCTTATTATTTTAGTATGTGCTTGTATAAGTAAAAATTACTTTATCAATTAAATAAGAATCTGGGACTTTTCTGTTTCAGTCTGGCAACTTGTATGTGAAATATTTAGTTTGATGTTATCAAACATCAGCCAAATATACCAACTTATAAACCAGCCCATATACAAAGACTGAGAACAAACAAAAACACAAAACTACACAGTGTTTTTGCTCAGTTTGCCCATCAAACAAAGCTGAGTTGTTACTTCTGAGAAAATACTTCATACCCCTCCTTTAATCTATGAAAGAGAACAGTTCTCTGCTCAGCCTCATAGAAAACAGTAAAAACCTCCTTCAAAGTAAAATATATTTTAATTAACAGAGCTGCAAAATAAAATCCACAACTATGCAGCAAGCCTCCTCTGCGGCTCACCATTGTGTGAACTGCTTGGACAAGCTGCTCTTATTAACAAGCCATGGGCTACCCTCTGTTCCAAACTGATTAAGCAGTAGGGCTGCAGGCAGATTTTCTATCAAAAATGTTTCAATGGCATCCAGCCTGTTCTTCTGCAGAGTGATGGGGTTTTTTACAGGAAAAAATAATTTGTTTATCCCCAACTCCAATTTCTTTAATGAAGAAAGCGTACGCAACACAAAAATTTTATTTACCAAATGACTTCCCTACAAATAAAAAATTCTCATAGGACATAAAAAGAAGAAAAATGAGAGAACATATGTATTTGATTTTTTTCCCCCTTCTTCACTCAACCATTTCTTGCAGAAAGCCAGGTAACAATGTTCAGTCTCTGCTAGAGACAAGCAAATTTGCTCACAAATCTTCCCAGGAGATCAGTGGAGCTGAGCGAAGGCTTGTGCCCGGGGCAAACCCCGCCGATGTAAATGAGGAGCCCAGAACCAGCTCCTCCCGACACCTCTGCTGATGCAGCCCTGCCATCCACGGCAGCCTGCCATTCTCCCTGGAATAACATGTAAAACAGCACTCGCTCCGGGTTGCTAATTCAAGTCTTGCAGAGCAACTTCAGACCTCCCCTGTCAGAAAAAAAATCCCAGAAAATCTCTGTGTTAATATGCAAAACCTAAAAATCTGACCTAGTATGAGCAGGGACAAAGTAGTAGCTGTCCCCCAGAAGCACAAAGTAATTTATATTACAGGGTTCAAAGTGATACATGCCTGGGTATAGGAGATTAGCAGTGGGATTTTCAAAAGCCCTATGTGAGTAAGGACCAGATTAAAAAAAATAATAAAAGAAGAAGAAGAAGAAGAAGAAGAAAGAAAAAGGAAAAAAAAAAAAAAGATTCACTGTCTCAGCCCTGGTGTGAGATTTTCCTAGAAGTGAGTTAGGCACCTGGGATTTAGACACTAAGGGTGAGACTTTTAGAGGGATTTAGATGTCTGAAGATACAGCTAAGTACATAGTGGGATCTTTGAAAGCACCCAGTACCAGTGTCTACCAGAGGCTTCTGCTCTGGCTCCTTCTGAGGCTCCACTAACTGCCTGGGTGAAACTGTGAGAACCCAAAGCCCTTCCAAAGGCTGGCTCTTGGCATTTGGGCGCCCTCAAAAATTCCCATTCTCCATCCACTCCCTTATTTTCTTTTTTCCCAGAAAGTCTAGAAGGAGAGTTCACTCTTTTAAGAGCTAATTCAGGAAAGTACTTAAGCACTTAAGCAAGGAAATTACTCAGTGAAATGCTTCTAGGCATGAGGTGAAGCCCTGATCTCAGGGAGGCCAGCTGGAGATCTGTCACTGGCTGCAGAGCAGTGGGGCTGTGGTCCATGGGTAACCACAGCACCCCGCTCCTCTGCTGTTAGAGCCAGCAAATTAAAGTTGCTTAAATTTAAGCATAAAGTTAGGCAAGGTGCAGAAAGCATTTTGGAGAGTTGTGCTCTCACCATCCCTGTTTTAAGTCAGATCCCAAACGTAATCTTATGGTCTCACAAAGCAAGACCCCACTCTCTAAACATTTACAGGGACAGGTTTTGAACCTTTGACAGAAAACCTGGAAAGCAGAGGAGATTGGGGGCCAGCCTGCTTCCCCCTCCCCGGGAACACAGGCATCAGCCTCCCCTCCCTGCTCTGGAGAAGGCAGCAGCTTTGGGGAGCATCCCAGAAGTAGGTTCAGAAGTGGAGCCTGGGGCTGGAATGTCCTGCACAAATCTCTCTCCATCCACCCACAGACCATAAGCTAAACCTCACCAGGCAGAGGCAGGCACCTCTGCTGGTCACATTTGCCAGGGTCATCATTTGGAAAATGCAGAAACTGCCAGTCCATGGTCCTGTCTCATGTCCTGACCTGGACCCACTCCATTATTTGTCCTACCCCCACACACCCCGAGCTCTGACACCACAGACACCCTTTCATTCCAAGGCTCCTCCCTGCTGTGTCTATTGATCAGTTTTACTTTTCTCCCCCATACACCTCGCTCCTCACCTGTCTATCTCATACCAATAACAGTCTACTGCAATTCTACCTGGAGATGTGATTTAACCACTGGTTACATACCTCACTCCGTTCTATATATCTTCATCTATCTGATCTCTGATCTGAAATCATAGCTATGAATTACATTACTTATCTCCATGCACCCTTTGAGCTCTCTGCAATAACTCCTCTAGATGGACATGTTTCACTTGTTCATCTCTACCTTGAATCCACTCATTTAGCCAGCCTTGCTCCCCCATTGCCAACAAAACCATATAACTTAAGAATACATAAACCTGACCACTCCAGCTCTGACATATTTACCTAATCTTCTTTCTTATGATTTAACACAGTTTGGTATCAGCTAAATAAAAATGTATCACACATTTCTACCCATTCCTCTAAGATGCAAGGTTAAGATTAAATTAGAGACAGGGTTAAGGCTTATGGCTTAGAGTGAGGGTCAAGGTTTGCTGGAATTGTGTTGAGATTGGTTTAAAGTTGGGATGTAGTTGGTTCAGCATTTAGCATTATGTTTGGTTTGCAGCTAGGTTTGGGTGAGGCATGGCTTAGGTGTAGGATAGGATTGGTATCAGGGTCAGTGGGAGACCTTAGTTTGTGCTAGGATTAGGTAGTGGGTGCAGTTTTAGGTGAGGTCAGGGGTTTGGATTAGTGCTGTGTTCAATACTTTTGGTTTAGATTTGCATTAGTGCTACGTTAGAATAAGCATTAAGCTAAGAGTTGTGTTTGTTTCAGAATTTAGAATTAGTGTTAGTTTTAGGATTGATTTGGGAGTCACATGTCAGCCTTGATCATGTAATCTCTCTATGCTTATTTCTTGTGCAAACAGATCTGTTCTCTTTCTGTCCATCTAATTTTCCCTCCTACACACCCCTGTAGGTGTTCATAGGCGAGTTTCATAACACTTAATAATCCATTTTCCCCATGTTTTCTCATTTACCTGACCTCTTAGCCTGTTTTGCATACATTCATGTCTCACACACCTAATCTATCTCCCATATACTAATCACTCTCATCCTTTTTTACAGCACTAATGTATTCACCCTTCTGATTTTGTCATGCCCAAGACATCAATGCAACGACTGCCACGATTAGCAATATCTTTTCTATTTCTTTTATACATACTCATTAAGGTAGCGCCTGTGACTACTTACCTACCTAATTAATCTGATGCAAATTTCAATTAATCTGTCTGGATTTCCATAGTACATCCCAAACTGTATATTTTCATCTCCCTCCTTGTTCCATCCATATTCATTTCTCTGCTCACTCGTACCCACTCTGATGAACTTCCTGGTACCCACTCATCTGAATGTGCACCCACATCCTTCTTCATCAATCATCCTGTCCAGGATTTACACTTCCATTAAGCATCTTTCTAATTCGTGCCATCAGGCTAATTTCTCAACACTCCCAGCTCATGAATACTCTTCTGTCTCCTTATCTACCCAATAGCTGGTCCAACCTGTTAGCTTGCTAATTGTTCCAAGCTTGCTATTTTTTAGCATAATCTCTTCATTCTGCATGAATTTATATGCACTATATTTACTCCATTACTATTTTACCTCACTCCTCCTAAAGTGCTTTTTTGCTTTTTCCCATATTTTCACCCCTCTCCTGTCTGTACCTTTTATATTTTTTTGTGTGCATTGACCCCATGCTTTCTCCACTCCCCTATGTCTTGTACATCCCCTTTCCACAGTTCCCTGTCTGTGTGTTTGCAGGGAGTCTCGATCACCAGATACCCTCTCTATGGGAGCTGCTCATCTGTTATTCTATTCACTGCTCATCTATTAACTCTGCTATTGTTCTTCTTTTATCTGTTCCTCCCTCTATCTACATTCCCCATAATCAATGCCCCATTAACCCAATCAGCACATTTTTATTGGCATGTGTTTATTCCATTCTTCCAGCTATCTTTCCATTCCTTTACCCAGACAACACATATTCTGTCTGTTGTCAACTTGTCCCTCTCAATCTAATCTCTTTCTCTCTTTCTCTCTTGGCCTTAACTACTTTAATTTGTTCTCTACAGCTTTATCTAGTCAACATTTCTAGCTAATATGAGCTCCCCTGATAATCCAGCCAGTATATAAAACCATCTCTTCATCCACCCACCCATCTGATTTCCACTCAGCTGAACCAGCCTCAGAATATTCCCAGTGTATTCCCAGTACTTCCAGTGGATCACCTTTTCCTTGCTATATCCATTTTCCTATGTTAGATGTGTTAGCACCACTGCTGCTCATGTCACTGGAATTTATGTAGCCAAACATCTCTTTACATCCCTAAACATGTCAACAGACACAGCAACAGTTCATGTGTCCATTTGTTCCCTACATTTCCCTGTTTTCTACTCTCTCTGTACTTATTTCCTTGCTACCTAGAACAGCTACAGACTCACAATACCTGCTTTCCATATTTCAGTCTATCCAGATTACACTTACTCCACTTCAATTCTCAGCCATCCAGCAATTACTTTACCTACCCAGTCCAGCTTTCTTGCTCCATATTTATGTGTTCCACGTCCATACACAAACCAATACCTGACACACAGACACCGATGTGCTCATTTTAACATGGCCATCAGGCTCAGGTGTGCTGCAGTTCATTCCATGTGGTTTTCTCCATCAAACTCCCTTCCTTCCTTCCTTCCTTCCTTCCTTCCTTCCTTCCTTCCTTCCTTCCTTTTTCCCTTACCTACCTGCATGTTTTAAAATATTTCTCTTTTATAGCAAATCCAGCCAGCCCCTCTTCTGTTCCCATATTCATCCCACAGGGTCACCATGCAGCTCATCAGCCCCTTATTCCCAGCTCTACTGCTCATCCATCATCCATCCATCCATCCATCCATCCATCCCTCCATCCACCCAGGCAGTCCTTGCTCTAGCACAGCACATCCCACTTCTATTCCCGACGTGCATCAAGACCGTCCTTACCCTGGCTAGGCCACCTAGTCCATGTCACATGCACAGGCTTTCCCTCCACCATCACATCTTCTGCATTAATATCTCTGCACAGACCCTGTATATCTACATAATTATGCCAATTATTCTAATTTATCCATCCCCCATGTACCTGCGTACCTCTACCCATTTAATTATGTATGTTTATCTCAACTGTCCATCAGCTTACACCATAAAATCCACCAGCCAGCACATGGGGCCATTTGATCTGGGTGCCCAATGCACTCTCCCTCATTAGACAAGAGGTAATTCAGTTCCACGTAACTTCAGCACTCTCAGTGACCCAGCCTTGTATCACACAGATGGGCACAGGGGTACAGAAAGCAAGAATGGATATCATCTGAGTAAATGTCATGTAACCCCACGAATCTCAGAGCAGAAATAACAATCAGTTGTGAACAGGTACAAGTTTGCTTCTGCCATTCTGCGGGGGTTGTGGGCCATTATGCCAACAAAAGGAGGAAAAGTGCAAGTTGGGAACAGACAAAATAATCATCTGCATCAGTGAAAAGTGTGATTTTCACTGTGTGGGGTTTTTTGTTATTATACTGTCAGGGTAAGAGAAGTCATATCAAAGGCTCAGCTCTCCTCCCTTTCTTGCAAGTTTTGTTTCCTGTTTTCCTTTGGCACTCAGAATCTTTCCCTGACCAGGTGAGTTTAAATCTGCCTGCAGCCATTGTGAGGGAGTTTCTGTCCAGTAAAATTGGTGTCTTCTTCTTACTCTTAGATGTCTTTTTTTTTCCTGCTCAGATTCTGGACCCTGACTTGGGTTCAAACAAAAGCCTCATAGGACCAATCTGCATGGCTGAGTGGGGGAAAACCTCTGAAGCCCTGAGTTCGGAAGAATTCAGACCCAGGAATTTGAATTGTCAGGATGCTGAGCTGTAGGATTTAGTTTTGAACATTTTGCTGTTATTTTATTTATTCTCAATTACTCTCCAAAATCAAACCAGTACCATTTGTTGCCAAAAATATTTGGGATCAGTGAACCATCAGGTGGCAACGACTGACGAAGCAGATTTGGAAGCACAAGGGTTTATGCTTCCAAGTGCCATGGAGGGAGCTGAAGACTGGGATGTCCCAGGAGGCTTTCCTGAGTCCTTGCAAGCCGCACACGTGGCAGGAACTGGGGGAGTGGAGGGCAGGAGTCGGGAAACTCTTGGGAAAGTGTCATAAATACCTCTCAGTATTCCCCGAGATAGCAGAGCCCGTACATGCACTGCTGGCTGCAATCACCAGCCTCTGTGAGAAATTGTTTGTCTTGGTCTTTGCATTAGGTAAATGCCCAACCCGAAATCACTGATAACAGCAGACACCAAAAAAAAAAAAAAAAAAAAAAAGAAAAAAAAAATAAAAAAAAAAGCCAAAAACAACCCAGAGACAAGGTCTCCTTGGGCCCCCAATCAGCAACAAAAAAGGCAGCAACCAGACAGCCATTTAGTGAACATCTCAAAGCTATCTACCGTCTGCTGGAGGGGCTTTAAAGGCATCAGATTTGTGTGTTTGGCTCAAGCCAAGTGAATTGTAGTCTAAAGCTTTTCCTTGAATTCAAGGCTGTGTTTACTGCAGTCAGGGCGAGGGGAAGGAGGCAACCCCAAAGCCCTCCCTCCTCCTCTTCCCCCACCCTGCAAGCCCCAGGCTTGAAACTTGATTTAAAAAAAAAAATACAAGATTGAATTTCAGTTTGCAGGATTAGGGAGATGACTTTTAGGGGCTGCTTGTTGGAAAAAAAGGAAAGCAAAGCAGCTGGGAGGGATTAGGCTGAGCTGGCGTCTGCACTTTCAACTGATTCAATTTTGCTCCACAAGACATTGTATCTGAGCCTTTCTGGAGACTATTCAAAGCAAATCATTTTCATTTTACCATTTGGTAAGTGATCAGAGTCTATTTTTAGTGTCTTGGAAGCGTCGGGGTTTCTCTCTATCCTTTTCTTTTCTTTTAATTTCTTTTCTTTTTTTTTTTTTTTTTTTTTTTTTTTTTTTTTTTTTTTTTTTTTTTTTTCTCCACTTTCTTCTACAACTGAATATCTGCATTTGGGACATCAAGAACAGGCATGTTTGGAGGGAATGTTTACCACAGCCAGCAGCTTAAATTTATTTTATGCCTCACTTACAGAAGAAAGGGCACCAGAGAGAGAGGTTGGACCTGGCAGGGCTGTCAAACCACTCTCCCAAAAAGTCTCCCAGAGTCCAGACTCTGCATCAGTTTGGGTGTTTTTTTGGGTGATTCCTTATGATTCTGGCAGATCCCAGCAGCTCTGTGTGGGGCTGTTAGCAGAGGCTGGGGTCCCCGTGCCCAGGAGCTGTTGAGCAGGGGGGGACCTGGGATACGTTCAGGGGTACAAGCTGATGTTTCTCCTGGTAATGCCCACTCCCCCTACAAGGTTAATTTTACAACTCAGAGGTGTTTTGTAACATCTTTGTTACTTTGGTTGCATTTTTCATTGAAAAAAACAGAAATCAGAAAACCTTCTTGAAAATAAGAAAAGGAAGAAAAAGTCTTACCACCTGGGAGAAAGATTTCTCCTTTCAGTTTAAATTCAGTTTTTCCACATTTTGTTTTTTCTTAATTTCACTTTACTGCAAACAAAAGAGTTTAAAGGGTGGTTCTTTCTTTCTTTCTTTCTTTCTTTCTTTCTTTCTTTCTTTCTTTCTTTCTTTCTTTCTTTCTTTCTTTCTTTCTTTCTTTCTTTCTTTCTTTCTTTCTTTCTTTCTTTCTTTCTTTCTTTCTTTCTTTCTTTCTTTCTTTCTTTCTTTCTTTCTTTCTTTCTTTCTTTCTTTCTTTCTTTCTTTCTTTCTTTCTTTCTCTTTCTCTCCTTCTTTCTCTCTCTCTTTCTCTCTCTCTCTCTCTTTTCCTTCCTTTCTCTCTTTTCCTCTGTTTTTGTCTCTCTCTCTGTCTCTCTCTATCTGTGTCATTCTTGGAGATGTTAGGTCTGGTACATTGCTTCACAAACTGAAATCCTTCTACAAAAAGGAGCACAGGCTGGGTGAGGGTCTCACAGCATCCTCTGGCCCTCCACAAACACAGCAGCTCCCTTAGACTTTGGGGAGGACAAGGGCTTTTGCAACCAATGGTTAAAAGCCTTTCTCATGCTGGCCTTGCCACAGATTCATTGTGTGCCTTTAGGGCAAGTTGTTTATTGCCTTTGCACCTTCTCTTACATAAAATGCTTGTAGCAGAGAACAGAAAATGATAAATGCTGGGGCGTTTTCCACCTCACACTGTATTGCAAAATATCCCTTTGCTCCAGGAGCACGAGTGCCTCCTCTGCTTCCTAACCCAGAGATGGCAGATCAACAATGCAATATCAAATGCTGCATTTCCAAATCAAAAAATCCAGCCCTTGGACAAGAGTCCTTCAGCATGAATATTTTTCCTTCTTTTGTTATATTCTCCAGGATGTTTTTTTCTGTTAGTGATGTGTATAAAGCCCTTGCTTTGTGTGACAGGGTGCAGATTGCACTCCAGATCAGGTGGGTGAGTTTATTCAGTTTAGTTTGTAAAAGAGGGGAAGGCACTGTCCATCCCTGAAGGGCATCCCTGGGCAGTGTGGGGTGTTTGGAGGGACACCTTCAGGACACACAGGGCCACTCACAATGAGCACCTACGCTGCAAGAGGCAGCTCAAAAAGATGGAGCAAAACCACATGGAGGAATTTAATAAAACATCCCCTCTGTGCAGGGGGAGAGCAGTGTGTAAAGCCTAAGAGCAGCAAATCCAGAAAATAAGCTGTGGGTGAAGGCAGGGACACCATCCCCTGCCACGAGAAGGACCTTCAGGAAGGTTTGGTGAGATGCCTAGGATCAGCTATTCCTTAACAATGAGGAGAAAACCTCTCCTGCCTTGTTCTTGCTGTCCTGGGCTGAGCCTGCAGCCTGGCTGGGTGTTTTGGCCACAGCAATCCTCCACCCTGCAGAGCCAGGCAGCAAGAGCTGAGAGCCATTGTAACAGCAACAGACCTTTATTCACAAGCTGGAGCAAAAAAGGGATCTGCAGGCAGGGGGAGGGAAGGGGATGCGGGGCAAAACACAACTGATCTTGTAAAAGAAACCCTTAAAAAATACCATACATGAAGGCCCTTGCTCAAGGTTTTTGTTATCAGTCTGCAGTCAGAAGAGGAGAATGCAATAAGTGCGGGGCACGCAGGGAACCAGGGGTAGGAGGGTCTCTTCTAATAAAAAAGAATGGACCTGAACAAAGAAAAAGGTTCTGCTAAACTGGTGGTGGCAGATGGCATCAGCCCCACCATGTTCCCTTTCAATTGCGGGAAAATATAGTAAAGCAATTTAATGAAAACGCTTAAATAAGCAAACAGTGCAGTTAATTGAACCCATATGCATTAGGAAGGAAATCTAAAGTATACTGATTCATTAAGTTTTATATAACTGTAAACCCCCAGAACCTAAGACAGAGTAAGAAGCCATGATGAAGTGCCAGCTAGAAGGGGACCTTCTACCCAGCACCACTTCGATCTGTTTTGTTATGACAAGAACAAGTGGTTTTAACAAGTACACCATAAATCAGGAGTGTGCACTCCAGCCCAGAGCCTTCCAGGTACCAAACTCTGCTGCAAACTCACATTCCTTTTCCGCTGGTAGACTTTTTTATTTTCCAAGACAGAAATAACTGTAACTTGGATGCTGCCATCTGAAAAGAAAATAAGCAGGGAAGAGCTGATCCTTGAGGTATATATTATATATTTTTTTTATTCAAGAAAACTTGGTGTTGCACCTGGAGATGCTCCCTGAGACAATTTTAGCTGAGGAGTATATGCCCCTCACACCTGGCTTTGGCAGGTAAAACAAACTCTTTTTTTTTGGCAGTGAGCATGGTTCCCCAGCTGTGACTTCTGGACAGAAACAGGATAGACAGAAAGCTGGAAAGGCAACTGCTATACCCACAGTTTAAAAACCACCCATAAATAAAATCCTGGGGAGAAAGCAGCTCTGGCACCATTGAAGCAAGTTCAAAAGTTCCCTTTGGTCACAAGAAGGGCAGAACTTCAGATCAGGAGATCAGGAAACCTCTGGGGATGTCTGGTTCAGGATTTGCCTTGTGTGATTTGGAACTGGAGGTATCGACTCTGTTAGCTGCTTTCACTGAGCTCTCCCTGGCTCATGAAACAAGATCCGTTCAGTTTTCAGAGAAATCTGGTTTACTGCAAATAAAATCCAGCAAGTGATGATGAACTGAACCCAAGGCACAGCTGTGAGCTGGGTTTTGGGTTCTTCAGTGATGCTGATTCAAAGTGTCATTGCACTGAGCTAAGATCTTCATCCTCATTGATTTGGGTCTGAAAGGAAAGGGCTCTACAGCCAAGGGTCTCGAGGAAATTGGAAGGGCATCCAGAGCATCCAGGCTGGTCCAGAAGGTCATCAGTAACCTGTGAAGACATTGAGGCCTTTCCCATCCATATTCACCTGCTAGGTACAACTCAGCAGATAAAGCCTGTAAAAAACTAAAAAGGCAAAAAATGGCAAAAATTAACTTTTCATTCATAAAGCTTGACAATCATGTCACAGTACAATTCTTCTTACTCAGGACTTAAAAAAAAAACCCAACCACTTAAAAATAAGTACAAAGAAAGCAGACATCTTTGATGAACATGCAGAACATTATGGAAAAAATTATTGATTTAAAAAAAAAACAATAAAAAAGACAAGAGATTTCGAGGCTGGGTCTTCACAGATACTTACAAATATATTGGGGATTTTGTCTCTCTACAGGTGGTGCTGTGGGGATCCCAAGGGATGGGGAGTGATGGGGGCATGGAGGTGCTTGGGGTGACCTGACCCTGCCACCCAGAGCCCTTCGGCCCTGCTGCAAAATAGATGCAGCCCCATTCTGAAGGGAAAAGTTCTGCTGATAGGTGACTACTGCAGCCCCTGTTTGAATTTCCTGGATGTCAGGCACAGTTAATGTCAGGGAGACAGAGGGAGAGCTGAATTGTTGGCCCCAATTCAACAAGGCACTTAAGCACAAGCTTAACTGTAAGTACGCACTTAAGTCCCTCCTTATATAGCAGAACATATGTTAACACCTCCCTGAAGCCTGGGCTAAGTGCATGCTCAAAGTTAAGCGTCTGCTTAAGAGCTTTGTTGAATCGGGACTGCTGTTTACTTCCAACAATTGATGTCTCCTGGAATATCCACAGTTAGTTTCAAACCTCACGCATCTGTTTTCTCTTATGATTATTAATCAAGTCATTCTTTAAAAAACACACAACGACGAATCCTTGACAATCTGCAATTGCTGCCTTCAGGAGAGCAGGGAACCAAGGAGGCAGGAGCATTTCTACAGAGATGCCTCATGGCTTTCATTTTTCCATTTTATTCTACGGAGTTTAAGGGAAAGCAACAGTGTTACAAAACAATGTGAAGTCACTAACAATAGAAATTATCCAAATTTAACTTGATTACCAAAAAATGTGTTTCCAGTTTTAAGAACTGTAGAGATTGCTGGAATATGAACTTGTAAATGACAAATTGCTTATGTAGATGTGTGTCAGGTTAATATATATACATGTAAATCGCATAAATATAAAATTGGTTCGATAAATCGAACAGCAGTGTCAGGCAATCTTGAGCTATTAGACATGGCTTAACTCCACCATCAGGTAGCAGAAGGGACATTTCAGGGAAATTAAAGTAATCCACAATTTGTGTTGTTTACAGTTATTCCCATTCCCAAGATGATGAGGCCCCAAAGAAACAATACTCCTTGTTAAAATGGACTGCAATGAGTCTGGGGTGTCGGGATGCTCTCAGGAATGACAGACAGGTAAGGCACACTCACCTTTCCTTAATGTTTATTTTCTTTTGCCTGGTGGTTGGCCATCTGTCCTGTGCTCTGCTCCCCTTTGGGAACAGGGCTGCTCCCTCTGTTTCTCCAGGCAGGTGTCCACATCTCTGTTTAGGTCCCAGAGCAGATCTGGGGACACGTTGAGGCGCCGCAGTGTCCCCAGAGGGACGGGTGGCCACCCCAGCTGCAGCTCCTCTGCCTGGGGCTCAGGTCTGTCACCAGCTGTCCTGGCCCTGCTGCATTTCCCAGCAATGCTGGAGACTTAGACCACAATAGAAGGAAATCACTAAAGCTGAATTGCTCCAAGTAAGTCCTCAGCAGGGTCTGACTGGTAAATATTTAACAAGGAGAACTCCCTATCCTCTCCTGGTACGTATTAAACTAATACATTTATTTTAACAAGGGAAACGGTTTCCCCAAGCTCCTGCTCAATTTGAGCCCTTGACTTCTACAAAAGCCTCAGTAAGGCTGGCTTCCTGGGGCTCAGTAATTCACTGGGACTAAACGAGAGATGGCTCTAAGCCATGAACTTGGAGTCTGGAGGTGACAGGACCTCCCCAAGGTTGGGGAGAGCTCGGTACTGGGGTTTCCATTCCCACCTGCCTTCAGAATGGTCCAACAGCCACCCCAGGACATCCCTGCCACCACCAGCTTCTGACCACTTCAGCCATCCTGTGGAGCCAGGTTGACTGTATCCCACCGCAGTTTCCACATGTTGGAAGCAGTTCTCATGCCAAGTTCTCCCCACAGAACCTTTGCAAAGAGCCAGCTCCACCAGCACCCATCCCAGACTTCCTCTATCCCCAGTCCTTTCTGCTGCTTCTCCCCATGCTCAGATGGAGCCAGCTGTCATGGACATGATGCTGGGAGAGTGAGCATCTCGCATTTCTTGTTCCCCACCTGGTGATTCTGAGGGTTTATTTCCCCTTGGCTCTGCTCTTTCCTCCATTCCATAGACCAGAGGGGGACTGGCACCCCCTGAGCAGAGGTGCTTTCACCACCAGTGATCCTCTGAGTTCCCAAAGCCATTTCTCCTCAGGAAACCCTGCTGAGCCATCTCCTCGTGCTTTCTGACCTAAGCAGGACACACTCACAAATGCAGCCCCACACATGGGAGCTTGGTTTTTCACAAGACCTTCCCACAGGACCTGGGGCTCTGTCCCACTGTGGGCTGTGTCTCTTCGTGCTCCAAGCAGGAAGGTGGTTGCCCAGTGAATCCTGCCTCTGCAAAACACGCCCTGAGCAGCCCACAGGACATGTCCCTAGTGCCACAGCCCACCCATAGGCACCCACAAACTGCATGGCTGCTTTCCATGGCACTACTGCTGCTGGGGCCCCAGAGATGGTCCCATCCCCTGCAGGCAGGGAGGCTCCTGGTGCTGCTGTCTGCCATCACAGCTGGCAGAGCCCACTGCTGCCCTTGAGGGCTGCAGACAGGCTCTGAGGTTGCTGGACACTCTGTAGCTCCCTCTAATATTTTACTATACTAAAATTTTATACTAATATTTTTTCAGACTTTCCCTCAAGGAAATAAGAATCTCTGAAAGCAACTCCCAACTTTGCATCTTTGCTCGGAGCCATCCCATGACTCCAGCACTTCCACTCTGACTCACGGGTAGAGGGCAGGTTTGAACAACTGTGGCTGCTTCTGCCAAGGCAATAATGACTCCTGGCATCACAGCCCAAAAGTCTCTGGGAAACTTTCCCTGCTCAGCTTACCCTGGTTGCAGTGTGTGAGATGATGTCTGACATTCCCAGGAGAGATGCAGACACTTGAGGGGGGACAGGGAAGATGTGGGGCCTTGGTACATTGGGAAGAGCTCCCTGCTTCCACAAAGCATCTTCTGCACACTTTGGCATCTCTCCCCACGCCTGATGGGTAAGTAGTGCTGGGAGATCCTTTCAGGTGATGCTGTGAGCATGAAAACATCCAACAAAACTTGCTGTGGCCTGAGCATCTGACTTCTTTTTCCCGCCACTATGATCTGACACGTTTACCCCTTGTCACCACTAAAATGTGTCTCTAAGTATCCCTTCCCAAATATTCCAGTCTGCCTTCAGTTCTTCCCAATATTTAATAAATGCCCCTCTTGAGAAGGGCTGAGGGAAGACAAGGAATGTTTGCAATGTTTACCTTACCTCACAAGCAAACAGAAAGTCTGTCCCTGATCCCATCCCCACCTGTCCCAGCCCACAGCAGGCAGCGAGGTCTTTCCCACTGCCAACAATATCAGTAGGAAAATCCTTTCCACTCTGCTTTTCTGGGATTGTGATTCCGGCAAGCCTTACAGCAGCTTGGCAGTACAGTAAATAAGAAACAGATTTCCGAATGTTTTGATTTACCATCTCTTCTTTGTCGCATCTAAGCCTGGGGGCTGAGGACCTGACTCCAGAAAGTCTCCATCCAGATCACCAACCTGCACCCACAGGCAGTAACCCCACGGTGAGGCAGGACCTGGCTTGGGATCAGCCTGCCTGGGGATATCCCAGAGGAGAGTGTGCCACGCAGAGCTGCAGCTCACCAGGCCAACAGAAACCCACACACATCTGCTCAGAAGTGCCCAGTTCCAGTGCAAAATGGAAAATTGGACAGAAAAGAAGCCTCTGGAGCACATCCCATGCTGAGGGTGGTAAGCCATGAAACATTCACTGAAGTTGCTTCTGTGCTGTTCTGAGCTGTTGTGCTGTTCCTCTCACCATTGTCCCCAGCTGCATTTTCCCCACATGCTCTTTCATACCCGTAAGTATTTTAATTAAAATAGTCTCAAAGTTCTGGGACTGATCCTCTTCCCATGTTAGCATCAGTCCAGGATAACTTTGTCAGCTGGAACAAGCTCTGATGCATGGGTGTGCAAGAGCAGCACAAATGGCAGGATTCAGGTGCTGATCCCTTTTATAACAGAAAACCCATTTTCAGGACTTTTCCTAATCTTCTTTTAACTGGACTCTCCACTAGTTGAACTAGGGGAGCTCCTACTGAGCTCAAACCCTTCCCTAAAACATTCCTTGAGATGGCTCCAGGTAACACAACTTCATGTATCAGAGCATCATGCTACCTGTGAGTGTCACATCAAACACAGCATCCATCTGAAGATTACCTCTTGTGCAAAATGAGGCTGGACTCCACTTGGTAACACAATTTTGGAACAAACTTTGAGCCCTTTCTCAAGTGGAAAATCTCTGTGGGATGTGGTTATCTTGCAGAATAAAGGCTGTTTTCCCTGTCTGATTCACCCAGGTGATGACTAAGCTCATGAAGCATTTCTCAGCCCATGTGTTATTCACAGATCTTTCATCCAACACCTTCTCCCAGTACAGGTAAAAACCATACTGCAATTAATGATTGCAGAGGGAAACCTCTTCTCTGTCTGTGTCTCACTGCCCAGGGTCTGCAGCCTTGGAGAAATAAGCCACGACCCCTCAAGGAAGTCCTCTGGAGAAGACCAGTCACTGGGCTGCATATAAAACCTCCAAACTTTATCCTCATAAATTAGTTTTTCTCTTTTGAATACAATATTTCACACATTGCAGATTTGGGTTTGAACACGTCAGAGTCAGTTAATGGGCTCAGATTAGTCCCAGCCTGATTTCACCAAAACCAAAGTGGCAGCAGCAGGAGATGCAGCCTCCAACACCAACATGCCTTTGAGCAGAGTCTTGCTGTCTGCTGGGCAAGGATGACTTGCAAAGTAGGCAGATAAAGCGTGTGCTTATGAATTTCGTAATGCTGCCACTCAGATGCTGTGGTGCAGGGTAATCCCATGGATCACGGAGGGAATATTTTGAGGGCAGAGCTTCAAAGCAGTGTCTAGATGCTGCAGGAACTGATGCTGGCATGGATTTATTTCCCAACTGTCATTTTCTCTACCATCTTCTTAGCCACTCCAGCCCTTGTTTTAATCTCAGGTGTCAAAGCAGAGCAAAGCAGATCAGAGGCAGCCAGTGCCATGGCTAGAGGGGACAATCCCTGCTCCCTATCCATGTGTGAGCTGGACACACCAGGAGGGAGGACCTGGAATTTGTCACCCTCCAAACCAGGCTCACAGGTGCTTCTCATGCTGTTACCCCTTGTGCAGGCATTAAAAAACCCACTAGAGCCTCACAGCAGTATCACAGCTCTGTGTGTGGAGGTGCTGCAGTGTGGTAGGCACAGGCTGGAAAGCAAAACCAGCATGGGCAGATTCTGTGGGCAGCCCAGGGGTGTCCAAAATCCAGCCATGGACACATGCACACAGTGTGTGATCACACAGCAATAAATAAGACAACAGAGTTATGGTGGGCAGTGCTGTATACTAATCAGGCAGATTAGTACACATATACTAATAGGACATAATATTATAGGACAAAACCAATATCACCCTGGTGAGTAACTTGGGAAGTAATTAAGAGCAGTTTTATAGGTGCCAGGTCCTCCTGATCGACAGACCAGTAAAATTGTGTCTGAGTCTTCTGAGGGATGGATGTGAGGATGGAACACACAGGCCAGGCTCACGCTGCAGGTGGGACAGTGCCTGCCCATCCTCTCCTCCTCTGGCACCTGGAGAGCTCAGGGCACTTTACACAGGACCCAATTACCCTCTCACTACCATGCTGCACATTTGGGAATGGCTCCACCTGCTTTGGAGCTGATTCACACAAGGTACTGACCAAAAATAAAGGACCATGCTCCCAAAAGTCTGGACAAAAACCTTTCAGCAGTTAAGCTTTGAGACTGCAGGGAAGGAGTGGTGCTCCCAGGGTGGGCATGCCCTGGGCCCCTCTGATCTGATCACATCTCCATGCTGGACATCCAGAAATGGAGGTGACTGGGAAGAGCAGGGTGTTTCCCCAGATCCAGGCTTTGGGTTTTTGCAGCTCAGCCTCAGCAGAACGGGCAGAATGGGCTCTTTCCAAGATGCCAAAGGAAGCACAGCAGTGGGACCCACCCAGCCACTGAGTCCTTGCTCCCTGAGTCCTGCAGCCAGTGCTTGGCTGACCCAGCAGCAGGGCCTGGGGAGCCAGCTCATGTTCCCAGACCAAGGCAATATTTTTACCACGCCAGTTCAAACCATTAATAATTGTCTGCCCAAACCCTCCCAAGCTTCCAACATTATGTAAACAGAAATGAATTAAAATTATTTTTTTCCATCACTGTTTGAAATGTGCCATGCTTTTTCTAAACTGCCCCACGAGCAGAAGAGAGAGGGGAGCCTGAAACAGTTCCCTGGCCTCCAGCCAGGTCCCAGCAAGTACTTTATATCTCACTTCAAGACAGTCAGAGCAAGGGTTTAAGAGGCTTTGAACACAAACAGCGTTAGGTTGGTTAAGTCCTGCTTTGACCAGTGGCGAGCAATGGAGACATAAACAGATTTCATTTGAACCGGGCTTAA
Source organism: Onychostruthus taczanowskii (assembly GCF_017590055.1). NCBI lineage: Eukaryota > Metazoa > Chordata > Aves > Passeriformes > Passeridae > Onychostruthus > Onychostruthus taczanowskii. Next base: position 9,418,295 of record NW_024498573.1, read on the forward strand.
TGTAGCTGGGTTTACAGAGTCCCAGCTGATTTCCACATACATCAGAAGTGGTGTACATTTGGGGTGGCAGCATGGTCCCACGGGGAGGGCAGCCGTCCGTGTAGGTGCGCCGGCGCCGACGCTGACCCCCCTGCACCTCTCAGAGATCCCACCACTCCTTTATCTGAAAATGGAAAGAGCTGACCTACTTCACAGAGCAAACCTGGAATCAATTAATGTCTAGCCTGCATTTAGGAGAGGCAAAACACTATATAAACATTATGTATCATTTAGCTTCTGAGGAAAAGCCATCGCCTGACAAAAGGGGCCTCTCCTTTCTATTTTATGAAGTCTGGTTCACACTGGTGCAGGCATCCTTGACTTTTTTTGGCCTGGTCCTAATTTTCACCAGCCCAGATTGCAGGAGACTTCAACTCACAAAGTACATTAATTTCCCTCATTAATAAGTAGGGGCGTCCTTACGAGAACCCCCATTTCTAGTTTGTCTGCTCAGAGAGTCTCCCCAGGACAAAGCTGAGGGGCAGCATCCCACTGTCTGTTGGGCACCAGCCACGCTGCTGGCTCCTCCCAAGACCAGAGACATTGTTCAGAGGGCTGCTTTTCACTGCCCTGCCTGCCTGATCAAAGGAGTTGAGCAGCATCCCAACACAGCACTTCTCTGAGCAACCGGTGCTAGTGCCTCCCCACCTTCACAGGAGAGAATTTCCTTCTAACATCTAATCTAAATCTGCTCTCCTTAAGCTTAAAGCCATTCCTTCTTGTCCTGTCACTTCATGCCCTTGTAAGCAGACTCTCTCCATCTCTCCTGCGGCCCCTTTAGGCACTGGAAGAGGATCTAAGGTCTCCCTGGAGCCTTCTTTTCTCCAGGCTGAACAAGCCCAGCTCTCTCAGTCCATGGTCAGGTTAGAGGAATTTACCCCTCTCCACCTTTCAGGTAGCTACTTTTGTTGCCTGGCCCCTGTATTTGTCCTGAGTTACTCACCACTGTCATTGTTGCATTCTCCTGCCATTAACAGTTTATTTTCAGTTAAAAATGTACCTCCATACCCTTTATGACAGGTGTTCCTTCACACTGGTTGCTGTCCTGCAGTGTCCTGTCCTTGCACACCATTCCTTCAACCTGTCTGAGCCCTTCCTTTAAACTCAGGAAGGCTCGGGATTGTTTTTACTCTGCACAAAAGTTTTCTCTCGCCACTAAATAATGAAAACCAGGATAAGCAACAACCCACATCCTGAGCTGGGCGTTCCAAACAGCATGCTGCTGCTGCAGGTGCAGTGCTGCTGGTGAGAGCCAGCCCTGCACTTTTGGGCACCCAGGGATGGCAGCAGTCCTGGCTCATGGACTCAAGGTGACCCTTGTCACTAACCCAAACACAAATGCTGCAGGAATTGTCCCTGTTCAGTGACAGCTGTGGTGTGACCCAAATAGAGCCAGTGATGCTGATAACTCAGTCATACCCTTTGTAAAGGGATTTACTAATTTAAATAGGCAAAGGTTCTTTAACCTTGGCATCATTAGCTCTGAAAGCTGCAATAACTATTTCTAGGGATAGTGTTTGCTGCCCCCAGCTCGGCTCTGTCCTTGAAACCAGCACAGGAGCAAACCTGCAATTCAGAGAAAATTCCGAACAATACTTTTAGTGTCACCCTCAGGCCACAGAGATGGGCTACCCCTAGTAAAAGAAAATTTTAAGAGAAGGAGAAAAAGTTTAAACAAATAATTGGCAAGAAAAACTACCTGGGGACTGTACATGCATAGATTATGTGGGCTGTGATTCTGGAGGAGTGAACAGTCAGCATGGCTGGGGGAAGATCAGGTACCCCACACCACTGATTTTCCATATCACTGGACCATATGCTGTGGAGATGTCAGAGAAAAGCGGATTTTCATCTCTTCTCTCCACCAAAAGGGTCACATCATGAATAAGAGCACCACATATGTTTCCATCATGTTGGCAAAGTTTTAGGAAGTATCCCTCATAAAACACAAAATGATTACAAATGAGAACATGAAAAACAAATTCAGCAGGAGCTTGTGTCACTGGTTTCTCCCTCACGGTTTTACAAGGAGCTCCTGTTCTCAGCTCTCAGCTGGCTTGGGGAAGGCTTTGGGGCACAAACACTACAAATGGGATTGGGAAGGCAGATTTTGGAGGGCAATGCAGACGAGCTCTCTGGGGTTGGTGAGAGGCAGGCACAGCCTCAACACTGGCAGGCAGAGCTCTGCAAGATCAACCCACTCTGCTCTGTAGGGGTGCAGCAATAATTTTGCTTAGAGACTGCTCTTGTTGGGGTCTCATTTATTTATGGCTGAAAGCCATAATACATTGAAAAAGAGGATATTTTCTAGAAATTCTGCCCTGTGAGGGTGGTGAGGCACTGGCACAGGTTGCCCAGAGAAAATGCTGGTGTCCCAACTTGGAAGTGTTCAAGGGCAGGTTGGACAGGACCTGGAGCAGCCTGGTCAGGTGGAAGGTGTCCCTGCTCTTGGCAGCAGGGCTGAAACTAGAGGTTCTTTAAAGTTCCTTCCAACCCAAACCATTCTGGGATTCTGTGTTCCTCTGGCAATGCTGAACTCCCACTGATTGTGCAGAATCACAAGGAATGGTCACAAAAACTGAGAAAAACCCACCTGATGTTATAGCAGCAATGCCGTCAGAGGCACAGCTTGCGCTGCCTGAGAGCCAGGCCATGGAGGGCGTGATGTTATAGCAGCAATGCTGTCAGAGGCACAGCTTGCGCTGCCTGAGAGCCAGGCCATGGAGGGCGTGAGCCCTTTTGCGCAGGAGCAGAGGAGCACCCCTGCTGCAAGGCACACACCCCTCTGCCCCACACCCAGCCAGGAGAGGGCCAAACCCCCAGAGGCACATTCCCCCAGGCACTCTGCTCCCTTTGGTCACCCCCACATGGTTTCTCGGTCCCTGCCATAGCACAGGACACCGAGCTGGTGTGCAGCCAGTCCTGCTCTGCTAATCCCCAGGGCCTGCATGACTGCGGGGTCAGCTGCCTCAGCCTTCATCGCCTGTGGCTCATCAGCTCTGCCACCCAAGCCACCGCGGCCAGGCCTTGGGGCGCAGCTCTGTCCTGGCACAGCCCGTGTTGCTCACAGGCCTCCTCGTCCCTTCTCCGACTCCCCCGAGCTGTGTGGGTGTGTTTGCCCTAGGGCTGCTGGGGAGGCCGAGCAGGTCGTTCCAAGGTGCTAACCAGTGTCAGAGCATCTCCGAGGTGTCACAGCCCGTTTCCTCGGAGCGGGTCGGTTTGCTGACTCGAGCAGCTCTTTTGCTGTGCTGGGGCTGCTTGATCTTAGAAAGAGGGAGCTGGCAGGGAGAGCACTGCAGGCCTGGGCTCCAGTCCCAGCCTTGCGACAAGGTTTCCAGGAAAAGGACCGGGGCTGTGATCCGTTCCCAGCCCGCAGCTGCTCCAGTTCCTCCCTCCATCAGCTGCCCCCAGCACAGGGCCAGAGCTGGTGGCTGCACTTCCACCCATTTAGCTCACAGAAAAAGAGAAGATATTTCCAGAATTATTTTCAATCATAAAGGCTTATTTGTCAATCATTCTGGCTTATTTCAATGAAGGTTTGAAGCACAAGCTGTAGGCAGAGCTCTGACAGCCACCAAGGATCACGTTCTGCCTAAAAGGAGTTTAACTTTTCATCCTCTTATGATCTGATGAAGATTTTTCTTTCATGACTTCCACAGTCTCTCCCAATACGCCAGTACGTTCACAACGATGATGATGCAACCTGCAGGGAGAGAAGAGCATGGTAAAAAGATCCCCAAATGCTGTGCCAAATGGGAAGGGCCTCATCTAAGGTACATGGAGAACCTGGCAAGCACCCCTCCATCCACCCAGCAGAGCAAGGAGCAGTGGAGACATCCCAAGAATTTTGAGTGATGAGCCTCCTGACTCTTTAATATCTTTACTCTTTAATAGCTTTCAAAATAATTTTCTCCCAAAAGATCAAAGGAGGCAATCCAGGAGTTGTTTCACAACCTGTGCCATGTGCATACAAAACATTTGCAGAAGCCCCAGTCCTGATAACTGATAGGGAGGAAATAACTCAGAGACTCCTGACAATAACCACAGTCACCTGGAGTTTTGGGTAAAAGGGAATTTTTTTTATATCCAGGGAATTGTTTCTGGACTCCAGGCGAGACTGTGGGTTTTTTAAACAAATGGGTATCAAGCTGTGATCATAGGCTTGAACCACATTAAGGTTAACCCAAGATATGTAAAACTCAGCAGTCTCCATTTGGGGGATTTGTGGGAGGTTTTTCCCATTACATGGTTTAGACTTGCTGCCTGGGGTTAGCTGCTCCCCACACAAGATCCAGAGCAGTCCATTGCTGAGGGAAAGCCCAGAACAGCCTGAACCAGTGCTGTCAGAAGAAGGCAAGTCCTCCTCACCTCCCAGACTTTAAGGCAAGCACATTCTCCAACCCCACTGTCCCCATAGACCTGGAATGAGCTCTCATCTCTCGCCCAGGTGTGCTGAGGGAAGGGACATGTGAGCCAGACCATGAGGATGGAGACTTGCTCAGGGCTCTGCATCCAGGGGAGACCCAGGACCCTGTGAATCCCAGGACATGCCAGGGCCAGGCACAATGAACAGTGAAAAACAGTGAATTTTCCAGCAGGAAATTGATCACATTTGGGATGAACCTTGATTCCACACTGACAGTACATGGTGCTGGGAAATGGCATTAGTCCTTCTGATGGGAACCAAACCAGTCTATTTCCAGTATGAGACATATATGATGGTGCCTTCCTAGACTCTCAGCACTGCTCATGTTGAGAGCAGACACATTTTTCCTTGGGAAAACAGACTCAAAATATCCATTTGTTCCAAGAAAATAATTTTCTACCTCTGAAGGGCGTCTTGTCCTGTGACTTGGAGTCTCTCTTGTCAGAGCTGCTCCACCACTCCTGTTCAGTGTGTCATCCTGGAGATCTAGGAAGGGCAAATACAGGTCAATAAATGGGATGGTGAAACAAAACCCATCGATAATGATGATATCAGAGTGGCACTAAGTCTTTTGATGTCATCCAGCAGCTCACTGAAATCTTCAGTGATTTTGTGCTGTGAGGAAGAACAAGCACAGGAAAAAAGCACTGTCAGCAAGAAGGAGGTGACACTTGGGGCTGTCACCCCATAGAACCCTCCACTTGCTTCACACCTGCCTCTGGCTGGAAAGGGGGTTGTCTGTGATCCCTATTCCCAATCTGCTTTTGGAGAAGGCAGATGTGCCAGGGAAGGCAGAGCTCCTGGGTGCTGGTGGCATGGGGATGCTCATCCCAAGTTTGTGCCCCACTGGTCCCCCCAGTGCCCACCCAGGCAGGCAGGACCTGCAGCTCTGCAGGGACCCCTGCCCTTGTGTGGCACCCAAACCACTGACCCACTCAGTCTAGTACTTTCTGGCCCAAAGGCAAGAACACTCTCCACCAAAGCATCCTGAACTGGTTATTTTAAAATTATATTTGCAAAAGCAAGAATGAGCAGAAGAATTGGGGGAAGCAGAGAGTCACGTTGCTCTAATCATTTACATTTCAGTGACAGTTTTACTGCTTTTATTTCAAGTCAGTTTTGTAAAAGCCCTTTATCAAGCAGTGCAGAGCTCTCCTGCAGAATGTGTTTCAAGTCCAGAGCAGCATTTTGGATCCATCAATTCACTGGGCTGCGAGAGCACGGGAAGGAGCACGACCTCCTGTGAGTGCTCACAGAAAGAGAGCCCAAGCTGTTCTGGACAGGGTTCTTGGTTTGCCATGACCTAAAAGGGCTTCTTTTTAAACTTCGCTTTGAAGTTAAATTCAGACAAAGTACAACAAAACCGATCAGGATCTTTCCCCCACCTTTTTGATACTTTAAGATCTGTGTGCCATTAGAACACTCTTAGCTGCACCTGTGATGAACCTACCAAGGAGGTGTATAGGATCTACAGCCTGCATAATTATAAAAGTGAGCAAGGAAAGAACAGGAATTTTTTCCTCCACCGAAAGCAGTTCATTCCCATCTTTCCCTGCTAAACAACATCTGACATCTGCAGACAGTGCTGACTGCCCACAGCCCACCTGCTCCAGTGAGATGGGGTTGGTTGCTCATGTTCTGAGAACAAACTGGAGATAGAGCAGCATCTCTGCTGCCCTCAGTGCCTGCAGCATGGATCAGGATGAGAGACAGAAGTCTGCAATCATCTCTCACCTCCAAACCTGCTGAGTTTAGTTTGAACTCCTGGAGGAGCCAGCAGAGACCTTTCCTGCCTCCCTGCACACCAAGGTCTCTGGCAGGGCAACAAAAGCCATTCAGGCCCTAAAATCAGGTGACATTTCTGCCAGGTTATGTCATGACATTGGGCAAGTTTGGGGCTGGGGCACACATAAAGAAAACCAGCCACCCAGAGCTGGGGGTGGCAGGGGGGCCATAAAAATCTCCCAGCAACTGCAGCAGGCAGTGCCTCCCATGCAGGACCATCAGCTCATTTGGGGCTGCCAAGGATTCTTTGCCTGCTTCAGGACCTGCTGCAGAGTCCTGTGAGTTCTTACTAAGAAGAAGCTTTGTGGTTCACAGTCTGCACAAACAGTAAACGACATCGGAATTAATCCCAAATATATTTTTAAAAAGCAGAAAAGTTGATTTTTTAAGATTTTCTTCCCCCCCACCCCCCCACCCCCCCTTCTAACAGAAAAACCTGGCCTTTTGAAAGTTTATTTTGAATTTGAAATAAGGCTGAGTGGGGCCTACACTGAAACAGGGATTGCAGCTAACAGAACGTCTCTGTATGGAATACAACAAGGAAATTATTTCCTCAAGGTGGAAATTTATTGCTCCAAGGTGGAAGGCAGAGTGTTTTAAAGAGGTTTTTAATTAATAAAGGGAAACGTGCCAAGAATGTGTTGCATGTTTGAGCTCTCTGCATTAAATACTGCTAACCTGTTGAGGTCTAATTTAGGCTTCAATTAATAAATAACAATACACACAGAGGCATAAACAGCCTCCTGCACCTTCAGCAAAATGCATTTAGATGGCTCTATCACATTTTAAACAAATTTTAGGCAAAGAGGTGCTGTCTCTTGGGGTGGCAAGTAGCTCAGGGCACTTGTCTCCTCAGGTCAGGACACAAAGCCAAGTACCAAATGCCCCTGGAGCTGGAGAACAGCAGCGTGGTAGGGCTTGGCAGGATATTTATAGCATCCCTGGAACAGGAAGGGACTGTGAGACACTGAAGAATTTTTCTGTTTGGCATTTTTTTCCCGCAGTAATGCCATTCTAGGCATTCTCACCCAAAGCCAGGATGCAATTTCCCAGTGGTCCCAGTCCCTCAGGTGTTAAGTCTCACTGACTTCCATCAAAACCTAATCCTGCATGGCCCAGATTTTCAAAGGCATTTAGGCTCTTAAACTTGCAGATTTGTGCTGAGTGGGATTTTTTTCAAAGTACCTCAACATTTTAAGTGTCTCAGGGGGGAATGGTGCCAAATCTTATCCTACAGGTTTTCTTCCTCATGGTCCCAGGTAAGGCATCTCCTGGCACTGGGTTCCACAAGTTCAAAGTGTGAGGCTCCACCAACAAGCACACACTTACCCTGATTTAAATTTCTCCCCACTTTGCCATGCATCAATTTTCTCTCTCATAGACAGTCAGCCCAAACTGGAGCATCTAATCCCCCATGCCCAAATCATTCATTATTTCATGCACTTCTGCATGTCCTCCCTTCTCCCAGCTACACAGAATAATTAACATATAAAAGTCTGGTGATAAGTGAAGTTTACGATCCAAACTAGAGGAATGAAGGCTCAGAAGTGAACATTATAAGAGCCCTGTGCCCATAAACATCCCACTTCTGGTGGGCTACCCAGCCAATTAATTACAGGCAGAAATTCTGGCTGAGCATTCATTGCCCACATAAGCTCCTTGCTGAAAAATAAACCTCCAGAGTCGTCAGCAGAAAATAAAGTAGGAGATGGTGTGCTGGAGAGAAAAATACACACAGACCAAGAATAGGACATGACCTGTGTTTTATAGGGTTTTGGTTTTTCTGTGTCTACTCTGCTGTAGTAGAAAAAAACCCTCCTTCAGGGAAAAAGAAACAGTGCAAGAATACAATGGCCAAGCCATGGGCTTCTCAAAAAATCAGGAATTATTAATTTTCACCTTTTCTCATAAGCTAATACGAGCATCAGCCCCTCTTGGGCCAGGTGGCCCCTGACACATGGGTACAGGAGAGCCTCACCTGGCTCCTGGGTTTGGATCCCCATCTCTGGTGTGGCTTAACCACAGCAGAGCTCCACACTCATCCCCCTGCTGTCCTTGAGGAGCTCGAGCATGCAGAGGGTCTGGAAACCTTTGGCTGTCCCTCCAGGTGGGTGTGTGCAGTGCTGTCCACAGGTGAGACACATGGGGCAAAGGCAGTGAGGAGCATCATCTGAGATCCTTGGACCCCAGGATGGTTTGGATTGGAAGGGACCTTAAAGCCCATCTCATTTCACCCTCGGCCATGGGCAGAGATGCCACCCACTAGATCAGGTTGCTCAGGGCCCCATCCCACTCGGCACTTCCAAGAATGGGACAGCCACAAATTTTCTGGGAAAACTGTGCCAGTATCTCATCACCCTCAGGAGGAAGAATTCCCTCCTAATATCTAATCTTAACCTGCCAGTGTGAAGCCATTCCTCCCTGTCCTGTCACTTCAGGCCCTTGTCCAAAGTCCCCCTCCAGCTCTTTTGTAGCTCTTTTAGGCTCTGGACAGGGCTCTCAGACCTGTCCCAACCCTCCCAGCCTGTCTCCAGAGCAGAGCTGTTCCATCCCTCTGAGCACCTTCTTGGCCTCCTCTGGAGCTGTTCCATCAGGCCCACATCTCTCCTGTGCTGAGCCCCTCGGTGCTGGTGACAGTGCTGCAGGTGAGGTGTCACGAGAGAGGAGCAGAGGGGGACAGTCCCCTCCTTGCCCTGTGGTGACTCTGATTGAGAAGCAGCCCAGGGTGCAGCTGGCTGTACGGAGCTGCAGCCGCTCTCTCAGCAGGAGATGGGACTTGTGTACAGCCTCAGCAAAAGCTCACTGGTGTAAACAGCATGAAGGATCTGTGACCTGGGGAGATGAGCCCAGACAGCTGCCTGCGGCTGCCAGACCTCGCACACTGAGCCAGCACTTTCACATAAATGTCCCAAACATCTCTCTGCCCACAGGGACCGTTTCAAGTGTGAGGCAGCTCACTCTGCCACAGTCACTATCAGGACAGGTGGGGGGTCCTGCCCGCCTGTCCACACATCCTGCAGCCCCCTGGCTCCTCGGAGCCTGGCACGTGCCACGCACTCCCTGCAGGGAGCCTGCTCCTGCCCCCAGAGCTCTTGGAAGCCTCCGATGCTCGTGACTGGGTTTCTTGACATTAGCCAGGCCTGGCTATATATTACTGGGATATACAATTAAGGCTCAGAGGTTTGCATACAGTAGCTGGCTTTTGTAAGACAAGGAAATCAAGGAGTGTGACCAAGAGGGATTTTTCAATGTGAAAATTGAGTATGAAAAGGGTGCTTAAGCCAGCTGAGCCAAAACCACAAGGGGGAAAGGGCTGCTTAGTAAAGGAGCAAACAGTTGCTTTTTAAGAATGATAAGTATCAAACAGATGAGGGGATTTGAAGCTGAAATGCATTCACACAGACTCTGGGCCAGTGCAGGCAATGGCACAGGGGAGGACGGTGAACTGGCAGCCACCCCAAGTGCCCACGGGGGCCAAACCCCTGTGCCCTCCATCCACCCCCTCCAGGCCATAGCACTTGGGAGCACACCTTGCAACAGCCCCAAGTAAATGCTGTAGGGATCTAATAAGAAAATTGGAGGCAATATACCCATCACAAGAAGGATCTGGATGCTCCATGTGCCATTTCTACAATGGCTCCATGAAATCGCTGGGTGCTTCTCACCTTTTCCAAGTGACTCTTGCCACAGCTGGGAGGGTGGAACTGGCTGTTTGATGTCACCACCTTATGAGGTCACTTCCAGAAGAAACCACACAGGCAAATGCTGGGGCAAATTCCTGGATAGATGAAATTCTGGCATTAGCACAGGCTGATAATTCTTAATTTACTGGGTTTGCATTTCTGAGCAGTTTAGGCACACCTGCTCCAATTGGGAGGAGGAAATCAGCCATGGTGATGCAGTGTGGACATGGGCATCATCCCTCCTGGCATCCCAGGGGAACAGCCTGCCTCCATGCCAGGGTGGGAGCAGCCAGCAGTGAGATGGAGAGCATCCCCCCATCCTGTTGGCTAACAGCAAAAACTGCTGAGCACTCCCATGAGAGGCTGTGCCTTTGAGCTTTAGGGAGCGTCCTCCCTTCTCTCCATCATGTCTGGAAGCGGTGCAGCAGCCCAAGCACAGACCTTTGCTCTCAGTGGGAGAGCAAACTTTCCCAAGGCTCCAGCATCCCTGCAGTCCATGTGGACTGTCCGACTCTGCCCAGAGAACCTCTGGCAGCCATTCCTGGGCTCTTTGCAGAGTTCACTTGCAAATGAGTTGCCAGTTCCTCACCAAAGAATCCAGCTCAGTGACAGAACTTCAGCCTTTATGTAAACATGTCAGTAGCATCCATGATTGCTCCTTGCCTTGGATCTTTAGGAGAAAGAGCACTAAAAATTGCCAGTTTACTTTGGTTAGTCAGCAGTTCCATGCTGCAAGTCTGGACACTCTGTGAGCACTCATTCCAGGACACACACATGTTTCCTGAGGTGTAACTTTGAGCAAGCCACAAATATTTGTTTCTTGGAGCAAACAGTGGTGAAGAATTGAAACTAGCTCATGCAGAAGAACCCATTAACTTCATTTAATTGACAATACCCTCATTATCTTGAGGCTGAAAGGGCCAGAGGAAATGCACACACCCAGAAGAAGCCGTGGAAAGTGTAAAGCTTTCAAAGTTGCTTTTTGCAGGATTGAAAAGTCCCTCAGAGGAGGGAAAGACAAAGCAGGGCTGAGGACCTGGCAAGCAACAAGACAGCACAAAGACAGTGGTGGAGCAGGGCTGGGCAAACCCAGGAATTGTGCTCATCACCCAGATCCATGGATGCTGCACCCCTGACCTTGCACTGAGCCATCTGGAGCACATAAACCAACCAAAAATTCCAATGGGATCCACCCTGTGGCTTTACTCTGCTGAACCCCCAAGGCTCCAGACAAGGCCAATGAAGGAGCAGTGATGACCAGTACAGCAGCCCAGACATGTCCAAGGGATGCTGTGATCCCTCCAGCCCCATCCTGGAGCCAGGGATGTGTCCTGGACATGTTAAAATTAACCACATCAATCTATCCTTCCAACCTGGAGAGCTGGCTGGGTGAGGACAGATCCTCATCAGCCTTCTCATGTCCAAACTGTCCAAGGTGAGAGGTTAATGAACAGAAAACCCACCTCTTCTTCAGCCACTCCAGCACCAGTCTGGGCAGCCAGTAGGAGGAGGAAGAGCAGGAGGAATGCTGCTGCATCCAGACTGAGCCATAACTCACAAACTTTTGCTTTCTAATGTGTTCCTGCAGAGCTGTGGAAACCCATTCCCAGAGCCCCATAGCACGTCTGATGCCACTGCCTCCCATTTCAATATGATTCTTGCAGTTTACTGGACCTGAGCTCCCACTATGGGGAAAGAAAAGGATTATTCTCTGGCCCTGTTTCAGAGCTGGTGCTGTGAAGCTCTGATCTACAGCCTCGCAGGAGCCAAGCAGTGATCCCAACACACAGCACACTGCAGGTATCTCTCCTACTCTGCTCTCTCAGCCTTGAGTTTTTGCTTTTTAATTTCCTGTGGCCACAGAGCACTACTGGAGGGTCTCCCAGGGACAGAGTTTCCCATACACCATGGTCAAGGGTGGTGGGGGTTGGAGATTAGAAAAAAAAATTTTCACTGAAAGAATACTAAAGTACTAGAATGCTCTTCCCAGGGAGGTGGTAGAATCACCACCTCTGCATGTGTTTAAAAAAAGACTGGACATGGCTCTTGGTGCTATAGTCTAGTTGAGGTGTTGGGGCATAGGTTGGACTCAGTGATCTTAGAGGTCTCTTCCAACCTCATTATTCTGTGATTCTGGGGTGACACAGGAAGTTACATCAGTCTCAGCACAGGGGAGTTGCCAGCAAGAAGGCTGTTTCTGATGGATTATCCAAATATTTCAAGCCACAATCAGCCTTACAGCAAAAAAACCCCTAGCACTCCAGGGGAATATTTAACCTGGTGACTGGTGATGTGAACCTGGAAGCAAACAGGGAAAGGTGACTGCAGGAGCAGCAACATCAGCCCTGGGGTGCAACTTTGTGGGCTCCTGGGGAGCAGGTACCGAGCTGCCCGGGAGGAGAAGCCAGCAGAGCAGAGGAAGCTGCATTTTGAGCAGCCCATTTTTGAGCCCTATCTCCACAGAGCAGCACAGCTCCAGCGATGCCACCACCTGGAAAGGCCCAAACCTTGTACACTGGCTGCTTTTGCTCAGAGCAGAGCAAATCATACTCAAGAGGAGCCTTAGGCTGAGTTTCCTGGCCTTAAACCAGAGCCTACCACTAAATCCTTGCTGTCCAAGTTTGCTGTGAAGTTCCAGCTCATGGACACTGTGCATCCCTTCCCCAGGACCTATTTTTAGATTATTATTTACATTTCACAGCAATGCTCACCTTGCTTACAGGTCTGTGGGATGCCCCAGAAGTTACCAAGAAATTACTATGTTATGGCTAAATTACTAAAATTATGGCTAAATAAGCACTGACCATAAAACGAAGCATTTCAAAGCTTCATCCTTCTCATTCCTGAGTATTTTTGCCTCTTTGCTGGTCAGGATTTTCAACATCCCCAGCACAGCTTTGTGCCATAGCCAGACAGCGCAGCTCTCTGAGCTGAATTAGTTGATGGGCATTTTTTTCCTCAGAGTATGTAAATAAATATCAATATTCTAAACCAAAGACCTCCCAGTAACTAAATATTATTTATCTTAAATTTATCTTCAAACTAAACAGCTTTGTCACATAAGTACAATAATAAAGAAACAAATTACAAAGGAGGAATTTGATTTTATTGGTTTTATTCAAAGCCCACGTGTTATATATAAATTCTGAACAACAGACTTTACACACTTCATTAGAGATGCTGTCAAAACTTTGGGTGAAGCTCATTTCACTTCCCCACCACAAACAGGAGACATCACAGCCTGGTTGTTTGTTTTAGTTTTATTCGCTCTCCACAACAGTGACCATTTGCAAACCATATCAGGGAAATCCTCCACTTCACTGGGGAAAGGCACTTGTGAGAAAAGAACAGCTGAGCACGTAGTCTGAATTTGGGTCTTTTTAGGTATTAACTTGATATCCCTAGCTGAGTTACTGACAATAAACCCCAACATCTTGCTTCCTGCGTGTGACCAATTAGCAAGTGATGGTGTGTTTGCTAAGGATTTACAAAAAATATCTTCCTCATTTTATCGACACCGTCACTTGGGTGGCAGCTCATGGCATTTTGAATCCCAAAATATCTGAGAGACCACACACCTCGCACGTAGCCCCGAAATAGATTTTGGCACCCGTGCGTCTCACTTCTCGGTAGCTGGTGGCTGCGCCGCCGGTGTCATCCCAGCAATGCACTCCGGCATTTGGGAGGTGTCAATCTCCCGGCAGAGCCGCACCCGGAGCTGCTGGCAGGGCATGACAGAGCACGCTGGGGACACTCGGCAGGGGGACTGCAGGGGGAGAGGCCCTCCTGCAAGCTTTAAGCAGGATGAAATCTCCCTGCCGGCACTGGAAATCTGTCTCGGGGAGGATCATAGGATAAAAGCAAAGACATTCAAACCACGGAAGGAAATATTTTAAATGTTGTCAGCGGGATCTGCAACTCCTGCATCAATGTTTGCAACAAGCAATTCTAGCTATGAAAAAAAAGTGGGTGAGCATAGCTTCAGTCAAGCCCAGCTTAGCAAGAATCCTGCTAATGCCGCTTCCTTCACCGCCGGCAGCCCTGGCCAGGGCTCCGGGCACTTGGCCAAGCCACCCCCGGCCTGATCCAGCAGGTACTGGAGCATTACAAACCAAGAGAGGCTCAATCCTGCAGGGAGCTGAGCACTGACTTGGCCAAGCACCCAAGCACAGGCTTCATTTAATGGTGTGGGAGCTGGGAGCTCACCGGGACATTTTGTATTTGCGGTACCGGTGCTAAAGTTTTCAGCAACTCCAAGATCCAGTCCTGCACCTGGGAGTGTCCAAGCCAGCCTGGATGAGGCTTGGAGCAAACTGGTCTAGTGGAAGGTGACCCTGCCCACAGCAGGGGGTTGAAACGAGATGAGCTTTAAGGCTCCTTCCAACCCAAACCAGTCTGTGGTTACGTGATTCTATACTCTCAGACAGGGAGAAGCTCTCAAGCAGCAACTCTGGATACAGCTGTTCCTGCCAGTTGAGCTGCAACTCCAAGGAGACATCAGCAGCAGCTTGCACTGCTCTGTCCAGTCTCCTTGCACTTGTCACTGGTCAATGGCAGAGATGATGGTACCAAGCCAGAGGGGACTGACCAGGCCAGGCTGCTCTTACACTGTGAAGCGCAGAGATGTACAAAACCGTAAGAGGGAGGAAGCTCATAAGGCAGCTGGTTGGGGAACACCAATACAGGGGTGGGCTCCTGGTTTCATTCCAGCACAGTTTAGTTTCTAAAAAAGGATTGTTCAAAACTTATTTATTGCTGGTTTATCCACTGCATCCTCCTGCAGAACCAATAATGGGAAAGGACAAGCTCAGGCATCCAAAGGGGTCTCAAGACTAAGGTACTGAAGGTCAGAAAAGCTCAGCAACTCCTTTTACAAAATATCTTCACTCTACAGGTTTTGGAAATCAGGATTACAAGGAAAGAGAGATACCATTTAAAAACAAAATAGAAGTGGACACTGTATTAAAGCTATTTACATCCTGGTTAAACTGAGGCAGCAGCTTTATCAATAAACTGAGCCAGCTTCACGTCTCTCTTGGTCAGCCCACCGCAGTCATGGGAAATCAGGGTTATCTGAACCTGTCACAAAGGAAAAGAAAGAGGTTACAAAGGCATTTTGATCTCTTGATTTCTGACATGTAGCAGTTCACTGGGGACGCTGTGTGTCTCCATAGTGAGCTGGTTTTTCTTGGTGCTCCTGGCAAGCACCAAGCTGGACCCTCCCTGCTCGTGTAAACCAGAAGATGCTGCAGGTGAGGAGTCTTTACAGAGCCTGGAATCTAATCAGATGAGCCCTTTTGCAGAATAACACAGGCTTTGTATTCTTGGGTTTCATCCAAGAAGAGGTATCTGATTAAATCATTCACTCTTTACATTTAAATTCCATGGATCAGTTTCATGAACAACCCGGGAAAATGACCAAGCTGCCAAGAGCTGGGTCAGGGGCTCGTATTTGTTAAGAACCAGCATCCCAAAGGTGAAAAAATTCTTAAGCTTGCTGCAGATTAATTAAAAAAAAAAAAAGGACAGATGACACAGCTGCCTCACAGGTCTGTTTAGACTGAGCCAGATGACAAGTTGGGCATTATTTTGTCTTGCCTTCGACTGAGATTTTGGAAAGAAATCCAAGAAAATCAGGAGGAGTGGGTGATCAGGGTTTTTTTTCCAGTGACCCCTGAACAGGGTGACATGAAGGGCTGATGAGGAAGAGTCTCTGCTGGGAGTTTCAGCTACAAGGGGAGGTGGGATGTCCTGCTCTGAGGGTGGTGGTCTGACCTACAGGCTGTTTGTCCATATGTCCTTTCTTTTGGTCTATTTTTAGTGGGATTGCCATATATTCACTAAATGCTACAACAAACAACGTGATACAATGCAATGAGAAGTATAAGAAAACAAAACTGAAGTGAGAGCAATAATTTTTCTCCCTTCACACAGCACCTTTCATTCGAGGGTTGCAGTAATCCTTGTAACCCTTGTAAATACAAGACCACCATCAGTTAGGTAATATTATAAACAAATTTTATAAGCTGCTATGTTGAGACATAGGAGCCTACAATTTTTAAAAAATCAAAACTGAATTGAGACTGGCAGGCTTTCATTTAGGTACCAGCATTCTGCTACCCTACACTGCTGAGCTCCTGACCTGCTGCACAGACAGGAATGAGAGCTGGTGAGTAGTTTTAAAACAGTAATTTATTCAGGTTGGCTAAGTAAGAGTTTAAAGGCTTCTGTTTTACTTTTAGATCTCTGCCAGAGAGGTGAAGCCACAGGCCCCAACCATACAGCTGGCAGCAGGCGCAAAGAGCTTCATTCTTGATTCCTCACCACTGCAAATCTCAGCACCTCTTTAAAATCTCAGATCTCTTTATATAGACACTTCCCATTCCCTTACCTTGTAGACAAGCTACAAATAGAGGCAGAGAGAATGGGCCAGTGGTTTGGTCTCCTTAACTCCACTGCTGTGTGAGTAACTAGGGCCGGTGAACATCTTACCTTGCTGTAGACATTAAACCATTCTGGGTGGTGATTCATCTTCTCTGCTTGGAGAGCAACACGTGTCATAAATCCAAAAGCCTAGGGAAAGAGAGAGCAAAGAGGAAAATACTCCTCCACCTGCCAGGATTGGCAGTGGATTGGCAAGATTCACTTCAAAATCTCAAAATCTCCTCAAGATACCCCAGTTGGCTGCACCTTGGGTTTGTGTGTGCTAAAGAAGCATTTGAACTTCTCATGCCACTGGTATGTTCTCTATAAGGCTGAAATGATCCCCTGCAGACCCCGATAAATCACCCTGCTCAACATGACTTAGCCCAGGACTCAAAGCTATTGCAGGACAGCAGTGATTTTACCTCTGGCATCAGCAGGGATTTTAAATATCCATCCCAAGTCCCCCATCTCCTATTGCATCTTAGAAACATGCCATTTCTAATTAAGCACCATGCCACTGTATGACCAGCACTGCTTCCAGAAACACATCCCTCCATTTAACCATTCTGCTATTTATTTCACTGTAGAGAAAAAGGCAGCAGGTGGGCCTGCCCCTCTGCTTTATGAGACATATTTTCCCTTTAAATTAGTTAAAAGAGGTTTTCCAATCCTCTGTCGCTACATGCTCCCCCAGGACACAGGTTTTATCAGAGGCTCAAAAGGAAAATAATAGCAGGCCCCTGCCAAAATACTTAGGAGCAAATCACTGCATTGTAAAGAAAATTAGAACGTCCATGCAAATCAAGACTGTAATTATGCAGTGGGGCCCGAAGGGCCTGGGAGCGTGAGCAGGACGCCTCTCAGCAGCAGGCTTTGTTCATACCAAGCTCCATCCATCGGGTTCAGGACCTGAATTAACATGCAAAGCTGGAGGAACATCCACGTTACAGTCTGGATCAGATTATAATACAACAAGCTCCACAAAACCGTACCTGATTTAGGTAGGTTTTTAGTGCTAATTTATGGAAGAGAATGTATATAGCCCACATTCCACCAAGTGATGACCATTTCAAACAAACATGTGGTCAATGAATAACATATAATGGTTGATAATAGTTTCAAGTCTTTTTCCCTCTCACAAATTGCAAAAACCTTTAAGAAAAAAAAAAGAATTGGTGCCTGGATGAAGAATGACTTTGTTGGTCGCTTTGCCAGTCAAATGAATGCAAACGTTATAATCAGAGAAAATCATTCCAATGAGGTTTGTCATTTGGAAATCACCAAACTGTCAGCAATTAAAAAGCTTTTCTTCTTTGACCCAAGAGCTTTCCAAAATTCAGGAGAATCTAACTTCCCTTGAAGCTCTCGCTAGGTTTAGTTTTACTTTGAGTGAACAATTACTTTTAAAAGTTTGCCCATGTTTCAGCAGTGTGCTTTGAAGTAGAAAGCTGCAAGTTGTGCATCAGATGTTAGCAATGATTTGTAAAACTTCTCCATTAACAGTGATGATTTAAATGTTTTTAGAGTGTCCAGGGTCTTAATAAGAATGCTATTTCCAACACAGCAATCTATACACAGATATATCCTCAAAAGTTTAAAACAGTGATGTGTCTGCAACCAAATTTCCTGTACAGAAACAAACAGCAAGGGAAAAAATAAAAATAAATTTATAAAACCCCCTGTCAGGTTTGTGTATGCTCTGTTGGTGTCTGCTCATCCCAGGAACTCACCAGCCCATGTACAGGCCCAGGTCACACTGCAAACAGTCCCTGATGGTGAGACAATAATTATTGCTCCAAGAAAGCACACAGAGAGAATTACACAAGCAAATTACTCTAAAATTAATTTGCTCTATAGACCTTCCTCCACACTTCAGATGACAAATCCTACTCACCAGCAGACCACCAAATCCCCCCAGTCAGTGCACCAGCACGACACCCCACTGCCCCTTCCCTGCAGAGAGTAGAGTGTGCAACTGGATAAAATGGACACTGGTCACAAAACTGTCCATCCTACCAATGACTGCTCAACTTGAGGCTGTCCAGCTCATGAAAAGGAATCAATTCCAGCACAGAGGACTCTCCCCAGGACATGTCCTGCTGTTTGTTGCTCCAGCTGCCCACAACTGTCCCAACCAGTGCAATGCAGTGTCACAGTGAAGGATGAAGCCTGCCCGCCTTCCTGCATGCCCTGCTCTGCCAGGAAACATTCTCCCTCATTGCACATTACCCACAGCAACTTACCCATTGCCTTTCAGTTTACTTTAATTACACACAAAGTGTAACTCTTACCAAAAAAAATGAGCTACGGTTCTACTGAGCAATTTCACCAACACAATCTCCATTAAGGTCTTAAATGCTTCCTTTACTAATTAAATGAATTGGAACACTATTGTTTATTAATCACCTTTATATTTGTAGAGCCTTAACCTTTCCTTGGGAAAATACAACTGGCTCTGGAAGGAAAAGATCTTTAGGTTTGATTAGATATGAAAACACTATTACACAAAATCAGTTTGGACATTTCTTCACGTCTTGAAACTTGATCGGTAATTTGGTCTAATTGGTGATCAAGGAAACTATCTTGTGATCAATTAAAGTAATTACCGCATTCCGGCAACACAACCAACCTTAATTTGAGCAGGAGTCTGCACTTCTTCAAATTTAATTAAAAATAATGAAAATTATTATGCAGTCTGCAGTGCAAGATCATTGTCAAGACTGCACTGGTGGGCAGAGTTTATCAGACCATCACACATTTCTTGATGAAAGTGGGACAACCACTTCACTCATGACAGTGAGACCCAACACAGACTTGACTTTCACTCTATTAATAACAGGGAAGTGCAGTCCCTCAGACCCAGATGAGATTTTTTTTTCTGGTTTTTCCCTCAAAAATAAAAAGACAGGAGAAAGAAAGGTTTTGTGCTTATTCTAGAAGCCACAAAAAGTATTAAAATAGACTTTGATATAGTAAATATTATGAAGTATTCTGGTTTTTCAGTAATAGGCATATTAGACACATTTTTAACCTAACCCTTTTAGGACATTTGGGCTAAAATAGTATCCAGACATTCAGGGAACTCCACATGTAGAACACACCACCCAAGGGGTGGCGGAGTGCAGAGTCCCTGCAACAAACCATGAAGAGCAATGTAAGTAAGGAGTGAAGCAATCCTGCACAGACAAGATGCCTGGGTGTGCTGGTACATCTCTTCCCTTCATATCTTTTAAGATCATGAAAGAAGGAACTAAAAACTAATGGTGTTTCAGTCATAACATCACATTTCAAATGTTTCTTAAATACTAGCAGCCCTAATATGGCTCCATGAGATAAAAATCAGGGTTACTCTTAGAAAAATAAGTTAACCTAAATAAGAGAAAAAAACTCAAGGTAAACTATAAAAGAATTCAGCTGCCTCATGATGCTTTGTGACTGGTCAAACTGTCAAACTGCTCTTGAAACTGATATAATCCACTATCACAAAATAAGACTTCATGTTACTTTTGTTTCCCGAGAATGGGAAAAGCAGGGCCAGACACTTTGCTGTCTGAACTGGGAGGAAAGATGAAATTCCATCCTCTCCTCTGCCCCGCCCAGCGCGGCACAGCTCTGGGAGAACCGCGGGATCCCGGAGCTAATCTGCTATTATTCTTCCTTTCACACTTCTTAAGCAAGGAATCCATTCATCTTAATACTTTTTAAACACGCTGCTTTTGTACAATGCTTGCCAACATTATCTTGATGAGTTATACATCAAAGGCTCACAGGTCGTTGTGCTGTGCTCATACATCACCCACCGCAAGTCCCCGTGATGGATCACCCCGTGCATCTCCAGAGGAAAGCAGCTGACAGTACTTGACTCCAAGTGGAGATATTTAAGCAAAACAGCTGAAAGGCTCAACAACATAACCATGCACACTTAATTTTTTTGTTTGTTTGTTTTAAAATGAAGTGTGCACTCGGGCTTCCTAAATCCTCTGGACGCCCAGCCAAGGAAAGCATGTGCTAATCACAAGTACATTAAGGGTTCTGCCTCCCATCTGTCATTATAACGCTGGAGGTAGCATTAACCCTGACCTTCTGCAGTGCAAGGGCTACCTGTCTTCCCTCCCCCCACCTCCCAGGCTGCATCTGTACCGTTTATCAGTGGGAAATTAATAAATTACTCAGGTTACAGTGACACTGTCACACAGGAGATGACTACACCTCACACATTTGCTCTCCACTCACCTGAGCATAAAGTACCCAGGGTACAGCATGTATTCTTCTTAAGAGTTTGACACTTGTAACAATAAAATCAATCATTAAGGTTCACTCCCAAACTCCAGAAGCTTTCACGTATCCAGCTGACATTACTACCTAACAGTGAGCTACAAGCCAGCACATAAAAGGAAAAAGCTCTTTAAAGTCAAGATATTTTAAGTGAGGATCAGCTGCTAGTCATGAGAGCTCTCGTGACATTTTCTCTTGTGCTCTCAGGAAAAAAAACTGGGCTTTGTTTTATTTTGATTCTATTTACTCCATCACTAAATACTTTTATTGTATAAATATGCATAAATCATGTCACAAAGCTACATTCTTTATCTGAAAATGACAACATAGTTAAAACACAAAAAAAAGGAGGAATCTAAATAGTATTTAGGAAGCTGATGGCAGCACAGAAGGACAGGTACTCATTCCCAAAACCACAGGAATCCCAATACTGGGATTCTTCCCTGTTGCATCATCAATCTGCCGGAACCACCCTCAGGGACACTGGATCCACACGGCATCAGATATCTTCCTCCTCCTTTTCATCTGTGTCTGGGTTCATATACAACATAAATCAGGTGAACATCTTCTCATTGCTTCCCCCTGAACAGCGGGACAGCAATTACAAATGCAAATAATCATGCACCAACATAGAGCTAAACTCAGGTTTTTCATGTCCCCCATCTCTCTGCCATGCCTCAAGGCACGGACAAGACAGATCAGGTATTGTGCCCACAATTCTCTACTCTCTCCACCCTGGCATGGGCAGCCAACAGGGTCTGAAGGTGAACAACATCTGCTGAATCACTGGTAGAAATTTGGTTTTCTCCTCTTTAATAACTCAAGCAGCAAAATATTGTCAACAGAGGCAACCTTCCCATTCCACAGCATCACCTGTGACTGGGGAAAGCAGTGCTCCTAACTCTGAAGGATAATAATGAGGGGAAAGGATGGAATAATAATACTAAAGACACTCTGGCATGGACTGAGATGCCATTTCCGTCTTCATAGCAGTATCTGAAACTAAAAACTCCAAACCCCCACAACTCCAATTTCCAAATGAATTGTCAATGCTTTTCTGTGTTTACAATGTTCTTTTAAAATCCAGAGCTGACCATTCACATCCTCCATACTTATCTGCATACATCACTCACACAAAAATGCAATGCTGCCTTACACTCTAAAAAAAGTTACCTATTTACATTCCTATTGCAGCTGTAAACATTGCTGTGTTAGATGTGCAGCAGAGAATGTGCAAACCTTTACACCATGTTCTCCAAAGAATGCTGTTTCTGTCTCCCAACACTTGTTTACAATTATGTCAGTGAAGAAACCAGCTTGCCAGCTCTATATCAAACATTTTTGACAGCAAAATCACAAACACTGATCTATTCTAAGCAGTTTGCCACTCCATGTAATCTTGGAAAAGGCATTCTTGCCTTTGATTCTAAAAATGTTTATACTTCGTACATTATGCAAATAGTTTTTATATATTAAGAAATAATGCAAGCAAAGCTCAAGTTAAATTAAATTCTTCAACAATAACCTTGCCAAAGCACTGATTTTCCTATTAAAAAAATTATTCCAATTTGTTGATCTTACATTGGATGAAACATACTGTAACAATCTTCATAATTTATGTCCTGTTGGGACACTATGATTTAAAGTAACATAATACAGACCAGCATCACTGCTAATCTAAACCACCTGACCAGATAAACAACAGTTTCCCCTTCTCTCTTCACTGAGAGTATTTCTGTTTATTGTCATATGATTTACCAATTTGAGGAACATGAAGAATAAATGGAGGCAGAGAGGAGTGGAGCTGGGAGGCACAGCCTTGCCTCGGCGGGGACGTTTCTCACACAGGTACCGGTACAATGTCCAGAGCCACAGGAGATGACAGACGGCAATTTCAGGAATGCTCTCCCAGGAAAAGCCACTTGTGGCAAAGGGAAGTTTGCACTTACTCAGCACCCTCTTGTCCCAGTGCAGCACTAGAACATCACAGTTGTGACAGTGCTCGAGCTGCAGCTCTGCAAAGGGACTGGAGTTCTGGGCTTCACCTTCCCAGCTCCGCAGTGACCGAAGCTGTGACATCGCAGAATCAGAAGGACAGAATGGTCTGGGCTGGAAGGCACTTTAAACACCATCTAGTTCTAATCCCCTGCCATGGTGAGGAACATCTTCCACTATTCCAGGTTGCTCCAAGCCCCATCCAACCTGGTCTTGAACACTCCAGGGATGGAGCAGCCACAGCTTTTCTGGGCAACCTGTGCCAGGGCCTCACCCCGCTCACAGGGAAGAATTTCTTTCTATATTCAACTGAAATCTACTCTCTTTCACCTTAAAACCATTAACAGTCATAAAGCAGATGCAAAAGTCATTTGCCCCATCTGAGATTCAACCATTTTGAAAAGCAAATTCAATTATTTTGCTATGGTCAATGGACATGGATCAGTGTAAGGAAAGGGACTTTGAGGAAGGTAGAGAGCACTCAGCTGCTGCACTTCAATGCTGCTCCTTGCTTTGCTCTCCTTCTTCTCTCAAGCTCATTAAGTGTGTAAAAAACCTCGTATGCAATCTGCACAACAAACCTCAACCTGATCTTTTGTAAGCCTGTTTATATCAGAATTTTAACAACTGCTGAATTTAGGCCTTCTTTCTCTTACTGATAACAAACCACAAAATGTTACATGTATTACCTTCTTCTTCACCACGTCTTGACTTTTCCAGCAGCCTCCATGCTGAGGATTTTTTTCCTATTCTCCTTTATTATTATAATAAGTGATTGCACTTGCAATCACTCATTATTCATTGGCTTTCATGAACAGAACACAGATAATATTCTTGGTGATTCAATAAACAGACTTCACACCAAAACTGGTCACCTGTTCCACCAGGAAGATTTATAGATTTGATGGAGTAGAAGAGAGAGAATATGGAGATGTCTTAGGCAGCATAAAAACTTTCTGGAAGTGATAAAAGTTTCAATGCCAATACAACCATATTACAAAATACTTTCATTTGTTTATAGGTAGATAAATATGATAGTTGCCCATAAAACTTCTGCAAAATGAGTAGATACCCTAAGTCTCAACCACACCTGCAACTAGGTCATGTGATATTTGTGAAGCATCATTTCATATCAAAATATAGAAAATAAATGCTTTAATTTTTCCTTTTTTTTTCCTCCAGGTCCCTCAGCACTTATAGACTAATCTATATTATTTATTAAAAATTATAGATCTCTAAATTATATTTTCCAGGAAAAGAGGGAAATAATCCCAGGTTTCAGAATTGAACTAGAGCATGGTGGAAATCCTTCAGCCATGTCATAATCTCAATGCAGCTCTCCACCTCCCAAGCCATTTTTGTGTGCTTTGTGTTAAAAAATGGAATATAAAGGTTGCCCTTAGGAGGTTTGCACAAAAAAAAATAGCTATTTCAAGAAACATGACTTTTTAAAATGAGCTTTTTGCACCCCACCTAAAAACATGAAATAACACAGTGAAGTCCCCATTAACTGAGCACCTGCTAAAGTAATCAGGCACTTAAAATAATAAACTTTCTTGGCCGCACAACTGAAAGAACAATGATAATTTGACTTGCTAAAACTAATGTTTGGTCCAGCAAATCAAACCCTTGGCTGCACTGTAATAAAGCCATCACACAAACCACAATAAAAATAAAGCAGTAACAAGGTGTAGGGAGCCCCCAGTCCCAGCCTTCTGAGTTCAGGCATCTGAGCCCTCTGCTAAGGCAGAGAGCAATGAATCATCCTTGACAGCACAGTGCCAGCCCATGACATGAAGTGAATGCTCCCCTTCTAAAAGTTTCTCAGACCCTCTGACTTTTACAGAGTGCAGGTATGGCGTAGAAGAACAGAGAAGTTCATTATCCCATCATGCCACATTTTGGATGAAACAGATTTTACTGGAGCAGAACAAAATATTCTGCAATTTTCCCCAATGTTTGTTTTAACTCATATGCAAGGGAATGATTTCATTCTGCAGACATGAAAGTGAAGTTCACATGCCATCCATGCTGTTGATAACACAGGGATGCTCAGAAAAAATTCTCCTTGGTCTTTTGGCCAAGATTACATACACTATCAGTTTAATAGCCAGCATCTTCTCTGCTGAGCATCCAAGGGCAATCATATCCTGCCTCTGATAATCCTCTAAATATTTGCCATTTATGATCCTAAGAACACATCAAAGAGTGGTAAGAAAGGCTTTGCTTTATGATGGATTAAGAGAAGATGTTAGTCTCATGACCATTTCATCTTCCACTATCCCGTCAGCTTTTTTGGTTTAGTTTGTTTTTTTAAATACAAGTTCAGCAATTCAAACACGCAACAGAGAAAACATGATGGAGATATGAGGAATTTGGACAGGTCTTCCCATCATTCTCTTGGCCAAGCCAGAAGCTGAAAAGATCTAGAGATTTGCAATAAAGCAAACTAAGGACCATTTACGTCAGATCTAGTCAGGGAATCATTTCACTCAGCTGAACTGCTGAAGGTGTCCTACTGTACTGTCAGAATGAGTTTTAATCTTTGGTCACCTTAAGTAGAAGAATTTAGATGATACACAGGGGCAGTGAACTCAGGAGGAGACTTACCTGGGCCAGCACTGACAGGCTGCTAATTTATATTGCACCATAAAATTCATATGTTATTTTACAAAAAAGACATTTCAAGTCTAGAAACAACAGATCATTTGGGAAAAAAGAGTAGGACAGACCAAGAATTTTCCCAGACAAGATGGGGTTATCCTTCAAGCTCCACACAGCTGGGTCCCTTGCCTGGTTTGCCATGCCCACTCTTCCCTCTGGGATATGTAGGTTCATCTCCTGTCTCTGCTATTTGGAAGAATGGCTGGAGCAGGTCACAGAGGAAAGGGTAAAAGAAGCAAGGCTCACCTAACTGCCAGCAATTCAAGTACTCAACCTGTAGTTAACATTATCCACTGTCTTCAGACCCCTTCTTTATGCTCCAAGCGCATGCCTGGAAGTGACAGAGTATGTTCAATGAGCAATATTTTGAGAAGTTTTTGTTGGTTGTTTTTTTACCAGAACACAAAGGTTTCTCTGAGCAACCCACACTGCTTGTACATTGGTCCATCTGGAAATGGAGACACAGGCTCAAGAGGGGAGGCAAACAGTAATTCTGAGTGCTCCAGTGAACAGCAAACTTCTTTTAGAAATTCATATGAGCACACCACCAAGGGAAACCCTTTGTACAACTCTTGGGGCTTTTGTTGTATTGGGCATTACAAGACACGTGCATAAACCCAACATTCTGGGCTTGTACATTTAACAGTATTTTTGCTCACTATGAGCACCCACCCACTGTAAGACAGAGTAAATGTTCCCTCAACCAGGGACACCTTGGACATACACAGACATACATTTAACTGTCTGTTGTTATTCTCACCCCAGTCCAAGGAAAATCATGGTAGATGGTGTAATCAGGACTTTTCCCTCTGATCCTCGGAATAAATAACATTTTACTTCAAAGTATCCTTAGCAATAAATAAACCAAAAAGTGCAGTGCTGACTCAGCACTGTGTTCTCACCAAACCTCTCCAAGACATCACACCCAGCTTCTTGTTTGTCCAAAATGACTTTTCATCTCAGCCAAACAAAACTAAAGGAATAAAGGGCAAGGGGAAGAGCAAGAAAGGAAACTCTCCCCCAAAAAGCCACGAGAACTGGGTTTGCAGCTTTATAAAAGAGAGCTAAAAAAACCTCCACATGCCTCGCCCTGATAAACGACGGCCCTGCCAGTGGCTTTTCAGAGCAGATGTAACGTTTTAGCCAAACGTGATTGTTTGTGAAAGAAATAATTCTGATCAAAACCCGAAATTGCAGCCAGCAGAAGAGCTGCACTTCGTCACGCTAATCCGCCCTGACGGGGAGCGGCGAGCGGAGATTCCTACTGCGAGAGGAGCAGATGCGAAAGGTCAGCGCTGGCCCGCGACTTCAAACCCCTTAACGTGTAAAACAGTGTGCATTAAAGCCTGAACCGGCTCACGGCGGGATTAACGGATGTCCGCTAAGTGGGTTTGATGTGCTTTTGGTGAGTAATGGTTAATTTTGAAATAGGGGCATTGTAGTTTTATTTCAGTTTATTCTGCCAGCCGGAGTCCAGTTTTAATTACAGCTGCAGAGAATAATATCCCAAAGCGTGTCGCTCCTTTGTGGGAGTATGGGAAAGCGAGAGCTGCTGGTGCTAAATGCAATTTACAGTTTGAAACTGGAGGCAGGCATTGCTCCAAAAACAAGGGCATGCAAAAGGTTAAAGAACCAGGATTGCATTTAACCAGCATCATTCCAGTCCCCCCCAAAAAATAAATTTTATTGCATAAAGGAGTTTCAAGAAACCAGTTTTCCTTAAATGAAAAGATAAAAACGTTCATCTAAGAACCATCTTCTTCAAAAGAGGCAGTCATACTTGCATTTTCACAAATGAAACTGTTCAACTGAATTCAAACCCATTGTATTTTCCATTCATTTTCCAAAGGTGTTTTATCATGGAAAGTGCCCAAAATGCAGCTAAAATTAGATTGACTTGCTCCCATTTATCTCTTTGAGCACTGTCCATATGGCTGATAGGACATTATTTATTCTGTTTAATTGAAACAAACAATCTGTGCAGCTGAAAAAAAAGATAAACTCCTCTTCTTCTACAAATCTACAAGACAGCTTGTGAGATCCAAAAGGCATTTTGACGAATAATTTCTTTTGCATCTTCAGATCGATGCATGCAACAAGTATAAAACAAATGCTGTAATAATTTTTACTTGAGTGATAATAAATCCATCTGTTAAGAAAAGCATTTGTATTGGAGTCAAATGGAGAGCAGCCCAAAGGTCAACTGGGCAGATTTTAAGCAGTGGAGTGCATAAAAGGAGATACAACAGGCTTACTGAGGGGAGAAACTCAGCAATTAGAAACACCACACCCCACTAATTATAAACAATAAAATAATGGTTTATTCTAGGGAGAAATATGATTAGCTCATCAAGAAAATGAGTACGCCAAATTACACTTAAGTCACAAAAAAACCCCAAACAAACAAACAAAACAAAACTGATCCAAACTCTACCACAACCAGGATGGGACATTTTGCATGATGGAGATGAAGGACATATGACCATGCATGAGTGTTCACTTTAAAAATAATTATCTTTATTTAAACATTATTAATATTGTGACATTTTAATAACCCCGGTGGCCTGACACCCCTGGCAGTGCCACAATGAAATTGTAACGGTGACATGGGTACTGTAACAGCACTTGTCAGGCAGGTGGGACACAAGGGCGGTGGCACCTGCACACCCAGAGCCTGGCAAAGAGGAGACAGGATACTCAACAGCACAAAGAGGAGCCACCACCTAAAGGGGCCACAGGAGAGACATAGAGGGACTTCTTATCAGGGCATGGAGTGAAAGAACAAGGGGGAATGGCTTCAAACTGACAGAGGGCAGGGATAGATTGGATATTGGAATGAAATTCCTCCCTGTGAGGGTGGGGAGGCCCTGGTACAGGCTGCCCAGAGAAGCTGTGGTGTCCCATCCCTGGAAGTGTCTAAGATCAGGCTGGACAGGGCTTGGAGTGATCTAGTGGAAGGTGTCCCTGCCATGGCAGGGGTCAGAACGAGATGAGCTTTGAGATCCCTTCCAACCCAAACCATCCCACAGTTCTATGGGTTTGTACATGGCAGGCCACGATGGCTGTGAGAAGAAAATAAATACCTTTTTTTCCAACTCCCAGCTCCAAGGATTTAATTTCTTCTTAGACACAATCAGATCACACATTTCCACCAATACAGACCTCCAAGCTTTGCATAACTCCTCACCACTGACTGCCAGTTAGCTGGAAGAATCACTGGATGCCGGACGTGCTGACCAGAGCCCCAGTGTCATCTCCTCCTTCTCCAAGGCCAAGAAAGGAGAATCATAAGCTTCCAAACAAGCCATCTCCCTGGAACCTCTCACTTCATTTCCCCAGACCCTGCACTACCTTGGTCCCACAGGCAGAGGCAGGCAGTGGCACGGGCAGGTGGATCATGGCCAGGTCCCACAGCTGCACCCTGACCTGCCGACTCAGAGGTGAGACTCTTATTTACTCAGTCAATCCCAAGAATAAACTCAAGGAAGGTGTGACCATCCAGGAATCATATTTTTACGGTGCTCTGCTCTGAGACACTTGATGCAGTTCATTGACTGTGTTTTGGCCTGCAGGTCAACCTCTGCCAGTCCCAGAAACTTCACTATCAGTTTCTAATAAAAGAAAATGTCAACGGGCAAATACGCCCGAAATTCATTATTTTCAGATACAAAGATATTTCCAACTCTGTAAAACCACTCATAAATAATTCTGATTTATTGTAAATCGGTCATTGTATTCATAAACGCTGGGAAGTTAGTGAACAACATAACTACCAACATAACTACCAAAGTTATGAAATACTTTCATAACTTTGCAGGTGCACAAATCACAGCATATGGGAGAGGACTCAAAGGATAATGGAAAATGAAGCAGTTTCTGAAAGCCTATATGAAAACCAGCACCTACCTAGCTGGATAAAAAAATAATTTATTTTTAGTCGACAGGCAATCAAATGCAAAACTCTAGCAGAAAGAGCTGGCAGAGCACTACTACATTAAAAATAGCAATTCCCCCCAAAATGCATGAAAATAGGTCTAACTTTCGATTAGCAGAAGTGACAGTTGGGCTGAGGCTGCTCGGGCTTTGAGGTTAAACACAACTGACACAGGCTGCACCTGAATCCAATCACTCCCCGGGCTCCGAGAAGATTCACACGCAAGGACTAAATTTGTCACAAATGGGTTGGTTTCCGATCCTCCTGTAGCCAACTTGCTTTATTCTGACCCCCGTTTAACAAATCAACTTAATGGGCACTGGGAGTGCTATAAAACTTAACAATGGAGTGATTTTAACTTTTAAAATATAGTTATGAAGCAAAATGTTGGAGAGCTCCTTCAATACTGGAAATCAAATTAAAACTAGACATTTTTTAACAGTCTTGACAGATATAATCCTAGTTACCATGTAAATTTATGGTAAGCTGCTGTGATATTAGCCACAGGTGCTACTTTTAATATATGGCCTGCATCTGGCTGGGAATAAAATATCTCAAGAGGACTGAAAATGACCTCACTATCAGACAATGGAGAAGAAAAAAACCCACAAGACCGCTGTGGCATATAAAAAGCTGGAGATGTGGTCCACAACTGAATATTTACCATAAAATTCATTTTAACTCTGCAGATTGTAAGTTAAAGGATATAATGTTTTCAATACATAAAAGGCGAGGACGTATTTTAGACAAACAGCCAAAAGATTAAGTACATAAAGTGGAAACTAAATACACTGCCTATACGTATAAAACCAAATTTTCCAACCTTTGATGAATGTAAAAAACAAAGCAACGTGCCAGGAGTAGAAAAAGGAGGGATGGACCCAGATTGTATTGAATCTGGCACCAAGTACTGCCATTGAAAGAGATCAAGAGTATGCATTGCATATCCTACCAAATTCGTTTGGATGTGTAACTGGGATCACACAACAAGGATCGTCAATTTAAAGGGACAAATCTGAGCATGTCTCCCTACAGCCAAAATAAAAAAAAATTGGCATCACCAGGAGGGAGGAAAAAAAGGCATGTACCATAACATGCACTGTCTGACTTTTTTCTCCCAGATTTCAACCAAGAGAGACAGCAAATCTGAAAAGGAAATGCAAAGTGAGAAAAATAACTTATTTAATACTCCTAGATTTTTTGCACATCTTTAAATATGTTCTCAAAACCCAAGACACAAATTGCACTGAGACACGTGCCTCTACTCTTAGTGCACAGCATTTCCGTACCGTCCTCTCCACTCAGACTCATCTTCCACCTCCACCCTCTTGCCCCAAAAGAAAAAATGTATCTGAAATAGCTTGACAACTCTTAGAGCATTTGATTTCCTGTCATTTTAGAAAATGACGTTAGAGGTCTTATGGAGACTTCCTACACAATCTTTCTTTTTTTTTTTTTTTAAAAACAAACTTAATTAAAAACTTACCCTATAAAAGAAAGCAGCTGTAAATTCTGAACCTGACCATCAGCAAACTTGCCCACCTTTGTAATTTCCTAACTGCATCTGCTGCCTTGGTGTGATTACCTACGGAAACGCAATCACACAGGCAGTTGCCCCTTAAACCCTCTGGTCAAATCCAACCAAGTTTGACAAGAGACATGGAAGTCTCAGAGCTAAGATGTTCCTGCAAATTCAGGGAAAGCGAGCAGCTGGATACAGGACCCAAAGTGAGCACTTGGCACCCTGCACTCACAGCCTTTCACAGCTGCCCGCCCACTCCAGGACTGGGCTTGAGATGAATCTGGGAGAAATTCACATTTTAAACCAGGTCCGTCCCCTCTTCCAGATCACTGCTGCCAAGGTGAACTGACCTGAAATGCTGGCAGAAGTTACCAGCATGATCTGGAGTCATAAACTAACTTTCTGTCCCAA
Organism: Onychostruthus taczanowskii; assembly: GCF_017590055.1. Classification (NCBI taxonomy): domain Eukaryota; kingdom Metazoa; phylum Chordata; class Aves; order Passeriformes; family Passeridae; genus Onychostruthus; species Onychostruthus taczanowskii. The sequence continues at coordinate 9,449,455 of NW_024498573.1, forward strand.
TTCCCAATTTGGCTTGAGCAGACATAGGAAGAAAACAGTTTTGTTTCAGTAGCACAAAAATGTGAACGGATGACAACATCAATTCATGATGCTACACCGTGGCTGAAAGCCTCACCAGCCACTCTTCTCTTCCCTGCAGCCTGGGAGAGAGGCCCCAAAGAAGCTCCCTGATGTGAGGTTTGTAGAGGCTCACAAGCACTCAGATGCACAGCAGGAATTGGGGCTTGCCACGGAGTGCTCCAAGCCCACCTCCTCTCCAAAACCTCACTCACAGCCAGAGCTTTCAACCAAGCACATGTTCCTTTGGAAAAGGGACTCAACCCAAGGGCTTTGAGCCAGTGCACCCCATCGAGGGTCCTGGAGGTAAAAGACTCCAGTGTTAATTCCTCACTGCCTACCTGCCACTCCACAGTGGCAACAGCTCAGGGCAATTGCAAGGCACAGGGAGGAACAGAGGCACTGGTGCCATCAGCACAGCTCTTCTAGACACAGCACCCTCCTCTACAGCTGAACTGCTTTTTACCCCCCACCTGGTGTACTTTATGCCAGATGCAGGACACCAACTCACCAGGAGCCTGCCTCACATACTGGGAACATACAATGACATCCAGTCCCCCAGGACTGGTGCTTGGTGGGCATCCACAGCAACAAAACCAACCAAGCACTTTCAGCAGAAACCCCAGGCTGGTTTCCAGCTTATTTCAGAGAATTGTACCACCAAAGTCCATTTTTGTGAAAATGTACCCTCAGAATAACAAACACCATCAGTGCTTTCAAATTCTGGGTTGCAAACTAATTCCCTGAGCCAGAAGTGTCATTAGCTTGTCAGCCTCACAAAGGCAGCTCACTGCTGATCGCTTTTAACTGAACTAATCTCAGCCTGAAAGCTTCAGGAATCTAAATAACTCTTGTTCCACAGAAGTTTCATTTCATTCTCATGCTGAAAATAATATACATAAACCAAACTCATGTCTACACATTTGCACAACTTTATAATAAAAATTGTGTTTATATTCTTAACATCTGTTGACATACATAGACTTTGTAAACCTGGCATAGATTTTGAAGCCACAGAATTTTCCATGCATCATGGACACTATCTGCAAGAAGCAATAAAAAAAAAAAAAGAAAGAATACATTAATCATACCAATATCATCTGCAATACATAAATTTGAAATACCTTTCATGTCAGCTCAACTACTTTTTTTTTTTTTTTTTGTGTGTGTGTGTGTGTATTTTTGGGGGTGATTTTTTTGGGTGATTTTTTTTTTTCCACACCTGATTTTACACCATCTGTAAAAGGGCAGCAAGAAGATCACTGAGGAAATGACATTTCTCAGTCCTTTGATTTTTACTCAACACTTTAAATCCTGTAAATACAATATTTATTACATTAAATGAAAGCAGTTGTACCTACAAGCTCAATTTTTTCATTGCAGGACTAAATTCTCCCAAAGTACAAGGCAGGTATAGCTCCACTTCTGTCATTTGTTTCCTAGTTGTAGTAAACACCGTGTTTACCAATAGTCATTATAAATACAAGTATATGTGCATAATTTAATAAAATTAAGCATACATACATAATTTAAATTTATTTTCAGCTTTAACTTATTGAAAGGCAAATACCTGCTCTGTAATACCAGCTAAGGATCTAATGCCCTTGGGATCTGCATGTTGAGCCTGCTCCTGGACTACAAGAACAGGAATGATTTCTGCCCTCTGCAACAGCAAAGGGGACACTGCAGTAAATCCATAAAAATCAACAGGTGAAATTCTGCCCTCAGATATTTACATCTACACTTGACTCAACCAGAGCTGCCCAGAGCACCCACCTGCATGGCTTTTTCTCCCAACTGGGGGCAGAAATTTCCTTTTGAAGCCAAGTCACAGTCTCTGCTCTCATTTCTGCCTTACATCCATGAAGGCAGCTAAGAATGGAAGACCCTGTTCTTATACCTCCCAAAAAATTCAAGTGGCATTTACTTTATAAAGTACTCTTCCATGACTATAGGTACTATAAGTATTGACATATAGTTCATCATTTACCAACAAGCTAATTTAAATATACTCAACTTCCTGTACTGGTATGTGCTCCATCCCCCTTCAAGTCAGGAAGATGTATGGATATCTGCCTAAGCTAGTAGGTAAGGTAAGTTTACATTGAAAAAAACCCAAAAAAAACCGAAAAAAAACCAAAAAAAACCCCAACAACAACAACAAAAAACTTTGAAAATTTTTGTCAAAGCAATGCATTCTCCAGCTATCTGTTGGTGCAGGACACTGATCTGTCTCCTCACCTGTCTGTTGGCAGACAGGGACTGTCTAAATCCAACTGATCAAACTGAGTTACTCATTTACAGCGGTCAAAACCACTTTTTAAATAATTTTGAGGGCAACTTCACTTCTAGTTGTGCTGAACCAACAAAGACTTTGACCACAACCAGGCAGAGATGCCATTTCATGAATATTCAAAGTCAGAAAATCTCAGCTCTTCCAAGGGTCACTTCTATCCTGCCACATTCCTGGTCGCTCCAGCCCCCAGCTGCCTGCACATCTCACCAAGGCTTCCTGTGAGCTCCCTCTCATGGGCTTCTCCCCTTCACTGCCTCAGAATGAACTGATTTGGTTCTATTTGCTCTGTATTAACATTCAGGATAAAAATGTACTCAGGGCTCTGGACGTGCTCCCTGGACCAGCACTGTCCTGCTAATGAGCTGGGTTTTTCTGCAGTTGTTTTCTCTTTTGCTTTCTCCCAGCTCACCTCACCCACCTTCTCTCTGCTGCCTGGGCTTTCCTTAATATGACAGCTACTGAAACAGCAAAAAAAAAGGGCCAGCATTACAAATGATTGTTTATGCAGCTCACTGTGGTTTCCTAAAACATCTTGTTCTGGGTCTAGGCACAGGCACATAAACAGCCCACAGCACAGCTCCTGGTCCCTACACACACCAGCAAACCCACAGCATCCCCAAACTGGAGCTTGTCATTCCCTCCATAGTGAGGGAAAGAACCAGCTTGGTGAAACCCATCATCCCAACAAACCCCTGGGAATTCTTTCCCTCCCAAGAAAGAGCTCACCCCTCCCTCAGAAATAAAACCAAAAGGAAATGCATGTTCTGGGAATGTGACTTTATCTAAGCAAAATCATTATTCTTCAGAAGGGCATTTTCAGTGGAATGTAGCTGAACAGGGATCTCAAGACAAATTCAGTATTTCTAAAGCAAGTTTGTAACTAATGTCTGAGACAAGTTCTTTTGAGTGTGAGATGTGGCTCAGGATCCTGTTTCCAAACAAAAACCCAGTGAGGTAAATAAAAATCAGTACTGTGCACTCTGTGTGCCAAAGACACTGCAAGATAGCTATTACAACTCAATCAAGGATATACTAGAACTTTGTCTTCCTGTTTAGAAGGTGAAACGTTCCTGTTTTCCCCACCTTGCTTGCCAAAAGTTTCTGTTCTTTCTTATATTTACCTATTTTTCTCACGTATTTCCCTGACAAAAATGGTTCCCACTGCCCATCAGTCATGTATTTCCAGCATTTATTTATGAGTGCTAGTAATGAAAAAAAAATCTGCTTTGTCTGATTCCACAATGCCAACCTTGACCCCAACCTAAATATTAGAATCAAGAAACTGTAATATTAGAACAAATCTACTTATCAACTACAACATGGAATTAATTTACTCCACCTAATGAGATCAAAATCTGAGAGCAATTCATCAGGGCAAATCCAAGAGGATTTGGCCCCACCAGGATACTCCCAAACTTCTGAATATAAATATTTTCCCATCAGGATCGTATGGAAATTAAAGCAATTACATTTCCTTTATATTAAAAGTGGCATATAACAATCATTACCTGATTAAAATTTTTGAAATTGAACTCCTTGTAGATGGCATCTCTTTCTCCCAGCTCAGACCAGCCTGAAGCTTTGAGATCCAGTAAAACTTGATTCCTTTCCTCTGTCGTCAACCAGTGAGACTGGGAGGACTATTGAGGGAAAAAATAAAGGCATGGCACAAGTGAGGCTGAGGTTCTCTTTTGTACAACAATAAGAAAACCACACAATGAAATTGTGGTTATGTATGGTGCAAAGGTGAGGATATGGAAAATTCACTGTGCAGTTTCTTACTGTTTATAATTTCACAGAGCAGTTTAACCCAAACCAGCCAAACCCTGCCATTTCTGTTTGGGCAGCTAAATTCGGGCAAGTGCTTTTTGTGCAAAACTAGTGAAAAGCAACAGACTCCCAGGAATGAATTTGGACAGCAGCATACCTGTAACCTTGGTTATCTGAATTATCCAGATGCTGTAACATCACATTTAATTTCCAAATGTTCCATTCTGTCTGGTAAGTAAAGGATTATTTACATTATTTGCTATATGTACAATTATAAGGCTGAAAGATACCAGGAAATACCTATTTCAAAAAAGAGAAGAAAAACAGGAGATTGCACTCTACCTACTTTGTATTTTACTATCTTAAGAAAGTGGGAACGGACTTTTAAGACAGCTATGGAGTTCTACAAGGAACAAAGACCTTTGTAACTAAATCAAAAGGACAAAAATGTCAATAAAGACACAATTACAAAAAGTTTGAAGCTACTGGTAAAAGCACTAGATTCTGCAAAGCACCAGTGTTTAAGCATGGCTTACTTGAAGTGACAGGAGTCCTCCTGATGCCACTGAGCACACAGACACGACAGATTAACACACTGCTTAAATATCTGAATCAGGGGCTGAACCACACACAAGGACAGAGCCGGACACAGAGGAACGTTCTGTGGGGCCTTTGGAAGAGGTTTGTTTTTTTTTCTAAAAGCAGGGACTAAAGCATGAGCCCTTCCTCAGACCACATGCTCTGAGAGAGGGGTCTCAGACTCTCAAGATAAACGCAATGCTTTAGTGGGAAGAACCTTTCTCTCCAGTACAGCTACATTCGGATTGGTTTAGTCTTTACTTTAGCAGCTGGCTCAGCTTTGTGAGATGCTCCAGAAGGGCAGTTTTGCTCCAGAGGTTCGCTCGGACCAGCTCAGCAGCTCCCGAGTCTCCGCCTCTGCCCGCCGCTGCTCCAGCCGGAGCCCCGGTGCCACCAGATGGGGCTGTGAGCCCGGGCAGAGCAGGAATTAACGCAATTAATGCGACCTCAGCAAGGCCTCAAGATGCACGAGGGCCAAGGAGCAACATTTTCACCAATATAGGATTAAAAGCCCCAAATGGAGTAAATCAATCTAACAGCAACACTGCTGCTGTTTGTGTTTAGGGGACACAGAGATGTAACAAGAGATGGGTTTTACAGGTCCCAAACTGAACTAATTTAGGCACTTTACACTTCAAACACAACATTAGGCTTGCAAGAACACAAATTTCAGATTTGCCATTGCTACAACTGCGTCATAGGCATAAAATTCTTACATTCTTTTTTTTTTTTATTATTTTTCAAGCATATACAAAAATCACCAAAGCTAAAGGCCATCTTGAAATGTACTGTTTTTATCTGGCACAAATTTTTTGTGCAAATGCACAAAAAATCATGAGGGAGGTGTATTTTTTTGAGAGAGCAAAGTCCAGGACTGCTGGACTTTGCTGTCTCAAACACAAAGTGCAGCTGGCACAGAGATGTCCTGTGCCAGCTCTGGGGACAGTGCAGTGCCCTCGTGGCACCGCACCTGACACATGGCCATTGACAAGACAATGCTGTGACTTGAGATTCGACCACAGACTTTTTAATAGGAATACGGAGACCACATTTGATGCAGGCCCTGGTGAACACTGAGCACGTTTCGCATTGTGGAGGCCACGTCCTGAGTCAGCCCCTTGACAGATCACGATGTTCAGAAATGGAGCAGAAAGCAGCAAGGAAAAAGATGAAGCGGGAGACTGCAATGGCGTTTCCACACTCAGAGCCCTCAGCAGCTCGTCAGGGCATGGCCAGACCCCAGGAAGCAGGAATGGGCACTGGATGCCAATGCTGACCGAGCACCCGAGGGGCTGGAACCCACCACACTCAGGGCCAGGGGCTGTCGGGTGCTGGGGATGACCGAGTGACGGATAATGTTTGTTTGGAAGAAGCCCAGGCAAAACAGTCATCAAGTAAAATAAAAAAACAGAACTAAGTCTCATGCCTGAGGGGCGAGGGTTGAACCCTGCATGTGCTGTTCACTATTAGCTTTGTGTAAAATAAAATGGATGGGATGGTGGGGGGCACAGGGAGAATCACGGAATGATTTGGGCTGGAAGGGATCTTAAAGCCCATCTTGTTCCACCCCTGCCACGGGCAGGGACATCTTCCACTATCCCAGGCTGCTCCACACCCACTGGAATCTCCCACTTTATCTTTTTCCTTGCAGCCTGGATGAACACTTCCAGGGATGCGGCAACCACAGCTCCTCTGGGCAGCCAGTGCCAGGGCCTCACCACTCCCACGGGGAAGAATTCCTTCCCGATATCCCATCTAACCATCTACCAGCGTGAAGCCATTCCCCCTTATCCTTTCCCTCCACGCCCTTGCCCCAAATCCTCTCCAGTTCTCCCCGTGCCCCTTCGCGTATTGAACGGCGGCAACCAGCTCTCCCCGGAGGCTTCTCCAGCCTGAGCAATGCCAATTCCCCCAGCCCCGAGGGAGCAGGGCCGGGGACCGGCCCGACCCGCGGCCTGTCCGAGCGTCTCCCCTCCGCCCCGCGCCCCCGGCCCGGCGCGGCGCCGCCGCCCTCACCATGGCCGCGGGGCTCCCGGCGCCACGGAGCGGCGGGGGGAGGGGAAATGCCTCCGCCGCGACAGCCGCGCGGGGCCGCGGGTGGCACCGGCAAAGCGGCCACCGGTCAGGAACGAGGAGGCCCCGGCACCGCATCGCTCTGTGCAGTTCCCTGGAAGGAGGTGGAGTGGGGGACACCGATCTATTCTGCCGTGCCTGCAGTGAGAGGACCAGAACTGGCCTAAAGCTGAGATTTAGGACATTTAGGAAAACCTTTTCTCTCTCGGGGTGGCCGGGCATTGGACCCCGTGGCTCCCAGGGAGGCGGTGCAGTCACCAGCCCTGCAGGGCTTCACAGGCGCCGGGATGGGCGATGGGCTTTAGGGGTGACGGTGGCGGTGCTGGGGGAGGGTTGGTCTGGACGGTCTAAAAGGTCTCTTCTAACCTTGATGATTCCATGATTTGTGACACCCGCCCGGGAGGAGAACGGCCGAGCAGAGCTGCCGGCCGCGGGTGGATTCTGCCGCACAGTGAGCGGGCAGGTGTCGTTCCCACCCCACGGGACCGCACTGGAACAGCCCCGTCCTGTTTGTAAACACATCCCTGTTTCTTCAGCGGTGCGGGCATGAGCACCGGTGACAATCCCACCCTGGGCCTCGCAAAAGAACCAGATGGCAAAGGCAAGAATGCTTCGATTTATCGTTCACAATCTTTATTAATAACATCCATCCCAGTTTTATCTTCAGTAACACCGAACTTTTACCAGTGCAGCTTCCTTTTTGAAAAAAGATAGAGCCAGCAGAGAATTTCATGAAGAATTACATTGCAGGGATCTGAGCTGTCTGTCAAACAATAAGTCTTAAGACTGTCTTTGTTTTATGTTAGTTTAATTTGCTCTCTAAACCAACCTATTAGGATACTTTGGCAAGCCTCCACCATGATCAATTTTATGCAATCACATAATCCAAACCCCACACAACATACCAGTCCATACCTTATCCAAAGCCCTCCATACTAATCATAACTAAAAAACCCCATAAATTCTTTATGTAGCCCCAAGTGTGGAACTGGTACTAGAAATTTAAATAAACATCAAGACTGGTCTTGCTAATTTAGGCAGGTGAGCTGTAGTTCAGAAATTGCATGTTTTTACTTCTGAAAGAAAGGGACTTAAAAGGTTACACTAAAAACCTGATTTATTTATTTTTTTAAAGGACAATTAACACAATTTCATCCAACAGGAAGTTGGATGTGGTAAGTAAGTTGTATACACTCACAGAAATAGTGAGGTGAGCTTGGGAAGTGACTCTAAATCTCATAAAGAACTGTTACTAAGTCAAAACTCAGAGCAAAGTCAATGAGAAAACCAGCACTGAACCCCAGTGCCGAGGTGGGAACAGTCACCTCCATGGGAGTGAAAAATCATTTAAAACATCTTCATAGTTCATTTTATGGACAGTCAAACTAATGTACCAACACCTCCCTTCATCAGTATTTGCCTTGCAGTGCCACACGCAGACCAATATGATGTAAAAATCTTCCCTGATCTACAAATTAGAACTGTAACCCTAATTACATCAAAGTCCATTAAAAAGCAGTCAATCAGAGCAGCTTAATAAATACTTTAGTTCATGTTTTTTCATACTTGTTCACTTACCACTGGAATCACCACAAATCTGCTTGTCACAGATTCAGCACTTCATAAATAAAGCCAATTTTTAGTCATTATTATAAATTACAACCAACAAATTCAACAGTTCATTCTTAGGTACTTCTAGTCCATAGAAATTCCCACTTTACCAGTAAGTGCAAAATGTTGTCCCTGTTTGAACATCTGAGGTTATTCCTGGTGCTCGTGCTCTTGTCCCGGGATGAGCCACCGGATGCTGTCGGTGCGAATGGTGGCGTACATGACAAAGCCAGCCAGGAAGAGCACAGAGAACAGGAGCAGCCAGTCTATGCCCTTCGTCAGGACACTTGGCAGGGGCCCTTCCCAGTCTTCCTCTGTCACAGCCACGTCGCTTCTAGCTTCTATCCCTAAAAAACAAAGTACTTGGTCAACATTGTAATCGCTAAATACAGAGAGGCTGTAGCTCTCTGGAGCTTTCTGGAGCTTTTTAGTTTATGTGGAGCTTTGTTCCTGCTCTCAGACTAAGGCTCAAACACAGGTAGACTTAGAATTTTGGTGAGATAGCCCTTGTACATTAACATAAACCCAGGATATGACTTACTGATATAAAAACTCAGTGATTTTTATGTGTATTTGCATAACAGGAGAAGGCTTGTTCTGTCCTCCCACAGCACAGCCTTGGATAAGTTGTGAGAGTTTTTCAGAGCATGGAAATTTAATTTAGGGTGTTTCAGGAATATAATTTTTTGTGCGTTTCTGGAAATGCAGACAGCACTTCAGTGTGGATTAGAAGAGAGCTAGCTGGGTGGCAAAGAGAGTTTAATTTATTTCATTCTCAGTTAAATCTTTGGGCAGGAAGATATGCTCCATCCTTCTGGCAACCTCTCTAGCTAAACCCCACTGTTCCCCCTGCTCTGTGACAGCAGCCCAAGGAGCTGAATTTCTGCTCTCAGCACAGGCTGAAATCCAGCTCACAGCAACAACTGATTAAGTGAACCTCTGCTGAGTCTTCACAGGGTCTTTATGACATTCATTTTAAAGAACACGCACAGGGACAGGAAAGCCCAATTTGGACCTTAAAGCCAGGCTGTTCTTCCCTGGCACACCAGGCCTGATTTACACACCTGTCTGATTAAAGATGAAGTCTTTCAGGGTTTCCAGCGTTCTGTCTGTATGATTAAATCTAGCCATAGGTTTAGCACCTTGGAAAAGGAGGATATTTGGTACAGCCACAGTTCCAAATCTAGTTGATAAACTGCAAAAAGAAAAAAACAAAGCATGAAGGAAATGAAATCTTCTGGAGGAAGAAATAAAGACAGTCCCATTACCAAAAGTGTCAGTTTCACTAAACAAAATTGTCAGTTTATGTAGAAAAAAAAGTCACTCCTGTTTTTAGAACTCAAAGCTAACAGAAATGAACTGCAGCTAGAGCACAGGGAGTGTGAGTTACCTGCTGTGCTGGGATGCATCCAGTGCCAGGAAGCGAAGAGTTGGAAAAGCTCGGGGCAAAGAGTTAAAATGAGGTGCCAGGCTGGCAGAAAAGCGGCACCACGGTGTGTAGAACAGGACCAATGTACAGTCACTGCTGTTTGGGTTCAGGAACTCCATCAGGTCCTTGGAGAAAGCATGAGAACAAACATGGACATATTTAGTATTTAACATCCTGTGTAGGGATGCAGCATTCAGCAATCTATTAGATATGTGGCAATACTGATCAAGCAGCCACACCTTTTAAAACAGGTGGAGAATTGTATATAACCTTTTTTAAAGGTAATTTTAAAAGTGTATTACTTAAAAATATACATACACATAACCATTACAAGAAAAGAGCTGGCACTAATTGCCATTAACGATTTTCAAGACAAACACCAGTCCACAGAGCAGAAAGCTTGGCAGCACCCTCCAGGCACAGAGATAACACATTCAGGCACATGAAGCGAGCCCTAACTCCATTTTTTTCCCTACTCAGAATGGCCCAAAAAGCCTCCTTGCTCAGTCACCTGTTTTCTTCATTAGACAGGGAAATTCACTAAGCCACGCACTGAAAGCGGCAGGCTGACGGGGCAGCCTCACGCGTTCACACCAACAGCGGGCAGCGAGCCCGCGTACCTGGGACACGTTCAGGATCTGCAGCGTGAAGCGCTCGATGCCCGTCGTGTTCCTCTCCTCGCAGTTCACCTTGGGAGCCTTGGCGCTGTCGGTGCCGTTCTGCTCCTCAGCGGGCGCGGGCAGCACGGGCTCCAGCACGGGCCGCTCCCGGGCCTGGGCGGCCGCGGGGCCGCTCCCCGCCGGCCCGCATGCATCGCCCGCCGCCGCCCCGTCGCAAGCCCCCGCCGGGCCGCCGCTCGCCTCGGCCGGCACCGCCGACAGCAGCACGGGCTGCTCGGCCAGGGCCGCGCTGCCCAGCATCGCGTCCGCCATCTCGGCCGTGCGATACCGCACCGGCTCGGGGCCGCCCGCGCTCCGCTCCGCCGCCGCTCCTGCGGGGACAGAGGCACGGAGGGAGGTGTCAGCGCCGCGCCCCGCCCGCCCCGCCACCGCGCACCCGGAGCCCCCCGGCCGCACCTGCGGGAAGGCTCGCACCGAGCCAGGCCAGCGCCAGCAGCAGCCGCCACATCCTCACCCACAGCCCCGGCCCGGCGGCCGCCGCCGCGTCTCCCCGGACAACGACCGCTTCCGCCGGATCCCCGGGACACTTCCAGTTCCGCCGCCGCTCGTATTTCCGCGGGAAGAGCCCTCAGGGCGCGAGGGTGGTGGTGGGGCAGCGGAGTGGGGCTGAACCCTGCTCGTGTTGGTACAAAGCGGGTGTGTTTAACCGAGTTTGCCCGCGGCCCTGCCGAACCCCGAATTGGGAGTGTTCGGCCTGGAAAAGAGAAGGCTTCGGGTGACCTAATTACGGCCTCCCAGTACCTGAAGGGAATTTACAGGAAGGATGGGACAAGACACTATTTACAAGCGCATGTTGTGACAGGACAATGAAGAATTATTTAGATATTAGGAAAAAATTCTTTACCAAAATTATTTTCTGAAAAAATTTACTGTGAGCATGGTGCGCCCCTGGCCCAGGTTGCCCAGAGCAGCTGTGGTTGCCCCGTCATCCCTGGAAGTGTCCAAGGCCGGGGTGGACACTTGGAGCAACCTGGCTTAGTGCAAGGCATCCCTGTCCATGGCAGGGGTGTGGAACAAGATGTTCTTTAAGGACCCTTCCAACCCAAGCCATCCCACGATTCTGTGAGCCCGCCCTGCGGGCTGAGCCCGCACGGTGACCGGAGCCGCTGCCCGGGCCGGCTGTCGGGCTGCTGATGCTGCTGCAGGCATTTCACCGTTGATTTAAATTACCTCTGGTCGGAAATTCTTGCAACGAGGCAAGTGCCATCCCATGGCTTCGGCAGGCTGCTGTGACTGAGCAGCGAGTGCCTGGAATTCATCCCATCCTGCTCTGGTACAAGCGTGTCGCAGCCCCAGCAATTCCCCACAGCCGCAGCTGCCTGGCGAGGGATTTGCCCGCTCCCATCCTCTCCCGGCTGGGAGGCGCCTGCACACAAACGGTGCCTCAACCTACAGCAGGCTGGGGTACGGGCAAAACACGGCAAACTAAAGGCGTCTTTTTAAAACTGAAAAGAAGAGTTCTTGTCTAGCAGCTTCTCAACCAAAGCTCCCAAGCAGAAAGGCAAGATAAATACTCCCATATTCCTTTTTAGGGAATTGTATTTTTCCTTTTGCAGAATTAGTTTTTCCTTTATTTCAGTTTAATAGTGAAATCTCAAGACTATTTGGGACATTTTGAAAATAAACACATTACTTCAACCGCTGCTATCTTTTTTAACACACGTGTTTAAAACTGTCAGCAGCGCACAACGAGATTTTACCAAAACTCTGCATCTGTCAAAAACTGATAGTCGTGACTGAGGGGAGTGTGAACCATGCACACGGGAAAAGGAAATATCAAGTACATGTGTATAAATGAAGATGCAGGTCATTTATTACAGAAACTGCATTTTTAGCTTTGTTTTTACTCAGGTGCACTTCTCCAACTGTGTCATTCCTTACAGCATACATTTTCTCACTTGAAGATTTTTCTTTCAAAGTCCAATTTGCATAAGCACTAATAATGAGGACATAATAGTCTAAAAATAGAAAACATGAGGTTTGCACATAGAGGGAAAACATTTAATTAGATCAGCTGATAACGGAGCAAGCCTGAAAGCAAAAGCACAAAGGGAATCCAAACTGGTGCAGACTAGCAAAGAACAAGCTGCCTCATTCCCCCTTCTCCTTATGTTTCAATCAAAACAGCATTTTCAACTTGAAAACAATTTCTTACTGTGAATTTAATCCTAACATAATCTCCTTCCTGCCATAGCACAAATATCCCTGGAATACAGGGATAAATATGTCTTATACATCACAGAATAATTAAATATTATCACCATTCCATGAAAATTTTATTCATGAGTACTTTCAATTTGATTTCCATGTGCAACAGAGGGAAAAGTTAGCAGCTGACTATTTATCCATACAGGGTTTAGCTCCTTTCCTCCCCTTTTCTCCACTTTCAGCGAAAGGACAAGTACAATTAAGTTACTGTCACACTGTTTTCAATTCATTAAAAAATAAGCAACGTTCCTCTATCTCCTGACACCTTGCAACGCACACTCTTTTTGTCTTAATGCAAATATATGAATGTAACACGCCTGTAACAAGTAGGTGATGCTGTCAACTGGCATCTTCAGGCAGAATTTACAAGGTATTAAAAAAATAAACAGGGAAAAAGTTAGGTTTTAAAGTATTAACTTTATTAATAAATATACATCCATATGATGATGTAAATACAGATCATGAACACTACTCCATTCCCATACACATAATTGCACACGAGTAGCTCAAGTTCATGGACATAAAAACATACACAGTATCTAATCAGGCTTTTTACAGCAGAGGACAGGGTGCTGATACTAGTTATTGAACAGATTACTGTTACCCCCAAAGTAAACCTGTGGAAAAGCAAATGATGCAAGATTGAAGGAACAGAAAGTGGTTCAAATTTCAGAATACAGATTCTTCTATTTCAAAGAAAAGTCACAAGAAGAAAGGTCTAGTTTCTACTAAAGTCATAAATATATTTAGCGGTGTTAAAATATATGCATTAAAATAGAGAAGAATAAACTTTTTGTAATCAGAAATGAAGTTTGCAGTTCCAAGTATTTATGATTGTTATCAGCTGTTTTAACTGTCAACTCTAAGGGGAGCATGAAACATTATTATACATATAACAAAGAACAGCAGAGCCACAGCTAATGAAACCATTGCACAAATGACTTCACATTGCTCTGCCTTTTAAAGCTCTTCAAAATGGGGAAGGGAGTTAAATTCTCATCTGAATTACTCGGTGTATTGTAGTTCCAGGTAATTCTCTTCACAGATACATCACTTTTCACTGACAAGGCTTGGTTTTGTCCTGACTGAACATTAAGATCCTTCAGACAAAATGAAAACATATTCATTCAGAAGAGAGATCTTTAATGGCTCTAGTTATTTGATTACTTTAAACTAAATCCAAGATATAAAGAACATTGCTTTCATGACAAAGCTAAGTGCTGATTTTAAAAATACCACCTTTGATACCAAAGTCAGCTGCTTCTGATGGTATCTGATTTTTTTTTCTGCCAAAATATGGTGCTAGCATCTTGAATCTGTCCAGTGCAAGACTTTATAGTAGCAAAATTATTTGGTTTTAAAGTTTAAGTAAATTTAGTCAAGAAAATGAATAGTAGTTACTATATGTATCTTAAACAGTGAACTTTATAGCATAATTAAGGAATAATAGCAAGCTAATACATTTCATTTATGTATAAATAAGACATTAGAAACTTGATAATTAAAAGAAATTATTAAAACCTAAACTTGACATGTCGGTTTTCTGAACAGTGTTAACACACAACAGTGATCCTAGCTTATGAATAGCTGAATTATGATATATAATATAAAATAAGCAATTTACCATACAAGTAATGTTTTCATACTATGGGGGGAAAATGCCAGTTTTCCCATTGGTATTAATAAAGTTTAGGCATTAACATGCTGTTTCAGTGTTTCTCATGAAAAAAAAGTGTTGAAAAAAGCACAATGTATTCTGCAGAGTATACATAGGAAGAACAGAAGTATTTGAAAATTCCATTTCTAGTCACTTTGAATCTCCTCTTTTTTTTTTTCCCTTCACTGCATGGCACCAGTAAGCTCTAGTCAGATGTAAAATAAAGCAGAATTAGGAAACACCAGCAGTGCACTTCTGATCTCCTTCCTACATCCAGAGCGCCAAGCAGCACACTGTGGGCTCTCTGAACACTTTTCTATTTGATGCTCATCATTTCACAACTGACAACATTAATTAGTTTTTACTGGGATTATATTTCATCTGATATAATTAATAAACACTGTAATGAACAGAAATTGCTTAGGTGATTTCATTATTTCATCAGCATACTTGAATACAAATTATACTAGCAGAACAGCAATACATTATCTGCATTATCTCCTGACACACAGCACAGCACCATTGAGTGGATGCACAAGTGAGGAGCAGACAGGAGCAAACAGGATCAACAGGAGGAGGTAAGGAGTGGAGTTTCCCCAAGGTACAGTGGTGACATGCAACACGTTCCTTGCCAGCGAGGTGTGACACTCCTGCAGTTACACATTCAGCTGAAGAGGACTGCTTGCCCAGCTGAGTTCAGGAAAGAACTTAAAGCAGTCTTTTGTTGAAAAATTATCTGATTAAAAACAGCCAATACAACACAGATCCTGAGGGTGAATGAACTCACATTAGCATTTTGCATGTGTCAGAAGTTACATCTTCTGAGAGAGACTGCTAAATTTCAGACTTGCGAGTTTGTTGAGGAACAGAACGTACAACTGGATTTCAGAGCTTCAGCATGAAGAAACTATTCCTTAGTAGCAATTTAGCTGCCATTAGTTCATCTATCGACTAAGGAGCCATCCAGTACAAGTTGAGGTTCATTGTCTTAGTTGCCAGTCCATACACAGTTCCCCCAAAACAATTCAACACACCTATTGTAAAGTACAGCAAAAGTCCAGCTCAATATGTGTTAGGCATCACTGGAACACCTGAAGGCTTGCTGCTTTTTTCCTGATAAAAAAGGTATGAAACATGACATCTGTTTCTTAACTTGTCATCACTGAAATCAAGAGGTCTAGTCAAAATGACAGCAGGCCAGAATAGCATTTATGTTAGCAAAAATGACCATCATTACCCATTCAGCACAAGCTCAACCCAAATTTTATTCTCCCCCAAATCTGCAAACTCTACATATTCCCCCTCCCCAGGTATTTCAAGCTACGAATTTATCATAAAGTCATTCTATATGTGAAACAACTTAAACGTAAACTTTCTTCCAGATTAAAAAAAAAAAAAGAAAAAAGAAAATTAATTTAGAACAAACAATATGTAACACTGAGGACTGATTATTTTTTTCTTTTGAAGTCTGGATGAAAGGATTTTGCACACTCACACATTCTCCCACACTTAAAAAAAAAATTACACACACCCAGTTGAAAAATTGAACATTTCTTTTGGGAGGAGGGGAGGTTTTAGTTTGAGTCAAGAAAGGTATTTATAGTTAACCAACAACATTTTTTTCTGGCATGCATGCATAGATGAATTGCTCTATATCTGGGATCTAGCAGAGCAGTAAACTGCATCCTGTTTGCATCAGCTATACAGTTTGCTTTTATAAATCATGAAAATGGTGTCCTTTGGTAGATAGATAAGCTTCCATAACTTAAATATAGTACAAACATCTAACAATGAAATAACTATTTCCAGGAATATCTGGCAAAACTGAGTCTAAAAATTTGGCAACAGTGTCTATTTAAAAAGTTTAATTTGTAAACATTATTGGTTATTACTTTAAAAGCTATTAAACTGTCGCCATCTAAGCACAGATTTGAAAGGCAAAAGCCAGCGTAAATAGCTATTTACAGATTTAAGAACATACTGTTTAATATTAATCAAGTGCCTAACTAGAATGAACAGTACTTGATTTCTTATAAAATATTTCAAATTCCAAAGAATTATTTGTGGTTTGGTATATATATTACTAGGCATTTCAAAGTTACCTAGCAGAATCCTGTAACAGTGTAACGAAAAGAACAGCTCTCACCTAATGGCAAAGTAACTTTGTAAGGCGCTGTGAAGCTGGAACACACTGTACAAATGCTCAGGTTTCTTTAATATCTTCCAAAATGTTTTTGGAGCATGACTTGAAATTCACTTAATGATACAACTCCAGAAATAAAAGTCACTGGAAATCACTTTAGAAAAAAAGGTTGGGTTGTTTTTTTTTTTTGTATAAGTTTTTAAGTCTATTCTAAGTCTATCTGAGGTCTGTAGAAGGTCCTGCAGAAGTGGAAAATGTGGCTTGCCACATTATCAATTTTTCTTACCAAATAAGAACTGGCTAAGTTGCTTATTGTGGGACAGGCCACATCATGAACCATCAGCCAGCCAATTTCTGTCCTCCTTATTTCAATTATTTAATGCATAACCACACATCTAGGTTTATGAGAAACTGAACTTAAAACTAGGAACATGGACATTACTTAAGTATTGACACCAAGGCATAATGTATCATTTCAGACTTCCTTATAAATTATGATTTTAAATCAACAGAAGCCTCTTTAAACCAAAGCCTTCCCAACATTCTGTGAAAGTTATTAATTGCACCCGTAGGTTATGGCATTATTGGAATAAAATCTAGAAGCTCAGACTTAAGCAAACATTACAAGAAAACTCAAGAAACATGCCCAAAATCAGCATAAAGCAGATTAGTAAGGAGTTACTCATTCCCTCCCTTCATTCATTAGGCTGTTTGATTTTGCTGCTAGTTTCAGCAGCAGCATGGACTCCTCTGTTATGCACCATAGGGTAAGGAAAAGCTGCACTGCCACAAGTATAATTTAGATTTGCAAGCCGTGATAGAGCTTTAATGCTACCTGGAGGTCTGCCTGGGCTGACTTTGTATCCTGCTGCTTTAGTTGTACCCAAGGGTCTGCCTGGACTTGTCTTAAATCCAGCTGCTTTGGTGGTCCCCAGGGGTCGACCTGTGCTGGTTCGGTACCCTGCTGATTTCGTGGTCCCTGACGGCCTTCCGCGTTTCCCGGAGCGGTTGAGGTTTTTCTTTTTCTTTAGTTCATCTTTTGTCTCTATATTCCTGCCACTTGTGGTCTGCAAGTGGGGGTCGTTCAAGGCATCTTGTCTCTGGCAGGCAATGGGTTTGTGGCTGACTGCATGGCTGTACTTGCTCTGCTGCGTGGCGTAGAGGTCAAACTGATCCGCGGCCCTCACATTGTCTTCGTTCAGGCAAGAGCTCTTGCCGGTCCCACAGAAAGCTGGATTACTGCTGGCAACAGGGTGCATCATTTTCTACCAAAAAACAGGAGAGGGAAGTATGTATCAATATATCATATACTGCAGCGTTCCACAAAAGAGAATCTTTCAAAAGTTACCTCTGTTTCATAAATTAGTCCAAACTACTTTGTCTATTTTTAGTAAACAGCATTGATGTCAGTAAATTACTTTTGAAATCAGTTTTATTAAGCCTTCACTTGTGGTTCTGCACAGTAACCTTTACACATAGTTTTAAAAAGGAGAGTTTAAACCACTTATTATTCACATAGGTATAATTAGGGACAAAGTAAGTCAAAAAACTGAACAACACCATTTCAGAAATCAAGACCTACAATATTGGCTGATCTATGATTCCAAAACCTTTCTAACCAAGTATCATCTAAATTTTAGTTGTTCTAGCTTTAAGATTAATATGTGACTCAGCTGTAAGCCAAAGAAAGATATAACTGTCTTGGTATAGTAGACACAGGATCCTAAAAATTTTTTTTGTTTGCTTAACTGCAGCAAAAGAATAAAGTGCAAATCAGTTTTCTTATTTCATGTCACAATTAATGTCAAAGAAAGAAACACAGAAGTCATTTGGCAATACAATGGTGCCATAGTTGGGAAAGCAGAGGGATGAAATGAATTTGTAACAAAGTACAAGATGCTGGATTGCAGAAATGCCACTGCTGTCCTAGTTAGGAGAGCACGTTCAAGCTGCTAGCAATGCCAGCACTGAGATATTTTGATATGGTTGGCATTGCCAACAACCCTGGGAAATAAAGCAATTACATCTCCCATTCAACTACACTGGTTCTACAACTTAAGCAGGCTGCAAATACTCAAAGTCTAAGATAGTAATATTTAGCCATGCTGAACTCAGTATTAAGCCAATAAATATCTGGCCCTTCGGAGTATTTCTGTGTCTTACAGCCACACTTAAGACACCAAAAATGTCTTCTTAAATTTCACAAGTAGATAAGGTCTGGAAAATTTATTATCTTTTCCCTACAATAGCTCTGGAATATCACCTACAGCAACATAATTTAAACTCTACCATTGATTACTGAATTTATTTGGCAGTTACAAATGTTTCCTGCCAGCCAGAGAGAAAGCACACAGCACAGTCTATTTACCCCGGAGTAAATCCCCGTGCTCTTTTCTCCTGATTACAAAGGATACATTCCCTGTTGGAACACTCAATCTACCCTGGCTTGTCAAATGCACATTACAGTGTGCATTACTCTTGTGCAAATATATGAATATGGGTTTATGTCAAATTGTGAAATTATGATAGCAATACAGTTTAAATATTAGATGTTCTAGCAGAGATAATCCAAGAGCTACAATCCTGGTGCATTGCATGGGGTACAATAGAACAAAAGTGAAACCACTGTTATTGCAGCTGTTAACGTCCAAGCAAAACAACTAAGAATAGTTTGCAAGCCTGCACTTAGCAAAGGACAAAGGAAATAAGCTCAGGTCAAGAGACCAGACAGACTTTTCCAAGCAGCAATACAGAAGGAAGCTTAGGGTTTTCTACAATTAGCAGTCAAAAAACCGTTTCCTTTATTTAACCCCACTAGAAAACTGCCTGCAATTATCACAAAAAATACCTGAGATTTTTCATTATATGTAACTGCAAACACGAGGGTTCTATAATGTCCTTTTGCTGTGGACAGTGTGAAGCCCAGCAGCTCTGAAAGGCTGTTCAGCTGTTTGTTGATCCACTAGAAACACTTGGAGGGGCGAGCAGCATTCTTGTCTCAGTACTCATTTTAAACACAGGAATACTGGCTTTGGCCCCAAAAAACTGCTCCAAGTTCAACTGCCACAAAGAAGGATCAGCTGAGCTGCCCAGTATCCAAGGAACACGAGGAACACACCAGAGCTGGGAGAAGGCACTGAATAAAAGCAGGGGCTGCTGGTATTTCTCATGAGACCAACCAGGCTCACACTCGCGCTCCTGTGTTACATTCTTACTCTCTGCTTCTTCTCCTCATTACACTTGAGGGGATTTTTCCATCCATCTTTCTGGGGGAGAACCATCATAAGCACTCCTAGACAGTGAATATATCCTGCTGTAGCTGATGAATGCTGGAGCTTCATCACCATATGCATGTGCTTTGTGTCTACTGCAATACCACTGACAAACGCTGACTTCACACACAAGCCCTGGCTGATGATACTTTACCTTCCATCTGGCAACAACCAGCATCACTGGAATGGATGAATGAAGAGAGACAGTACAAATCAGTAACTGTTTAAAATTTCTTTCTAGAAGAAGCTTAACAAAACCCCCAATCTCAGTGGAAGACTGCCAATAGGATTTTTTAATGCATTTCCCCCCTCTCTGCATCATTTTTCAACAAACCATGCAAATTTCAAGTAGTAGCCAAGGTTCCTCTTTTATCTTCTTTGATTTAAGACTTTTTTTGAAAGTTTTTAAAAGGAAATCTGTAATCAAGCTTAATTACCCTACCATGGAATCTCCAGCATAATTTTCCTTCATTCACATTACAGTAGGGAATAAAAGAATGTAGAGAGTCTACCCGTGGAGTGGAAGCAGGTTTCTTGGCAGGGAGATATACAGTATAAAAGAAAATTGGTATAAAATGCAAAGCTATGCCAATTTTAAAATTACACTCTAGCTAAATTGTATAGCTAAACACATACAACTTTGTGTGCAATCATTCTTGAATAAAACCCTCCAAAAAGTTTCCAATAAGATAGAACTTTCTCATTTTAAACCTGTAAATAGACATGTAAAAATATTTGCAACAGTTTACTTAAATCAGTTTTTAAACTGATTTAACTGCTGGCTGAATATCTCTGTATCAACAAACAGTTAAGATGAGGCACTGCAACAAGAAAATTAAGTTGTTTTCAACAAGATTCGATGGAAAGTGACTGTGGAGGATTTTCTGTACGGATCTTTTAGTGCCTGGTAACTTATATCTATAAATGTGCAGGGGAAGGGAGGAGGCACTGGATAAGCTGGCTTTGTAAAAAACAGGCAGCTTCTCATGCAACAAAGCACAGAAGTTCCACCACTGCTAGGAAGAACAGGACAATCCAGCTGGGCCCCACAAAGCCTTGCTACAGGAGGATGTCTGGACATGGTCATGACCCCCCTCATATCCCTAAAATACAGCTTAGCATACAGCTCTAGCTCACAGCTGCTAAGGCTCCCAGTATTGTTATGGCCCATCTCTCTCTCTCCAGGCTTTCCTCCTGCAGGAAATTCCCATTCATGACCTGTTCACTACAAAAATTGTAATATCAAAGCTACTCAAATACATTACATGAAAACATCCTCTTGGGCTGTGATGTGATGCCATCTTTGGCTTTCAAACATCATATCTTGCCTTCTTCACGGGCATGATTTAGCTGCCAGTGTAGACAAGGTGAAACCTTTGATAAGCAGAGAACTTCACAAGGCCCCCCAGAAGAGGCACTTGCTCAGTTGTTATTTTATACTGAGTACTGGACCTGAGACCCATTATCTGCACCGAGCAGAATAATCAGTTCCAGCACAAGCAGCAGGCAACTGCTCTGCTCTCACCCACCCCAGCCTGCCTTCTGTGCCCTGGTGAGTGCCAGAACAGACCTGACTCAGCAAGTGCCTCTGCCTTCTGCTAAAACACACCTGAATCACAGCAAAACTGCACAAAACTCGAAGTCCACCTATATTACAGCTTTCCAAATTATGAATACCAGGAAGGATAAACTCCTCACACCAACAGGGACAATTTTGCTTTTAATGAGGGTTGGTATAGAACACCCACTCATTTTTCTGAGGTTTTTCACTGCTGAGCTTGCAATAGTTTCCACAGTATGGATGGGGCTGTGGGAGGCTGTAGCAGCACATTTTCATCATCATCCAACACATACAAAGTATGTGACTCGCTACTTAACAAGACAAGCAGCCACAAGCATGGTTTGTGCGCAGCGCTCTGCAGGCCACTGTGGCCAGCGAACGCCGCGGAGCAGCGCACAGGCCCGGCTCTGTCCAGGATCCCTCATAAAGGACGCTCTGTGCTGAGCTCCAGGGCCCGGCAGCGCCACAGGGCTCCTTTGCTTTCCAGGGGCTGAGCAGCAACAGCAGCAGGAGGAACATTTTGCCTTTCAAGACCACAACAGAAATATGGTGTCACTTCTGTTCTTCTCTCTTAGGATAGCATGTATGAGAAATCCTGTCATCACTCCCTAAGAATTCTATCAATTTAAATGGTTTTCACATGTCCCCTTTATTAGCTCCTTTTCTACACATTAACTCTTGCTAAAGCAGGGCCTTACCCATTTTTTAAAACCCTGTAACTGCTTGCTTTCACAAAGATGCACCTTACCTGGAGTTGTCACATAAGTGTAAATATTTTAAAAATACTAAGTATTAAATTCTATCAGTGGCACAACATACACTGTAACACCTGAACCTACAACTGAAATCTTATCTACTTGTGAAGTTCGATAACCAGCTTTTCCACACTGTGCTTATGAAGGCCCTCCTGCAGTTGGTCCATAATATGTATTTTCTCACTATTTGACACCACATAAAACGCCAAAATATAAAATTATTTCTTTACAGTGGTGACTTCCTAGAGTCACTACATGATAATGTAAGGCTACAAATCAAGAGACAACATAATTTTGGAATTTTGGTTATTCTTAGAAATTAAGAGTTCTCCAAGCAATACAACTTACAAGTATGGTCCTTCCCCTGGTAACCCAGAGTCATTTTCTTATATGACAGAAGAGAAGAGTCATTTGGAGCTGAAACATCCACCCCCTTCAAACTCCCCTTCCCCAGACGTGCCAGGCAGAGTGGGAGCCTTCCCCCATCAGCATCTGTGCCTCCTGCTCCTCACCAGAGCTGCAACCTGGCTGCGGGCCCTGTGCCCCCGGGGAGCTCAAGTCTTTTGATTCAGACACCCCAGGAAAAACAAAGCTCTCCAAAGCCTAAGCACCAGCTTTGTATTACAGACAAAGTTCAACTGCTCTCACAAAGAGTTGATGTTGGCAAGCACCACTAGGCTAAGTGTAAAGTAAACGGAACTTTTAGGGGTCACTCATTATTTGACTGCAAAACCAGGCAAACAAGTAATTGTTAGGCTTTCTACCCTAAAAAACAAATAAGCCAGATCCAAGGGCAGAGTTTCACCAGATGCTAACATTAGCAAGGATGTCAGCTGACTTCTTCCCACCCCAAAACTAAGATCATCTATGATGCTGATGATGATGAACAGGACACCTTGAAAGACTTAAAACAGCGTCACAAAAATTAAGGAAGATGGCATTAATGATTTAATTATCTGGTCACCTCCAGTCACACTGGCACAACTGACAGTTTGGTTTCATAATCAACAGAAAAGCCACTCTGAATCCACCCTTTTTCTGAACAGGACAATCTTGCCCTTTCCTCTTCTCCCACATTCCCACTCCTTCTGCCAACACTAACTATTGTGCAAGAGCAGGACAAATCAACACCAGGGATCTGATCCAGGTGAAAACTAATCCAACAAGAAAGCAAAAGCAACAGTGTGTAGCCACGGGGGCAAGAGAATAACAGAAACCCACATTTCCATGAGCACAGAGACAGTGCCAGGTCAGCCTAAGCCACATTACCCACTGGCTGCCACTGACCCCACTCCCTGGTACTGTTACTTAAAAAAAATAACAAGATCTCAAAAAGACGGTCTTAGTAGAGACTTCAGAGATCTGGATGACAGGCATGACAAGTCCCAAACACAGCACAGGGAATGGAGGTTGGAGAAAAACCCCAGAGCCGAGGATGGAGCAGCACAGAATGGAGGCAGCCATCAGGCCAGACAGACTGGCTTAGGAGAGTAGGTGAAACTGCACCCTCATTATTCTGTGGTTCTGCAATTACCAAACTTCAAGGCAATCCAAATATGCATATGAATGATGGAGCAGGTAGAGGTGGATCTTTATAAAGAAAGGATTATTAGTGCTTGTGAATTGTCCATTCACCTCAAGGGGCTATTCCCAAATAAAAAGGAGCAGCCCTTGCCATAGCCTAGAACAAGGGCTTTGAGGAGCTGGAGATGCTTATTCATCTCCGTGGGTGTTCTCGCCCACCCTCTTCTCCCCAGGGCTGCAGTCTCGAACAATTCGAGAGGTAAGAGGTGCTCATTCATCTCAGTGGGTGTTCTCACCTACCCTCTCATCTCCCTAGCCTGCTACCACAAAAGGACTTTCAAGCCTAAGAGAGGGATCCTTCCTGATGTGCATTTTCACAGTGCTTCGCTGTGACAGGACCATGCAGAAGGCTCTGGACACCTGTCCACACACCCAAACACAGCCACGGCAGTGTCCTTGTGTGAGACAGCTGAAAGACAAAGTCCACTTGTTGAATTTGTTCAACAATGGCCAATGGAAAGACATGTTGGACTTTTTTTATTTAAGGCTGCATCCAAAATATGAGCGATACAGGTACAGACATGCACACACACAAAATTCTAACAGAAATTGTGGCATCTGAGGACTGAAATAGAAATAAACCATAATTTAAGAAATCTTTCAACAAAGTGCCCCTCTTACCCTTTCATTTTACACAAATAAAAAACACACGGATCAAAATAACTGTTAATCCAGGGAGAACTGCACAACAATGTAAGGCGCAACTATTCGTTAATTAATTACACCAGAAGGACTATGCACAAACAAGAATGCATTAAACTATCCATAACTGAACACGAGAATACACAGCACTGACACGCGTTATATCAGAACGGAAGGAGGCACAGAAGGGACACCGTGAGGCTCCCCAGGTACCCCATGTGCAGGTGAGCGAAGGCATCCGCTACTCAGGTGTGTCAGGAAACACATCCATGGGCTGGACACACACATCCAGATGCCCCAGGCGAATGGGAATACGCTCTAACAGCTCGGCACACACACACAGCCCCACGCACGGAGCCGAGGGTGCCGAAGGGAAGGAACAATTCCCGGCCGCAGGCTGGAGAGCAGGAGGGCCCAGCCCCACCTGGAGCGGCCAAGGGCCGGCTGAGGGGACAAAGGGGCGGCACAGCTCCCTCCGCCTCGGCCGCAGCCGGGGACATCGCGCCGGGGGCGGCCTCGCGTGTCCCGTGTCCCGCGCGGGGGGCACGGCCCGGGCCCGGCCCTGGGCCCGGCCGGGGCCGCCGGGGGTCGGGGCCGCGCGGCCGCCGCCATTTTGTGGGGTGGGCGGGCAGAGGTGAGGTGGGTGAGGGCACAGGCACCGTGCATGGTTCTGCACATTCCTGGACCGGGTAGATATTACTGCTGCTTCCATTACTGCCGTTCGGACAGAGCAGTGTGGTATCTTCTGTGTTAAAAGTATACACACAGGCTCACTTGGGTTGGAAAACGCCTCTGGAGTCACGGAGCCCAAGCTATGCCCAGCTCGTCAAACAGACCGTGGCACTGAGTGCCACATCCAGTCTTTACTCACACACATCCAGGAGCGGTGACTCCATCACCTCCACTCCACCACACGCTGCAATCCATTCAGAGTAGTCCAGCTTCAGGGCTGTTAAAAGGATGTGTTACAGAGTTCTGTGTCCCTGCTGACTCTGCAGAGGGGACAGCTGCTGTTTCCAGCGTAGATCACACGGGCCTGGGTCCAGCCATGGACCATCTGTGGGACTACTGGTCATTAAATGCTTTGTTTCATCCATCCGTGTTCTGAACAGTTCAGTCTTGCAGTAGCACTTCCCTATAAACACAGTTTCATACCTGCAAGCAGGAACAGCAACTGCAGGAATTCAAACTTCAACTGTTTACAGAAAGATCCCATAGAAACATTTTAAGTGCCCAGCACATTTCACCATCCAACCTTTTGCCCACTTGGTGGAAGGCTGTGACCCACGTATTTTTTAATGCACATTTGTTAATGGCCATAACAGATTCCTGCCCTTCATGAGCACCCTTGGTCCAGGGCCTGAATGACCACATTGGTCCTTAAATGACTGACACACAGAAGAGCCTGAAAAATATTGTGTATTATTCAGATGAGGTTTTAGATAATAAAAGCAAAAAAGACCAGGAAACAAACCTGCAGCTTTCACAAATGGTTAATTCTGCTTTTAAAAATATTTTCCTCTCCTGCTGTTGTTTTAGGAGCAGACTGCTGTACTCCAACACTAAGATATTCCATTTCTACAATACTTGGAGCTCTTCAGGCCGAAAATTGCTGTGAAACATCCTGCCAAGATGATGATTCGTATTCTTGCCATTTCTTCCTAATGCATGCAGGAATCCTCACTTGCAATATAAGAAAGCAGCAGGGAAAAGCAGCATTTATTTAGCTTAATTTAGCAAATGATTCAGTTTATTTACAAAGCTCATCTTTCTGCTGTTCAAACGCCTGTTGGAAATGCCAATGGAAAATGGTTCCATTTGATACCTTTTTGGTGTCCTGTTATTTGCAATATTTTAATCTGGAAGGTGATGAAGTCAGGCTGGGCTTATCCTGATTTCTGTAGAAATTGTGGTCTCAACAGAACACAGAAGCCAGCAGACCCTGGAGCAGTGGAAGTGCAGTGTGAGAGGTGAAAGGCTCCATCCTTAGCTGGGAAGCTGGAACCCAGCTGCTCTCGAGGCTGTTGCTGGCAGAGCAGAGCAAGATCTAACTGACCTGGAACTGGCCATGGCTCTGTGCTGGCCAGGTTGGTGTCACTGCCCTGCACCAAAATCCAGGCAAACCCACACCAGCTGAGCCAGCTCAAATTGTCATGTGGTAGCAACAGGGCCCAGTCCCCTCGTGTGAAACTGTAACAGGGACCAAACACTGATAAACCACTCTGCCACTGTCTTCTTTTGTCACAGCTCCCAGTGCCTGAAGCACGGGTGCTCCTCTGGTTGTGAATCTGCTTCCTCCTTTTCTTCCTCTAAAGGACTGACTCATTAGCAGTACCAAATGATTGCATTAATTATCTGGGAGATAAGTGATGCAATGAAATGTTGAGCCTTCCCACATCCAAACCACAAAATGCCATTCTCCTTCTCTCTGTGGAGATTTCGCCGAAGGATCCACATTTTCAAAGAGAGGAAGGGCCTCAAAGCACAAGTTCCTCCTTCTGCCAATAGAGGAGCTTCTCACCAGTCCTGGGCTCCAGAGCATGCTGAGCAAACAGGGAGAAGTCAGTATGGGAACTGCCTCCTGTCTATTTAACTGTGAATTATCTGAGCTGATCATTTCTACAAATTCACTTCCTAGCTAACGTGCACAGGCAGAGGAAATGTAGGCTTTAATGAAAATCCTTAATCTTAACTCTGAGTGTAGCATTTTCCTTGCCTGGCTATTCATTTCAGAAGAGTTGCCATGGGGTATTTATTATTTTGAGAAATGTTTGTGATTTCGAACTTCATACTTAGAATGGCCAAAATGTAAAATAACTTAATCATATGCTCACTCCACAGTAGGTTATTAATAATTTCTTAGCTCACTAGAACAACTTAGATCTGAGATGTTAATTAATTTACCTCTGCTTATGCTGGTCAGCTTAACAATCTTGTATCTCTCAGTTTGACTAAAGAAAAATATTTAAATCTGTTTCAGATGAAAAGTCTCAGAGAACCAATGTTTGGGTGGCAATCACTCAGACTAATGGTCATTTATTTAAAAACAATTGTTTCCACTGTAGCTAAAACTATGAAAACAAATCTTCCTGCCTAGCATTGTATAAACATTGTACAAAATGTACATTTTGGGACAAATTTGAATCCAGCTGTGCCCCTTTTATTTTTGCATTTTTAGGTTGCTCTCTGCCTCCACTCCCCCATACAGCCAGCCATGGTTAGCTGGAAGCCAGAATTTATTCTGCAAACACAGGCTCTAAGAACACAAACTTGTTTAAGCTGAGACCATATTTGGAAGAGATCTGGGTCAAGGAAAATAATCAAAGGAAAGTGCATTCCTGGAGCATCACGTGAGGAGGCCACAGCGCGCACAGGGCCCGGCGCTAACGCTCAGGGACACCCGCAGTGCCTCCCTGCCCCTGATGCTCACCCTGAGAACCACCTCAGCAGCAAACTGGGGCACTGCCAGGCCCTTGGAAATGAGCTGATCAGCAGCACACCACCAACAGTACCATGGCCATGGCAGAAAGTTAAAAACTAATCCAGGCCAGCTCCACAGGCTCCATCCTCACAGCCACAGGTACCTGTCTGTAACCCTGCCACTACTCTGGCTGAAGTCATGACCATTTCTTACAACTGTAAACATGCCTGAAGGACTGAAACACCAGAGTGTTCTCGCACTCCCTGAAATTCCAGCATTCTTTTTCTTATTTTAGGAAGATCCCAAATCCAGCCTTTGGTGTTTGTTTTATATTTGGCTGCCACAATGGCAGAATATCAGGAAAACTTTGCTGAAAAAATTTTGTTTTTTCTTCTACTTGGAAGACTTGAGTATGAAAACCCCCTACAGATGGTACTTTTAGCCTCTGAATATTTTATTTAATTAGCAGCCAAATGCACATTAACTAAATTGCAGTGCTTTAAATGTACAAGTAAAATCTCAAGCAGCCAGCACAGGGAACAGCTACAGAACATGCTAGCTGTGATCAACACTCACTGTCCAGGTTTATGTTTACAGCATAAAGTCATCATGCAAAACAGGCCTTGAGCTGCCCATTTTAAACAAAAGGTGGCACCATGAACCATTAGTTCAGGGAATATAAGTCTGAACTGTGATAGCACACATTTTTATCTTGCTGTGAATTTTTTTCCCCCACACAAAATACTGGATTTAGTCTCTCCTGTTTTCATGACTTGGGCATTAATCCTTCACAGGGGTGGTGCTGGGGGGTTATTGCTGTTTGAATCTCTGGTGGGTCACTTGCATGGAGAATGAGGGAGCTGGGCTGGGAGCAGGGGTCTCACTCTGCCTCCCCTCCCTGGTGCGAGCTGCTGCACAGTGACACCACCACATTATGTGACATGCAAGAGAAAGACAATTCGTTATCCAGTGCCAAATACTTTTATCACTTATCCACCAAAAACATCACTGCTCACTCACTGAGAGCATAAAGGCAACCTTGAAAGCTGGTAGCATTTTCACCTGGGCAGGTAACAGAACAAGCTCTGCTTATGTGTATTTAAAAGGAAAAAACTAGAAAAATCAGCATCCCTGTGCTCTTCCCACAACTGGCAACGTCAGTCTGACCTGGGCAGATTCCCTGGAAAGCAGCCAAATCACAAAGTTTATAAAGATCTTGTCTAGATCCATGGGCATGCTTGTGAAGAACTACATAGAGCTTCTCATTATGGAATTCTATCTTCTCCAAACTTTTACCCTCATCTTGTTTCCATTGTTTATTTCCCCGTGTATTTTTACATTTGAGAGTTTCTTTTCCCCCAGCTTTTATGCATTTTGCTCCTGTTTTCATGTATCCAAACACCTTCACTGTGACTTTCTTAACTGAGTCTGGGCTGTGTGGCATTGCATTTCCAGCACAAAAACAAAAGTACAAGCTGTCTGTTCACATCACCCTTCTCCAAACAGCATGAAGTTAACTGTCATAGGAAAAACCACAGGAGCAGTGCAAATGCAGAAAACAGAGGAGCTATTCAGAAAGACAGTTTCTGAAAAATATACAGTGAAATTGCTTTTATTTTTGCTGGAATTAAAAAAACATAAGAATATTGACATTGCATTTAAAACCCCCAGGAAATTAAAGATTATACATTTTTGCATCTCTGAAACCCAATGAGTATTTCCATCATGCCTTTTTTAGGAGAGATCAGTGTATGAATATTTTGAACCAGGACTTTTAAAGACATGTCAGGCTGTCCAAATTCTGCAGTGCTCTTCATTAACTACACAAAACGTGTCACTTCTGGGAAGGAACACTGTCCAAAAGTTAGACAATTCAACAAAGAATTTCTAGGACAGACATCGAACCCCAGTCCTTAAGAGAAGGAAAACATGTATTTAAATGTAATCACAGAACTTTAGTCTGGGATTTCTGTTTTAAGTTTTGAGAAGTGTTACTGTGTGTGCTGCTTCTCTCTGCTCTCCTCCATGTATTAATACTGGCAAGTACTACATTAGGAGTGTTCTTATCCTAAAAGTAGGTTGTTAAGCTGGTATAGTCATTCCTTTGCTTCCTCCCTTTACTGCAAATAAGGTACACTGACAGGGTAATGGACAGTTGTATGCATACACGAAGAGCCACTTAAATTACCTGAAGTCTGGCAAGAAAAGTTGTGAATTTATACAGCCATGATGCAGATTGTATGATTTGTCTTCAGCAGGGTTAAAGCAGTATATACACAGCTGGTTTAAAATGACACATCTCTTCCAGTGTGTCAGGTAAGAAAAGCTTTCTATGAAAATCCTTTTGAAAGTCATCATCTTGAAAGTCTTGCAGCTGCTAGAATGAGACAATTCAAATTGCTACTGCTTTGGCTCCAGGCAAGCAGATAGAAGTTAATTGCTTAGGAGTAGAGTCCATCATGAATCCTACTGGTTATGGGGATGAGCCCTCAAAAACATCAGCCTTGCCTGTCCCAGTAGCTTATTGACTGCAATGATAGTATTTGTGGAATTCATTCATAAATATCACTATACACTTTTACTTAAAGCCACGTCCTAACAGTAATAAAGATGACAATCCTGGGGGAATAATCACATTAAATGTATATATAAGAACACTATAAAAGAGTGACAAAGTTGTATTTCATTACAAAAGAGGTTTCTCTTTTTTTTTTTTCCCCTGCGTATTCCTTTTTAAACTAAAACAGGCTTTCATTCTTATGTCACCAAATGAGGGGAAAAAAAATCAAATCCTAAAATTCTGATGTTTAGAAAAAAACAGGAAAACTATTGTCGTACTACAAAACATTTCACTTTACAACAACCCCAAAGAGTTACCTATTACATGGATGATAAAGAAAAATGGGGACATGAGAAGGATAAAATCTTAAAAACGAGATCTCAAGTATTTTTGGATAAAATTCTCTACTCTGATCAATGCAAGATTCTCTGACCTTACGGGGACATTTGTACAGGGAATGAATGTGTGTGGAACCAGCCAGAGAGATGCTATGGATCAGGAGAAAAATCCTGCCTTTATTTGGGTGTTTTATAATTTTCCAGTATAAACTGATGTGTGAACCATTTCAACAATATGAAGCAGGAACATTCTAACAATTTCCAACACAAATCCCAACACTTTCATTTTACTTAACAGCATACTGTCTGTCGAAGAAATTAAATTTCTTTCATATTCTTTATAATGAGAAGTGTATAAACTGTACTTTCAAATTAAATCATGTTCCACCAAAACTGGTCTGGCTTTAAGACTGATAACTTTAGTGGAGACAATTAAGATGCTTCAGCAAGTATCAATTTTCTGTTAAAAAAATGTCCACAAGATGAAATAAAAAAATTTCTTAATTTACAATAAGCAGTGTAAACAGCAAAAACAACAGAAGCCACAAAGTTTCACGCACCAGCTGCCAGCAGACAAATAACTCCAAATAACTCCAAATGCTCATAGAACTTTGTATCTTCCTTTGTTGGTTGGTTGGTAAGAATTTTGCTGCAAATAAAGAAGAGGATAATCACAGTTAAAAGTGAAGATGGATAAATGAATTGCAATGAAACCCCACTAAGTTATTTGCTGGGTATGTTGTAAAGCTGCAGCAAACCAGATCTCTCAAAACATATAAAATATCAAAATGAGGGGAATTATCCTCTCCCCTGCCTGATGGTGTTGAAATTAGGAAATTTATTGGGACCCAACACTTTGAGGGGTCTTCATCCAAAAAGCTCTGTCAATGTGTTATCTCCATCTGCTGGCTGGTAGCAGCTGTGTTCTGATTAAGCAATGCCGTGGATTTTTAGGCTGTTCAGGAAACAGTGTTTTTGAGATCTGTAGGTCCCAGTCCCTGATATTAATAAAACCTTATGCCAGAGCATCAACATTTGCAGAAGGCAATCTCATAAAGCATACATTAAGGCACTTTCCCTCTGCATTCTGGATATTGCACTCACCAATCTGATGAGCTCCTCTTTTATAAGTCGTGTGATTTCTGCCTTTGCTTTCTGTACAGCAAGTTCATTGGCACCTGAAGATAAAAATATGTATGATAATCTTAAACACTTTCTGTATACAAAGCCTACAGCATAAAAACTGCTGTGTACTTTCAGAAGCACAGTAAAATTTGCTGAATATCCTCAGCTATTTGATGAAGAACACTCTATTGCACAGAATTCCAAAGCCTGACTCTTTTAAAGAAGATACTTCAGTCATAAATGATACTGTTCACAAATATGTAGGATTCGAGGTTTCTTGAGAAAAACTCAACCATCATGACATTTGCCAAGTTTTTCTTGTAGTAGTTGATGCAATTTCTTATACCTTTAACAGCCTAAACAGAATTTTATTTTCTTCCTTATTTCACACTGGCACAGACCTCCTTGTGCTAATTGTTCTTCCTCTATTCTTTTCCTCTCCTCCAAACTGATTTCATACATTAGTTGTTGTTCTGTGGCAGATGAGGAGAAGATTCTCTGTGATCCCCATGGATCACTTGATAAGTGCATAAAGATAAACAAGTGTTTTTCAGTAATTGCCAAGTAACTGCAGTGAGTCTGTAACTCAATGTCCAAACACTGACTACAGAAATTCCATGCCTAATTACAAAACTAGACTCATATCTTTAACAGAAATATTTACAAAAAGAATACATACTTTCTATAGCCAAATAAATCTTTCGTTCTCCTTCCTTGGGTTCTTTGCCTGGAGGGAAGTAAGTTCCCCTGATTGTAATGGCAGCTTCAGAATATTCACTGATTCTCTGCAGTGCTTCTTTGGAGGTAACTTTCCATCTGGCAGTCTGCAGGGTGAAGGACATGAAAGGATCAACAAGGAGAAAGGCACTACACAAAATGGCAATCCATTAGTTCTGCCAGCATGGGCGGAACCTCAAAGCTCAATACAGGGAATTTGTACTTGATACTGTGAAATATAAATCCACTGAATAACAGATGAGTTAGATCTGAACAGCAATATTTTGAACGGCATAAATACTCAGGTACAGAAAAATGGGCAAAGAGTTGCATCTGTCATGGCAGAAAAGCCTTTGCAAAAAACATCAGACAGTGGCAGAGATTTGGGTATTAGAGAAGTGGGTAGAGGGTGAAGAGATTTTTGTCTGACAATGAATACTTGTTTTTCTGATACTCTCTGGAATAAATCCAAGGCATTGCATTTATATAACCTGAGAAGTAATCACAGTTAATGTAGCAATTTCAATTAGGTATGATCAGAAATAGAGACATAGTATTTTACTGGTGTAAGTATGAAGAGAGTTTTTGTTAAATGATGGTCATTTATACTTGACTATAGCAAAATGGTTACTTACCTGTGGGAAGTCATTGATCTCTAATTCTTCTTCATATCTCTTGAAGGATTCATTCTGTCCTCCATCCTGTTTCTCTTCCTCCTGCTTCTCTATGGGTACATAATTGAGCTTGGCATTGATTTTCTCTGCCAGTTGCTCTGCAATGGTCTTGGCAGACACAGTAGGAGCCTGAATTGTGCCTCCTCTCAGGATAGCATTTGTAGCCTGCTGCATCACATCCTGTAAAAGCACAGGTCCATACTGAGAACAAGGTAGAAAAAAGTCCTATATAAACCAATAAGGGTTTCATTAAAGCTCTCTATGTCATATAATGGTCTACATAACAAATACATTCTCCAGACTTCTGCTCTTCCTTCCTTCCTCTCAACAACTCCCTTCACACCTGCAAAGAAAAGATCTTTTGTGTTTTCAGCTTAAAATATCTTTGGACGTCACAGAACAATTAAGCTCCATCTAAACACATTGTACATCACATGTACATCTCAGGCTTCAGCTGGGAAAGATGTTCTGCAACTCTGCCAAAGCTGACAAAACTAATTGTGTAATGTTATCAGTAATGAATTAACTCTTTTCCAGGGCAGACAAAGCATTTATGGTTCTATAACAAGTCTTATAAACAAATCAGCTCACCTACAAGTCCTATGTAAGTGAGTTAGCCCAGCCTAAATGAGATAAACAATGCAGTATGTTACTAGTGTGCAGAAACACTAAATCAAATGGCAACCACAGAACAAAGAACTGAACAACATTTATTAAAAAACAGTAACATTGATCTTTAAACAGCCTGACCTTAAAATGGAAGGGAACCATGACTTGTGCCTCTGCTCCAAGATTCTTCTGGGCATTGATTCTCAAAGCCAATCTTTTAGCAATTTCCAGTTTTTCTGCATTCCCAGCTGATGGTGTAGGAGCATTTGATGTTCCTGGTGCTGCCATGTCTTTTACTCTTTTCTTTGAGTTGAACATGCTTTCAATTTGTTCATCAATCTAAAGAAAATAACAATTATTTGATCACTGCATTTAGCACTATATAATCTTGTAATCATAAAGAAAGAAACACTAAGGGACATTTAGTTTACATGTTCTTGAAGAAAGTAATATTGTATAAATGGTAGAAGCCTGCCCAAAACCACAGCTCAACAAAAGGATGATCTAATCAGGAAAAAGTCTGAACACAGTGTTTACCTGCAAGGTCACAAAAAGGAATCTATCCAACATTAAGAAAGGAATTTAGTAAGATTTAAAATAGAAAATGCTACCATGAATGTCTTTAAAACACTTCAAATAAGAATATATTTTCAACGGAGGACCATTGTTCTATTTCATTCATGCAAGATTAATATCCCAAATAGTTTATGTGACATTTACATAACTACACAGGTTAAGTGTAAAATACCAGTAAGTCAAAAGGAGACACTGAAAACCTTCCTAGATCTTGATCTTCACAGCTGTATCTCTATATTTGAAGAATACGTGCAGTCAGTAACAAAGGTCACAGAATAATAGAAATCCATGCACTCTACAATGTATTATGCAACCTACTGGGGAAGAAAATCAAATGTATTGTATAAGCAACTTAAATCCTATTCCCAAGTGCTTACATCAACAGCTGTATCTTCATCATCTGAATCTTGCAAGCCAAGAGCTGCTTTTTGTAGCTTCTTTCTTTCATTAGCCAAAGCTTGTTCTGTTTCATCAAATTTAAAACCTTTGCCAGAGAATCCACTGCTTTTTTTAATCAGCTTTCCCTCCTGAAAACAAAAATATGTATTATCATACTTAGAAGTTTCAAGTCCTAGTTCTCATAGTCATAAAATAACTTTAAAAAGCAAATCCTAGCACATTCATAAAGTGCTTCAAATTTAAAAGCTGCATTTCAAAATGAAATGTAATTTTAAAAACCTATGTTAATTCAGCAGTGACAGTACCCTATTGGGATTTTCTGTAAGTATATATTTTAAATGCTTTTCAAATGCAGTTAAAAAAACCCTCAATTTTTTTATATCAGAAAAAACTCCAAAGTCACTCTTTTCAACATGAGTGAGATCCTCTGATGGTGAGAGCTCAAGAAATAATCATACAAATTCTGTGAAAGGGCTTCAATATCTTGTATGTGAATTTTGTTAAAAGCCAAAGTGCCTCTTATACCATAGGTATTTATTACATACCTGGTGACAATACTTAAGTTCTCAAGAACAGTTCTTTAAATGACATTCAAGATCCAAATCTAGAGGTCACTGACACACTCAGCCAAGCACACTTGTGTTCCTAGAGAGGTGGCCCATGTGTGTACAGTGGACAACTGGACACATGCATGCACAGGTCCATTAAACCTGGACCAAGCCCCCTACAGAAGAAAGAATTACTTACAGCCTTCTGCTGGTCTTTGAAGTCAGCCCAGAGCTTCTCCAAATCAGAAGGAATTGGATTTCCAGACAATTCCAAAGCCTTAATGATATCACCAGCATAACGTGCCTGATCCTCAGTAATGAAGGTATATGCATACCCCTGGTCAAAATTCATTTAAGAGACAATTAGGAAAAACTCTAAAGACACTGTCTGTAAATGTACTGAAGCATCCTTGCACAGATGCTGGTTTTTGGTCAACGAAAGTAACCACGACAGTCATGCAATAACTCTTTTTTAGTGGAAGTGTAGAATGAATAATGCTACTTTCCAGGAAGCTGATACAGAGGTAATCATCCAAAGAGAGTAAACACTGAAACCTCTCCTTCCAACCAGTGTTGTCATGGTTAAAGTTTGAAAAATTGAAATCTTATCAATTTAGCAGGGCACATTTCCAAAAGTGAAAAACACCCAAACTTTCAGCCACAAATGGGATTTAAAAGAACACTCACACATCAAAAGAACATGTAACTCCCAAATTTCAGATTGCTGAAGTTCAGAACATACTAAAAACACTCTTCCCACCAACAATACGAACGACTCCCTCTGTAGCTATCCCTTGGAACAACTTCATCAAAGAACAAAGAAGGGAAAAATGCCAGTACCAACCAAACCTGACAAGTGAGGGTACATACTTTATTGCCAGCTCGCCCAGTGCGGCCTGCTCGGTGCACATAGTCCTCATAGTGGTTGGGACAGCTGTAATTGACCACCAGCATCAGCTGCTTCACATCCAAGCCCCTTGCTGCTACAGATGTGGCCACCAGAAGTTTGCAAGTTCCATTCTTGAAGTCATTAATGATGCTGTCCCTGTCATACTGATCAATACCTGCAAGACAAATCAGTTAATTATAAAGCTCTGCTTTAAGTCACAAGAATTTGTACACAGGTCAAGGTACCCTCGAACTTCCAACAACCAAAACCGCAAGTAAATAAAACTTAAGTACTTGCACACTTTTGAAGGCAAAATACATTAGCCAAAATAACCTCTATTATTTAGAATAACTTTTAATTGTTCAACTACCATGTTTTCCCCATACCAAGATCCTCAAAAGGTTTTTTAATATTATTTTCTATTTTGTACTTCAGCTGAGACCTCATCTGGAGGCTTTGTCCATTCTCTAAAGGCAACAGAAATCTCCAGAGAACAAGAATATTTTTCCCTCTTCCATTGCTGAATTCCTGCTGAACAGTGATTTTGTACTTACTGATTTTATATAAAACACTCTAAAAAAATACTGTAAGTTTTAAGATACCCTGGGACGGATAGCATTGTAAAGAGATTTTTCTCCTCTTGCTACATCCATTCTATTACTATTTGATAGAAGAAAAATAAAGTGACAACTGCTGTTACTGTGGAATCTCAAATAAAAATATCATGTGATACTCCCCAATGGCACTCACTACTCTGCAATAACAAGCAGTAAAATTCCCTGAGAGGTGTTAGCTCTAAGTCCTCCTGCACAGACACAAGATTTGGCATCTGATGACATCTCAGAGAGAACAATGAAGAGTAATTACACAAAACTATCATGACTATTTCAAATTAAGAGACAATTATCCTCCCCAATTACAAAACAAAACCTACTTATGAAGAAGTAATAAAATTGGTACTATACAGGAACGAAGTGATTTTTAACTACTGGATACCAACATCCTAGCTGGGAGTAGTTAATATAAATCCTTAAATTTGCAGATTACCTCCATGGAGAGACAAGCAAGGATAAGAGGCCCTCATTAAATCTTTCAACAACCCATCAGCATGTTCTTGCTTATCTACAAATATGATAACAGATCCTTTCTCCTGATAATGTCCCAGTAGCTCCAGTAACTTCAGAAATTTGTTCTCCTCTTCTATGACAATCTGGAAAAAGACATACAAAAGAGTATAATTTGTATCTTGAGTCATTAAACAAATCCAGAATGTATAAAAGTAAAAATCACCAACAGGAGATGACTTTTTCAGGCTGTTCCAACAGCTAGTGGTAAAACAGCTGTTCAGCTTAGTGCTAAAAACCAACTTTAAAAATCACACTGCATTTGCAGATTAGGGTGTTAATTTATTCTAAGTTCATTTTTAATAAGGCCACGAAACTTCTAAAAATAAAAGCTGTGGGTATATTGGGTTATGTTCAACATTGCTGGGAACAACCTTTTGCAAGCAAACGAGAAGATAGGCGAGGCAGATGTATCACACTCACCACGTGTTGCTCCACATCAGAACAGACCACACTTCTGCCTCCAACCTGCACCTCTATGGGTTTACTGAGGATCCTGCGGGCCAGGGCCTCCATAGCTCTGGGGAAAGTAGCAGAGAACATGACAGTCTGACGATCAGGCCTGACGTTGTCTACAATGCGCATGACCTGTGGAGAGAGAGCATTCCCTGTTAACGTCCAACTGCTCCAACTCCATCTCACACTCATACAAAGCTGTAATCTTTAAAGTCAGGGGGTATTTGCACCTCCCAGACTATAAAACATTCTTTACAGATTTCCACGAGGCACCAAGCTGCTGGCATTGGAAGACGGCAAAACTTGCTGCATTCAGAAGGAAGTTGCATGGCAGCATGCAATCTGGCAGCAGCTCAGCAAAAATCCAAGGAAATGCAGCAGAAACCCTACAGCTCAAGAGACAAATAAAAGGAATTCTCCTAGTTTTGGAGTACAGTACTGCCTATGACAACTGGAAGAGCCCTGGATATCCAAAGCTCTCAGCAAGTCAGCAGCATTTCCAACATTTTGTTCTTATCTCTTGCCAAGAGACATCAAAGACTTTATAAACGGACTACAACTACTAACACAACACCTGTATAAAGGAATTACACAGGGATACCATATGGCCACAAGTATTCAAAAGGAGTGTGTAAAACACTCTGTGTATTAGAGAAAAATCTAAGCTATACAGGAATTCATTGAAAACAAAAAAGAGAATCACACAATGGTTTGGGTTGGAAGGGACTCTACAGATCTTCCAGTTCCAAGCCCTTGCCATGGTCAGGGATACCTTCCATTAGATGTGAGGATAATGTGATGTTATAATAATGTGATAATAGATAGGAAAGTAACAGAAATATTACAGTCAGCTTAAACCACTGTCCATATGCGGCACATCCTTTTGAACATCCACTGGCAGTGTAATAATAATGTAGCACTGCAAAACCCTTGATGTGAAAAACAGTCTCTTTTGGCACCACCCCTCATGTCATGAATTACCTGAGGCTCAAACCCCATGTCAAACATTCTGTCAGCTTCATCAAGTACAACATATGTGACTCTACGGAGGTTTGTCACCCGACCTGTGAAAGGAGAGGAAAAAACACATGGGAAACAAAATCAAATGGAAATCTAGTTTCCCTTAGGAATATTTTTAAAAAATGTTATATAGTCTCACTATCTTCTAACAAAGACATTAATTAATTTTTTTAAAAATTCACTAAATGTGAATTTTAATGTTCACACTTTAATCACACATACATTCTGGGAAATGTGTAAGTATGCACAAGGCCCTTTTAGTTTGTCAAACTCTTCTCTTGCATACCATCATAGGGCCAGAAGAACCTGTAAAATTCAGAAAACTGCCCTCGCCAAAACACATCATAAAACTAAGACTGAGCTGAAGCAAGGAGCCACATCAGCCAGTATCTGACAGCGGCACCTAGGAAAGAACATATTAGAGATTACAGCGCATGTGTGGAAGGCAAAGCCCAGTGCTAACTGCTGCAGCCTCAGAAAATTCCTTTATACACAATCTGTAATGCTTCCTTGGAATTAAGAATAACTATATGAGGACAACCATACTAACTCTAGATCACTGCTAATAATAGGCATAAAACAGAGTAAGCAGTCTTTTAAAAATAACTTATATAAAGATTAAAACCTACCCAGTAATACTACTGAACTTAAAATCAAGAACCACCCCAAACTCTGGGACAGGTTGAAATAAAATAAGCAAGTTGTGTTTCTGTGAACATTTTGAAATCACAATGGACAGGATAACTAGCACCCTTCCCAAACAGTGAAGAGACTCCCTTTTATGAGAAGGATTTAACTCAAGGGTTTTAGAATCATACTCTCAAACAATATAAACACATTCAGTTCCACACAGCTGTGGAGTGACACCGCCAAATGCTCTCTGAATGGAAAAGATTTGTCACATTTTCTACAACTATCACTCAGACTTGTGCCTATCAAACTACAGAAGAATTTGGTCCTCTCAGCTTCAGCAAATTGTAGCTGAACCCTCAAATTATTTAAGACATTACGCGCTGCATTTTTTAACATATGGAGTTCAATATTAAGGAAGAAAGCAAGTATTCCTTATATCTACTACTATACATTTAACATCTTAACACTTTCATCCCCAAATAATAACTTTGTAAAATTACTTGGGAACAGCATTAATGTACCTACCTTTGACGATTTAAGTCTTGGAAGCCCAGTTCTATATGTCTTGAAGGTACTTTTTTCACAGAAGTTAAATAATGTCAACAGTTTAGTAGAGGTTTTGATGTGGAATAATTTAATAATAAAACTTTATCTAATAAGCATGCAATGGTTACACTAGGACAAAACCTCTTAAAGCTGCAGTGGCTCAGTTTAATCAATCTGAATATCTGATATAAGGTCAGTTCTTTTACTGCTGAGCAGGTATTTAGGGAGGGCTTCTTTTTCTGCTTTTTAAAGCCAACAGATAAAGGCAGAGTCAGATGCTCTTGTAAAGCGGGGAACTGCTGAGCTACTCTAGCACGGATCAACGGGCAGACAAAATAAGCAAATCTTACATAACCTTTATCTAAATGACTCCAACTTAAAAAATTTGGACCAGCACATTTCAAGTTTAACAATGATAAGCATTCTCAAAAACTCTTCAAGAATGTAGTATTTCCTGTCCTCCCCAAAAATGTCAAATCAATATATGCTTAAACCTATTATTAGTGCTATATATTCTCAATAGCTATACAGTGCAGCCTGAAGAGATATAAGAAAATTCCATATGACCATTTATCAAAATACATGATCTTTTGAATCTGTTAGAATTACACAACAAATGTAAAAAAAAATCTCCAAAGGAAAAGGTTTTCTACTCACCATTGTTAGCTGCTAACATGTCAATCATACGTCCAGGTGTGCAAACAATAATTTCAGCACCTCTTTTGAGTTCAGCTATCTGATTTCAAAACACCGTAAACAATCTATTAGTTTTTGCTTTGTGATTTCTTTCAGATTTTATTAAACATAAATCACCTTGCAAAAAAGAAAACCACCTAGGCTGTAATACATCTGTTCTACTAAGGTAAATTATGTAAAGATTTTAATTAGCAATTTCTTCAAGTCTTTGGAGAACTTTGCTTCCAGACAGAGTAACCCCTGACAGTGTGAGTTACACCACCTGAAGCACTTTTAATGAGGATATGACTTCAACACACTTAAGAGCCTGTAAGAAATGTCAGTGTTACATCATGAACAAGTGATAGCAGACACACCACCTTCCACCACAGATGGTCACTCCTGTTGTTTCCACAAATGGGTGGGGTGGAGGTGTGGAAAACCTTGAAATTAATCTCTAAGGTACTTCAAGATGCAACATTTGATAATGCAATAAACAAAAGTTATTTTCTGGCTTTTGTTATCTTAAGGGGAACGCACAGAAAAATACAGCTTCCTAGTAACTTTCAAACTATTATATCCCACTAATAATGCAATTTTAATTTAATGTTCAGTACATACATAAAGAGAAACAGTCTGAAATTTTTATGGATCATATCTGAGACTTTCCAGGATCATTATTGTTTAAGACTAAGTTACATGCAAAGCTTTTGTATTACTACCATTTCCACCAAGAAAATCTATAATGAAGACTACAAATGTACTGGATTAATGGAAAAGAAAAAGCAACTAACTTTGCTACAAAAGAAACACTGACTAATGAAGCCCAAGCACTCTTTGACAAGCCAGGCATGTGTTTTGCATACCTGTTCACTGATTCCTGTTCCTCCATAAACACAGACAACTCGAAGCCCAAGTGTCTTGGAGAATTTCTTGCACTCCTTGGTAATCTGCAAAGCCAACTCACGTGTAGGTGTCATAATGACAGCTGAAAAGCAAAACATTTTCCTCATACATTGCAATATAAGAGATCTTGTAATTTCCACAATAGAAATTAATCTTTTGTAATCATGTTTACAGCAATTTACTTCCTATTTTTAAGAATTTAATTTCAAGGAAAAGATAATTGAGACATTATGAGGCAGGAGTGGAAATCTGGTCCAAGTGTAAAAATCAAGGGAGGAAGGTCTCCCAGATATGTACACAATTGGAGTGCTACTGAAACAACATGAGACAGCACAGTAATCACAAAACAACATTAAAGAGCATGGTGATCTTTAACTAAAAAAACCCCACTTATTGATCAATGGATATTAGTAAGCACTTCTCCCTATAATCAGACAAAGAACTGAAATCCCATCTAAAGCACATACTTGATGTTATATTTAAATAGTAACTTTGAAAATAAAATCTTTTTACCTATGGGACCTTCTCCTTCTTCTAATGCTCTCTGATCCATAATGTGTCTGAACATGGGCAACAGAAATGCAATAGTTTTTCCACTTCCTGTTTTAGCAATGCCGATCAAATCCCGTCCGTTCATAATTGCTGGGATAGCCTGGGTTTGAATCGGAGTGGGCTTCTCATAGCCATGTCTTAAAGAAGAAAAAAAACCATTTTAAGAACAAAACAGAATCTGACAGATGTGAATCATGAAGTTATGCTAAAATTTTTTTACATATACTTATCAGTGCCCTTCGAAAAATACAGATTAAAATGAGCAGGAAAAGCATGATACAAATGGCAGAGGATAGTTAATAACAATAATTCAACACAGAGTGATAAACACTCTGATGACTATATATGTAGCATTTACAGACATGGACATTAGCATTCATTATGCAGCAAAGTAAAAGGTCCTTCTTGTAGGCACAGGACAGAACACAGTGAGCAAAATCAAGGATGATACAGTTCATAAAATGCTTGCTTACTTTTTGAGGGCAGTGAGAATCTTCATGGAAATACCACATTGTACCCAGGTTTTTATGGGTTTGGGACAGCCTTTTCCCTTGACTGTAATTCCCTCCAGCTCCAGCCTGTACACATTGACCTCTGAAACAGAGTTTATCTTTTAACAGAGTCAAACTTGACACTCCTCTACTACCCTGATCAAAAAATTCTTGCTTTGTCCCTTAACATTAAATACTATTTTTATCACTACCAGAAAAACAGCTTTTTGCTTGTTACACATAAACACAGGAGTTAGGTTGAAAGGACTCAGGTTAATTTTCCAATCAAAGCCTCATATATAATTATAGTAAGTTATCAACAATAGAGATGCCCCTGATTTAACATTTTTCTATAGCAAGTTGCTCCAAATGCTTTTTACATTGCAAAGCATTTGCTGTTCCTTAGCACACTGAAATTCACCATTCTTTCCTTCAACAGTACCCAAGGTGTTCTGGTTGTATTTGTCTTTACCTTCTTGAGTCATTTTAGCTAGTTCTGGTACTTCAACATAGAAGTTTTTCCTGAAAGGTTCATATTCTATCTTTCCATGATCCACTGGTTCTAGCAGTTTTCTCTGCTTGGTCTGATAGCCAGTCAGGGCAGTCTGAAGGTCAACCTCCTCCTCTTCTGAAGAATACTGCAGAGATCACAATTTTTGTGTACATTAGGATTAATGAATTATTAAGGTGTTTGGCTTTTCTCATTTCTAGCAAAACTATTCAGAAGCAACAGGTACTTCTTACTGTACTAGACATGAAACTGAAGACATGCTCTTAACTTATGAGTCCCAATTGTTCTTTCCCCTAATGCTTTCATGTTTCTCCCAAACCTTAACTCTTCACCATTGTTCTGTGTCACTTTCACAGATTTACCAATGCCAACTACCAGTCCTGTCATTCAGAAATAATCACTGCCAAACAAAAGAAACAGTAAGAGGAAATTAAGAGAAAGCAGCCAGCAGACTGGTGTCACACAGCTCTGACAGATGCCCCCAGCTCAGCTCTGAAGGAGCACCACTAACACTGGAACTGCAGCCACAGAGCACGGACTGAAGTGGCTGAGCTGCAGGGCCTGCAGGGTGTTGAGTCTGTGACTCAGGCAAGGCTGACCCTCCACAGTCT
The DNA here is from genome assembly GCF_017590055.1 of Onychostruthus taczanowskii. Classification (NCBI taxonomy): domain Eukaryota; kingdom Metazoa; phylum Chordata; class Aves; order Passeriformes; family Passeridae; genus Onychostruthus; species Onychostruthus taczanowskii. The sequence goes on from NW_024498573.1 coordinate 9,493,153, forward strand.
CCTGAGCAGCAAAATACCCACACCCTTCACAGCTCTTCAGGCCAAACACCACACACAAGCACAGGAGGCGAGAACAGGCACTTTGCCTGTTCACAAGAGAAATACAAAACATTTCCATTACCTCCATTGCATCTTGGTCATTCTCCATGAGCTCCCCTTTCTTCTTTTCTGACTCAGCAGCTGCCTTTTTGGTTGTCACCACAGTTACCACCTTGGTAACAGTTGGTCCAGTTTTCTATAAAAAGTGTTTAAAAAAATGAATGCACTAGTGTATAAAACCAAACCCACCCTGTAAAAAACACACAGAATATTTGTACTTCTGGATACATTATGCATTTTATTTCCTATTTACTTAGTGAAATTTTATCAGAATAATGCTCGATAAACAGTTTCACAAAAACACCAGGAAATTGTATTAAAGCAAACATGCATAAAGTGCATATAACTTGTTGCTTTTTTGCACTTCCCCCATTTTCCCCAAGCCGTTTTGCTATTAAAACACAAAGTTATCTCCATCTTTTAAAAGCAAGACATATTTAACAAGTGATTTTACCTTTTCACTCCCACCTCCACCTTTCACACTTCTCATATTGAACTTCTTGACCTCTTCTTTTACTTCTTCCATATAAGCATCTAAAGGATCTAACTCCTCATCTTCAACCTCATTGCCTTCTTTTTCTCCTTCTGCAGTTTCCTCTTCATCATCTAGTAAGAATGAAAAAGATGGGGATAAGAGACAGAGAAAGACACAAGTCCTCACAAATTATTGTCCACCCAAATAACTACAGCCCATTATATTACTATATAATTTTTCCTCATACAAATCTCTCCAGTTGGTTTACCAAAAATGTATCTTAAACCACCTGAAACCATGACCAGATCTGGGCTTTTTTATTTTACAGTTCGCATTCTGAAGAGTAATTAGATGCTTTAAAGATACTGTAATAAAAATATTACTAGGAACAGAAGTATTCTGTTATATGTAAAGAGGTTAAATACCATCATCATCTTCTAAACTCCATTTTTTCCCCTGTTTCATCTCTTCAATTTCTTTTTTTAGCTCTCCTATGTTTTCCATTGCCTTCTTGCGTTGCTCTTCCCTCCATTTCTCCACTCTTTCTTTTCGTTTTCTCATTTCTTCTTCTAGTTTGTTCTGATCAAAATTCTATGACAAAAACCAACCAAAAAGTGAAAATTAATGGCCACTGGCTTTATCCCATGCTTCCTGAAACAAACGTAACCACTGAGTGAGCAAGCTGTAGAAGACTGGATATCTACAAACTTCCTGGTTTAAATTCTTTATCTTTTAAATTTACAAGTGTTAGAAGTCTCTACCTCAGTGGCCACAGCATTTGTGGTAGCATCTTTATCTTTCTCTTCCTCTTTGTCATCTTTGTCTTTTTTCTTTTCTTTGGAAATTTCCACGCCTTCTGTCTTTTCTTTAGATCTGGATCTGAAAGGTAAGATCAAAGGTTTCTTAGAACATTACAGCTTTTCTCAGGGGGAGGATACATATATGATGGACAGAAACAGAATTATAATCACCCTGTTACATTTTCAAACACCTCACAAAACACAATGCTTCCTAGACAACCCTTCCATGTCATGGAACTACTTCCTGTAACTACCAGTAATATAGACTCTAACTTAATCCAGCAATTCACGTGCTTTTGTAACTTCTTCATTTTCAGAGCTCTTACAATTGATACTCCAGTTGTTCTGCGCTTTACTTTACATCTCCTTGAAGTCAGCATTTAGAAAAGAGAACAAATTTCCTGTTTGTGGAATTTCTAGAGAAAGGTAAAGTGATCTAGCATCTTGCCATGGAAGTGTGAGCATCCCCCTAAACACACTGTCCAGTCTGACAGACAAAAGCTCTTCTCCATGGGAAAAGCTACTCATGCAATGCAAACATAACAGGCAGACTTGCACTGAATACAAAAACCATTTATAACAGGTTTTATTGTACTTACTTGCTTCCAATTTAAAAGAAAGCATCTAAATCTAACTTGTGCTAGCTTATGACAATAAATATAAAATTCCCTCTAGCTGATTAAATATCATTAAGTTGTTTTTTTTGGACTATTCTGATACAAAACATACAGTTATTCCCAAAGCTTTTGTGATTCCAGCTTGTCATGATTTCTAGAGTGCCATCACTACTTATGCTGTGTACAGACCCTTGTTATCATTTACAGACTTCCCACTCATTTTACAGCAGAGCCTGACTATGTGCTGTATTCAATTATATCGGAAAACCTTACCAAGATGTATTTAAAAGACAATGACCTGCAGTAAGCTTTTACACATTTCTAAAGCTAAGAACACAAGAATACCTGTTTTCTGCTTTCCTGTTCTTGCTTGGACTGGAGGATCGAGACCGTCTCCCTCTACTCCTGCTCCTTGAGCGCCTCCTCTCTCGGCTCCGGGATCGTCTTCTCTCTCGGCTCCGTTCCCTTTCTCTACTCCTTGAACGTCTGACATGCAACAAAAGTGTCTTTACTTAGCACACGCTCATAGCATAACTTTAGCCTTCTGCTGAGGAACAGGTTGTAAAAGAAACCCACCAATCATCTAGACCACTAAGAACTTACAAACTCCAGCAGCAGCAAGCATTTAATAAGCAAAAAGCCTTAAGCATAGTGAAATCCACCACAGACATCAGCAAAGTAACTAACTGGAGTGGGAGAACATCCATATTCAGTCAGTTCCAGGCCCTCTGGCTGGAGCCGATGTCGTACCTTTGACGCTTTCTGTCCCGCGAGCGAGACCTCCTCTTGTCCCGGCTGCGCGACCTCTCGCGCCTGCGCTCCCGCTCCCGGCTCCTGGAGCGCCTGTCCTCGCGCTTCCTCTTGTCCGCCGGGGAACGGCTCCTGGAGCGGCTCCCGGAGCGCCCCCGGGACGCGGAGCGCTTCCGATAATGCCTGCACAGTCAGAGGGTGAGCATCAGAACCGTGTGCAGCAAGCAAAAAACATCACCTGAACTTCCTGGCCTTTTAAATGCCTAAACTCTTGCAGTCATCTTGCCCAAGTGATTAATATACATACTGTATGTATAGTATACATAATATGCACATACACTCTTAATGACGCTGAAATTAGGATTATTGGGTCATGATTTTCTTTTAGAGTACTACTATAAGCACATCATGGGAACACCAGAACATCAAGAACAATTTCCTTTTCAGAAATCCACTGATTTCTATTTTATATACAGGAAAAGCTGAAGGCTCTTTGAAGCTATCCCAAAATCTGTCAGGCAAACAAAACTGCTCTTTGTTGCTTTTTACACAATAAATGTTTACCCATGTAAGGCAGGTGAACTACAGCTCTGCTCAATGGGAAAGCTGTCAAACTGGAATTAAAGAAACATAAAGCCCTGAGGAAGTGCCACAGCTGTGGTCAATGGCTTTACCACGCTGACATCAACAGAAATTCTTTAGTTTCACACATCACAACAGAAGCTGTCAGAAGTCAGCAAGGCTTGAGGAGTGTGATGGAGATGGGTGTCTCCTCTCCTCCCCTCATTAATGCTCTTATCCCAACCACACTGTGGGGCAGAGCAGGGCTAGGAATTTTCTAGAAAACTCTTCAACTGAGTGTGGAAGTCACAGAGGGACCTTGACTGTGACCATTTCCTCTTGCTCAGACACCATGCCAGAAAAATTCCTTTGTTCACTCTCCTGTGGCTCAGGACCCACAGACCCTTTCTCCTGACAAGCCCAATAGTCATGCTTGAGAAGAAGGAAGAAGCAGAGAAAGCAAGACTTTAAGCCCCCCACTCCTTGTTTCACTTCCATGGTAGTATTAAAATAGTTCAGCTCTAAAAATAGCAGTATTTTATATCTAGTCTATGTTATGTTATATATTTAGGCAGCACAAGCACTTGGAGTTAGTACAGTTGCACATACCCACATCCTGCCTATCAGCAGGATAGCTGAGTGCAAAGAACATCCATCAGCACTGAGATTTTTGATTTCTTTCCATCTGCATCACAAAATGCCATGGGATCTACTTCATACTTCCTCTTTTTCTAACATTTTAGTTTTAGAGAACTACTTTTGTTTTTATTTTTTCCTCTACAGCGTGCAATAAAGCCAAAAAGATGATTTCAGGTTGCAGAAACCCCAGTGTGACAACATTTCTTCACACCAACCCCAACACATGCAGCCCCCACCCATCTCCACCCACCATTCACTCTCACCCTCTTACCGTATCTTCACTTTTAAAACTTTTTGTATGCTAAATAGAAAATTAATACAAATTTAAACCCACTTTTAACATTATTTTTAGCCCAAACAGAAGAACCCTGTCATTTTCAGCAGAGAAGCTATACTGTGACAAGCAACGGAGTCCTGCTGGCTGGAGTGCCAGAGCTTGGCTTTCCATTCAGGAGGCTCTAAGGCCCTGTACACCCACTGCTGCCCCAGCTCATCTGGAACTAATTTAAATAGATCTGTGGGAGTGTCCAGCTCTGCACTAGATCACTAATTTGAGCCTAAGGTGGTTGTTAAAATTTCTAGTCGTGTCTCTCAGTGTAAATCTCCGTTACAGTCCTGGGAGCCCTTACAGTGTAGTACAACTTTATGTGGGGACTGTGGTGTCAGCTTTAGTATAAAAATCTGATTAACCCCCGAGACAGAGGCACATGCCCGACAGCAGCAGCAAACTGTGGAAGCGGTTTAAAGCCTGATAGGTGAGAGCTGCTCCGTATCACCTGGAGCACAGGTTTGGCCCGAGGCACACGCAGCACAAGCGCACATTACTGCCGAGCTGCTTACAACCCCAATCGGGTCTTTCCATCAGCTGGGAGAAGGCAAAATATACGTGATCCACAAATACCAAAGGCACAAGCACAAACATCTAAACCAAGCTAAGCCCCCTACGTGGCTCATTACGACATTTTGGAACAAGCCCGAGAAGGCCGGAGGTGCTCCGGGAGCCGCGGGGTCGGTGCCGGTGAGCTCCGCAACTCGGACCCACCCAGCGTTGGGACCCTCGGCCCCGGCCGGAGCCCCGAGTGCCCGGTCCTGCCCTCAGGGCCGGCTCCAGGCCCGGGCCCTGCCGTGGCGGCCTCAGCGCGCCCGCCCGCCGGGAGAGCCCGCGCCACCCTTTGTCCCCCTCACGGTCGCCTCACCGCGCCACCACCCCCGAGCGCGCCGCGACCCCGGGCGGGCGAGGCGGTGGAGCCGCTCCCTCACCTGGACTCGCGGCCCATGGCGGCGGCGCTCCCGCTACACGGCGGCGGCCATTCCGCGCCCGCACGGCGAGAGCCCGGCGGGGAGCGCCGCCCCTTCCGGCCCGCGCCCCGCTCCAGCGCCCCCCGGCGGGCGGAGGGCGCAGCGCCGCCCCGGCCCGGCCGCACGCAGCGCCGAGGAGGCGGGTAACAAACAGACTTTTAATAGAAAACAATGGGCAATAAACATGAAACAGAATTGTGTACACCAACAGAGGTAAGTTAAAAACGGAATCAAAGAACAGACTGGTTTCTTGGTCAAAGGTCGTTTCTTGATCGCCATTTCTTCATCGAGATTTCTTAATCAAGCACAAGCCCCTCCTGGTGCTCTGCCCATGCAAGGGTATTTACCTGATTAATGGTGAGGATTAAAAATTCATAGTTTTTTGCAGGTACTGGTATAGGGATTTGTTTCAAATTTATTTGTATTACATTTGGGCATATAAATAGAGAATCAGAACAAGTAATTTTTGAGCAAACTCGTTATTTACATATCTCAACCTTATCTTAAGTTACTGTCATTTCAATTTTCTGAAATGACTACCTAATATAAATAAACTTAAAGCTGCTGAATCAATATCTGTGCTAACAAACCTAAGTCAGAATTTTCTGCAACCCAGCCCTGTACATCTGTAATATAATACTCACCATAACAACCAGTTAAAAAAACCCCATGAAAATGGTCAAATCAAAACATAAGGTTCTTGTATGGAAGCCACAGACATGTATCTAATTTAAAAGTCAGAAATGCATCACTAAAATTACAGGAGGAAGCTTTGACAGAGAATAATCAGCTGAAAGCTGGGCCATTTAGAGAGGTACGATTAAACACATCTGCTCCCTAAAAAAACCTCTGCAGGCAAATACCAAGGTAAGTATGTGGTTTATCATGCTAAAAACAGGCAACAGCCTATACTACCTGAAAGTCCAGATTTTAAACAGAAAACTACAACCTGAAAAACTACCAAATTTAGCTTCAATAGAGATTTACCAGTGTTTAAATTGACTATTTGGAATGACACTTCCTCTCACTGTGCAGAATTCCTAAGAGATTGAAAACAAAACTGTTTCCCTTGTAAGTTTTACAAACACTAGAGCAAAGATTCGATACTGCAGGTTGGGTGCCAATATGTAAAATTCTCCTATTGAGAACATATGAGATAACTGTTAATATAAAAAAAAAGTATCAGAAAGCACAGATGTGAACTGCACTAGGATTAGGTTGCTGGAAACTCATAAACAGATATGATTAGTTCTCTTTCTTCTTACTTTTTGATTAATGACCTTTGTAAGCACCAGGACCACCTGCTTGTTGGTTTTGCCTAGCTCTTTTCCACAACAATAATCAAATTAAATTAATCACAATCACAACAAGTAATGTATGGCAAGGCAAGGATAAGGACAACAAAGTGGCAAGTTTCACCAACATTCTCCAGAAGCAGCTACTTAGTTCAACATTCTGAAAGTGAACATTTGAAGAGAATACAGGGATTTCTTTTCTTTTGAGCTTTCTTTAAAAAATGGGAACACCACAAAATGAGCAGGTTAGCTATAGTCATACAGGATATACACATATATATGGTTCTGCTGAAGGGAATTCTCTTCTTGTTCTCACTGAAAAAAACAAAGGCAGCTTTGTAAATGTTTATGAAGGAGGCTGAGAAGGGCATCATCTAACTAAAACAAATAAATCATCCACTGTCACTTGCATCCTAACCTTCACTTTGTAATGTGCAGACACTGTATTTAAGTAAACTGAACCAACACAACTGGCAGTCAGGGACCCTGCTCTTCCTCTCCCCCCTTTCCCAAAATTACTGTCCCTTTCAATCATTCCCACAGGTAAGAATTTTAATGAAGGTTTAGACCTGCCTGCACAGTCAAATGTTAAAAGGAACACAGTCCAGAAAGCTTTAGTGTAGCTACTGTGTGGAATTCTACAGCCGTCATGGTGCTTCAGAGCCAAAAACCAAAGTGAGTTCATGGCAAAAGATAAAAGTAAAGAAATAGACACAAAGATCTGTGAAAACATCTCCCATTTTGCTGTAGGTGTCCATGGAGCGACTGATCACTTCTGCAGGGATTCCAGAGAGGAGAAGAGCAGCAGTCAGTACTGTTGTTTTCACCTTCTTCTCACACTAGAGGGGAAAGAAAAACCAGTATCACATTAGTTCTCCTAATCCAATTCTGCTTTGCATGTCACCAGTGTTGTGCCAATTTCACACGATCCTAATCCATTGGTAGGAGCAGCAGGTTTGGATGGGTTCTGTCCAGACGTGCTCCAGGAGTCACAGCCCTTATCCTAGACACATTCCTGCTGTGATGGATCTACCAGAGAGAGGCAGAATTCATCCTGGATATTCTGCCTCCTTCACACTACTTCTCCCAGCAGGCTGAGATGTGAGGCTGGGCAGCTGCTCCTGCATGAGTGGGGACATTCCCAGACAAGGGAAATCTAGGTGTAAGAAGCCAAGCCTGGCTTCTCCACTGTCAGAACTGGATTAATCTCATCACACTATTCAGCAAAAAACAGAATCCCAGAATGGTTTGAGTTGGAAGAGACCTGAATGCTCATCTCATTCCAACCCCCTGTTATGGGTAGAGACACCTTCCATTAGACCAGGTTGCTCAAAACCCCGTAAATACTGTTAAGTTTTCTAACAGAAAAATTATTTAGAGTTGAAAACCAACTGTTTCTGTTTTAGAACAACTTACTTTGGCAGTTTTATCCTCTGAACTCAGAAATGTCCCAAAACCTTTTGAAAGCTGTTCCATCCTTAAGATGAGGAATCCCAAGGATGCAAGTCTGACAGGCAGGAAAAGGTGACAGTGGCTGAAAATTCTAATAATTTGATGATACTTGGTGGATATTTTAATTTAATCCAATCTGAATTAGGCTTTCAAGAATACTTCTGTGTTTCATGGGAGAAAAATGAAGGTTAACAAAGGGATTGACCTCACCCACCCAGGTCTAGCTGCAGTAAAAGCAAGTTGTGGCAAGGAGCCACCTCTTGAATTCTGAAATTGAAGAGTGGATTTTAAGTATACCAGAAAAAAGATCAAAATGATGTAGCAGATGAGCTGGTGCAAATCTAAGGCTAATCTTACTGTTTTGTGTTGTGACACATCAGCTTAGAATGACTATTATGATATACTTACTACAAAACAACTGCTGATTTATTCTGATTTTCTACAAGTAATCTATTATTCCTTTTAAAATGTAAATTTTCCCTTTTAACTATGGATTGAACATCATTCAATCCCACTCTGCACCACAGACCTGACAAAATCATCAACCTAACAAATGCTTCAGGAACAATTACCTGTTGTAAATATATAAAGCAAGTGGTATAGCAAATCTTGCTAACAAGCAGCAAGTTTCACACACAGATAAATGCCTCATTTCAAGCTGCCATTCAAACCAATACCAGCACTGGAATGCAGAGCCCTTAAAACTCAACATTCTGCCTCATTTTTTTAGCAAACACTCTCCCAGATGTCATCCAGATATTATATGCAGAACAGCTGCTTAGCAAAGCAAATAATAACCAGGGAAGAGCATGGTCTAGAAGAAAAGCAAGTTTCCTGAAGACATGAAAGAACTACCTGGATTTCCTGGTCAAACACTTTTAATTAGGCTACAGCTACACAAGCTGCTAATCCATGTTTTCACTGCAACTTTAAAAAAGATCCTGGATTGAATCTGGAAAGATTAAAAACTAGTATAAACTATCAGCATTGATCATTCAACTCTACAGTTCAAAACAAGGGAAGAATACTTCACATACATTGGTCCTAAAATAATACAATCTAAACACAAGTTTAAATTGAAAACACTTCAAATTAATCTAATTCTGAAAAAAAAATTACCTTTGGAAAGTACTTGGACAGTCCCATGTAAGCAAGTTGTAGAGTAAGAAATGGTGCAAATATTGACTGAAGGAAGAGAAAAGAATATATAAAAATTAACTTGGTCAGAATAGCTAAGAAACACAAAGATTTAATTCTTCCAAAGCATAAAAGAAAATTAGTAGGTAAAAATTAATTTGTGGAACACAGCAAAGTTGTTACTGAACACTGCAAATCTAAGTAGACAAGTTACATGCCAAAAATAAGGTTCTGCCCTATATTCCTTGAGCCTAAAGAACTGAAATGGCAGAAGAGAACAGCAGAGTGTAAAACTGAGCCCAGTGTGTAAAACTGAGCCCAGGGATGCAGGAGCTGGACGGCTGTACCTGCATCACATCTCTGTGCTGTTCTTCTGGCTGGCACTGGGAATACTGAGGAACTACTTTTCCCAGGGTGATAAATGGGCAGGATCTTCTTATGTTGGTACAACCCACATGTTATTATTAGAACCACAGAATTATGTGGGTTGAAAGTGACCTGAAAAGCCATCTCATTCCAAACCCACGGGCAGGGATACTTTCCATGAGACCAGGTTGCTCCAAGCTCCATCCAGCCTGGCCTTGGACACTTCCACAGATGAGAACTCTATTCTTACTCTATTATTCTTTTGCAGACCCTGAACTAGAGGAGCAGCTGACTCATATGCTCACCAAGATGGGAATAAACTTGCAGGGGATTTAAGCTGCAACAACTATTCCAGTGCATCTGCTCCTGAACCACAGCCAAATGTGCTGCTCTCAGTGGTTACACAGTGGCTGTGTTTGTAGCAGACTAATCTCACAGAATTCAGCAATTTTTTAGGTTTTATACAATTTTTGGAAATGTAAAGAGTGCCTGAAGTTCCCAACTTGGTCACTACCAAGAGACTTCAGGCCCGGATATTTCCCAGTAATTTGCAGCCGGCAGACACCCAGCAGGACCCTGAACTCACCAGGTACTTGCACACAAAAGCCCTGACGGCGATGGCGAGCAGAGCGCACCCCACCAACCGGAAAATGCGGAAAGAGTCAAACTCCTCCGCCGCATTCCCGTTCTCCTGGCTCGGCTTCTCGCTCATCAGCTGGTTCCTCAGCTTCAGAGCTTCATCAAACCTGGACAGGTACTGCTCCAAGCCGTGCCTGGGTGGCCGTGCCGCAGCCTCAGAGGGCAGCTCTCCGCGGTGACGCTGCCGGAGCTCGCCCGTCCCCTCGGTGACCGGCTCTGGGGCTTTACCAAACAAGTCCTTGTCCCCTCTGAGCTCTGCCGTGCTGCCCGCGTGGTCGGCCGAGCCCATCACGTTACACATAGAATCACCAAGCACAATCCGCTTGGAAACTGAAGGAATGGGAAGGGAGTTTGATTTATCTTGCTCGTGCTGAAGCTTTAATTCTGTGTGGCTTTCGTCATCTAAGGAAGAAAAATAAAACCAGAGTTATGCACGCCATGTACATGGAGCAACACTTCAGCCGTGCTGGGTCAGGATCCTGGGTCTCTGCTTCCCAAGAGAAAAGACAGATTTACGATTAAAGAGGGCACCCTTCATGGAGCAGACACAAGACACAAAGCTGTGCAATGCAGGTCAGAAGTTGAAGCAGTGGAGATATTAAAACTGACCTTCCTTAAGCAACACCACTGCACATACAAGCAGAAAGATCCAAATACATGGATTGACATTAAAAAAAAAAAAGACAAAGATTTGCAGAAAGTTAATCAACCAGAAGAGGCACAAATACCTGACAAATAAACAAACAGAAGCACTTTAGCTTGCTGTCTACTGTCAGAGGCAGGGCAGTGTTAACCTGCTCTGTATCAAGCCTGAAGACCCATCTTAGAGAAAAAGTGATGGCAGAGAACAAAAGGCAAATCAAGAACGCATCTGGACCTACCACAGAGCAAGAACTAACACTTCAGGAGTGCTTTTCAGTGTTACATCAGACTGATTCACAGCCCATGGGCATCCTTGTAAACCGAAATCTGAGAACTCCTTCCTGACAAGACAGCCCATTTGAAGAATGCACAGAGATATAACTGAGCTACCTAAATATGGTTCTGCAAGAAAATTCTGCATAACAACCACAAACATCTATGTCACTATCCAAATGTGAGATAATTTTGCTATAAAAAGCCAGCTATGAAAGCCAGCATATACTGACTAAAAACATGGGGGAGGCTCATCGTTTCTTCATCTAAAAAAAAAGACTTGCAGTGAAATGACAGCTGGTACGCTCGCTATCCAGGGACCGTGTCGAGCCCGAGCCCCGACCTTTCTGACGGCACAGGGATTTTATGGGCGGGTCCCTGGCGGAGCAGGGCAGGTCGTGCCGCTTGAGGCATCCCTACGAACGAAGGCGGCACTGAGGGACCGGGCAGCCAGCCGGCCCTGTCCCTGAGGGCAACCAGCCGCTCCTGCTCACCAGGGACCGCGGGCAGCGGTCACGGCCGGAGAGGCCGAGGCGTCACCGCAGCCCCGGAGCCCTCACACAGCCCCGCCGCACCCGCCACGGGGCTCACCCTTGCCCGCCGCGGGCCGGTGGAAGCCCATGATGCGGTTGATCCGCTCCTCCGAGTTCATGAGCAGCTTCCTGCGGCGCAGCTCTGCGCGGCGCTGGGACGCCGAGAGCCCCGCGGGGGGCCCCGGCGGTGAGGGCTCCGCTCCCGCGCCGCCGTCCGCCATCCCCGGCACCGCAGGCCCGGCACCACGGGCCCGCCCCGCCCAGCGCGCAGGCGCCGGCACCGCCCGCCTCCAGCCGCTGAAGAAGGCGCCGCCATTTTTTGTAGGGGCAGGAGAAGGGCGGGGAGCGCTGGGAGAGAGCTCCGCGCGCCCCTCTCTAACGGCGCGGCGCCCGCACTAAAGATGGCCGCGCCGGCCTCAAAAGTGGTGTCACGGTGCGAGGCCGGGAAGGGGCGATGGTGGCGCTGAGGGGACCCGGGTGACGGGGACACCCCGAGGCAGCGCTGGGCTGGCCCGCTGCATACGCGGGAGAGCCTGCGAGCCTGGACTGCACCGCTGCGGGACTGGCGGGGCACACCGAGGAAACGCCAACAGACTGCACCGCTCCAGGCCGCCAGAGCCACTGGCATTATAGAACGAGGACCTGACTTCTTTCCAGTAAGATCCAGCTGGCACAGTATTCATCTTTGTGGGCACTAAACCTCTCCTCGTGTGCCAGGTGATGAAAGTGCCACGTTACTCTTCCCTCAGCCGAGGGGTCCCATCGGCAGCAGCGATGCCCGGGAACGGGAGATGCCAGAGCCCGCTGCTCCGCAGCCCTGCTGCAGTGCTGGAGTGCAGCAGCACAGGGCTGTGTGCCTGGGGAAGAAAACAGCTGGCAAATCCAATTCATATTTCTACCGCACTGAATGAGAGAATTCTGTATTTTAGTTAAACACAAAAGTCAGAGTTCCAAGCTCATGCGTTAGCTCATCTATAATGGGCCAGAGGCAGCAGTGACAACATCTCAAAAAAATTTGCAAGCGTTAAGATGGAATGGTTTTTACAAAAAAAAAGCTGCTGAAATAATGGGATGTTAAATGAAGATACAGGATTACCTAAAATAAAATTGATTAGCATCTTGGAATGCTGCTGAAGGCTAAATTCCAACCATCACTGTCAGCTAGCTCCTGTGACCAACGTGGTATTTCTCTCAATTAAATACATTGTTCTACTTTTATTTATAAGAAAAAAGTGATGGACTGGCATGAGTTCTTTCAATTAATTTTATTGAGTAGCCAAATCTGATAAATTAGCACAGATAAAATAAGCATTTGCATGTGTTATAAATGACTTTTTACAGGAATAAAACAGTGAAAATTACAAACTGTAAAAAGGAGGACAAGTAAATCCTGTCTCAAATTCAGAAGGGGGAAGATTTATAACTTCATACTGAAGATCAAATCTTTGAGTTCAGAGAACAAAGATTTAATATTACAATATTATACACTACTTTACAAAATTAAATTTACTATAAGGATTACATCCATAATAGTCAACAGAACCTTAAAATCACATTTAATGGTCCCTTAACTTAACAGCCATTCTGCATCTTTGATTAAATTGTTAAGAAATTAATTCTAAATAAAATCATTCTAGTTATTGCAACATAGTCTATGTGGACTTAAACTCAAATATATTAATTTAAAAACAATAATGAAAGCAAAGTAAAATGGATGGTAACAATGTTGGCTGAACACTAATGTGTCAAAATAAGAAACAGTTTTTTTTAAAAAGCATTTGACTACAGAGAGACACACCTTTACCACACATTTACGGTGGTGGAGTTGTGGTGCTGAGATCTAAGTACCAGAACCACTCTTGCAGTCCATCTTCAGCGTCCTCATTTTTTAATGGTTTGTATAAAAGCAATCACAGGTGTGTGTGTGTGTGTTCATGTTCCCTGTATTGCCATTACAGCAGTACCAGTGAGCCAGCAGGCTTCCCCCACTGCAAGGGAATAAACAAAGTTCAATAGAGAATTTCTTCCAAAGTGAAGAGAACTCCCAGAGGGCTCATCTCACTCATTTATCATGTTTTGCTCTGTAAAACTTAGGGACTCAACTTCAAACTTGCTAAATGCCACAAAGACTGACATCTTCAGCCATTAGTCTGGTGGACACAAAGCAATGAGGCCATCTCCAGTATTTATGTTTCTTTAAAAAAGGGATATAGTAGCAAAATACAGTCATAGGAAGAAATAGACTTTGGGTGGGCTATTTGATGCAAGGATGGTTTTCAATTCAACATCTGAATGATAATATACCCAAAACACAAGGTTTAGGGCAGAACCTATGCAAGTGCAGAGGTTCCATTTGTGTTTTAAATGAAGAGACCTCTTTCCCCCTCCCTGGGGAAAAAAATAAAAAGTCAGACTGTCAAAACTTAAAAGACACCTCTTGACTATGACTAGAAACTGTGCAATTCTCTGAAAAGCAGTTCAAGTAAATATATTCCTGTTTGCTACAGAAGCAGCAGACAGGGAAGCTTAAATTGGTTCTGCAATAATCTTTTCACGCTGTTTTAGCCATTGTTCTGAACTTTAGCTTCTTGTGCTCAAGAACAGTTTCTCCCAAGGAACCCCTCCCCTGAGGTGAGGCAAATCCTGACAATCACACGCAGCTACAGCCTGAAATGGGAGCAAATGTTTTCCCAAATGTTGACCCTACTGACATTTGTATCTCCAGACGTCCTAAGCATAGTACATTTGACCACTCACAAGTGTTTTACCTCTTCAAATTACCTGCCCCAGAAAGTAGGTTTTGAAAGACCTTTATGTTTACCACTGTTAAATAAAAAAGCAAACCAAGATTTTTCCATATGCAATACTTCCATGGGCATTGGAATACTGTAACTTAAATACCTTTTACATTGGTAGCTATCAATGATAGCTTAATCTTGAAAACAGAAGAATTATCAATACACCTCTATAAAATTATTTAAATATTTTTTGTATATAAGTTTTTACTTCAAGTCCGATGTCAGCTTCAAACTGTAGCTCTGGCAGGATCTCAGTATAGTTGAAGATTTTATTTGGTGCACACTGGCCTTGGACCTGGGCTCATTACACAGCTGCAGCAAAACCTTTTTTTTTTCTAAAATTTCAGGCATGTCTGCAACCAAACACATATCTTCAAATTCAATATAATAATTTTGTTCTTGGAAAAATAATTTCCAGTTTTAATGTCAGAATATTCAGTGTGGCAGACCAACATTTGGTCTGAAGTGCTGCCAACAAACTTGCTTCAGAAACACACCAGATCTGAGGGGCCCAACATTCACTTAAAGTAAACAAGAGCCAAAAGTCTACTGAACATAAACCAAACAAAATCTGAGAAAACCTTCCTTGCTCTTCCCCTCCCACACCACTAATAAAGAGAAATTAAAACTGTTCCTTTCACTGAAGAAAAGCAAAGCTTACAATCTACCTAAGTCTACTTTTGCTGCCAACTCAGCCAGTAACTTTTGAAAATCTGTCTCATGTAGGGCCCACTCTTCCCCACTGCTTTTAAAATTAGAATATTGACTTATTAAAAGCTTCAAGAAATTCAGCCACCTTATCCAGGTTAAGCTTACCTTTAGTCCTATTAGCCATAATCCAATCCAAGCACTGGATTCTACACTTCACAAGCATTTGTTCATTTCACAATGAACACTTCTTTCATTGCTACTTTAAGCATTAAGTTGAACATTGAGATGCTCTGTCTGTAATCACTGGATACACTTAGAAAGAATTTCCCTGCAAATCATGATCAGTATTGTGAGGTTTTATATCTAGCAGCAACAAAAAAAAAAAAAAAAAACAAAAAAAAAACCAAAAAAAACAAACCAACCAAACAAAAAAACCAACAAAACAAAAAACAAAAAAGTTACAGAAATATACATTTTGAACAACAAAGAACTCTTTATTTTACAAAATGTATTTCACCTTTTCAGTATTGCCTTTGTAAATGTACTTCATGCTGCAACTACTTACAGTAAAAACACGATTTGCAGCAAATTAAAGGTGCTCAACCAGTTCCAACAGTTTGATTTTTTTTTTTAAGGTACAATATTATGTAGTTGCACATTTGATTCTCAGATGTGGTCCTTTATTTGCTTTAGTTCGTTGAAATCACAGTGAGAACTTCTCATCAACTGCCTCAGGCCACAGATTTAATGAAGATATTACAAGCACAATCATTCTTTACTGCAAAATCTTTCCTTAAAGAAGCCAAAGGCTAGTGTTTCATTTATTCACTTGCTGCTGTATATGAAGGAGGAATTCATAGTATGATAAGGCTGATTCTGTTCTGTCTTCAATCATATTTTGCAGAAAACTTGATTTCAATGGACTCTCATCCCTTAAAAACAAAAATATAAGTGTTTGAGTGGAATTAACTTTTGCCATGAGCTACCTACCATGCATTAATAAAGTTACAGGTCAAGTGGCAAGACATTTCAAAAGCTTAAGGACATATGAAAAGAGGATCTCAAATAGCCTTTAGTAGTGATTAATCCTAATAAGTGCTCTTACCAGCATTTACTTCATTTATCTGACATGACCTAAAGATTCTTCTGTGACATTTAGTCTTTTTTAGTCTTTTGAAATTCTAATTGGAGACAACTCATAAGTCATATCTGTAGTCAAATCTGTCAGGCACAGCACACACTATTGTTAAGAATTCCATTAAGAAAGTTCAGTATATGATATCCAAGTATGTCTTGTTAACAGGTTGCTACAGAAGCAAAAAGACTGTTAAAAACCACTTACTTTATTATATATAGTATAGGAAAGAAAGGTCTCTGTTCTCTCAGCCAAGAAATGAAAGTTCGTGTCCTGATGGATTCTGCTGTTTCGAGTTCTGGGAGATGTGTCTAAAAGCCAAAGGGTTTCATTAATACAAATTTTTCAGAAAAACAGTAAAAGGAACACTTCAACTAGCCCAACTCATTAGGTATAAAGAAAACCCAGACAGATACATTTTGTGATGTATAGTTTCAGTCTTGTCTTCTTTGAAGGGGCTTGAAATAGTCAAGAGTACTAAACTCTTATCAGCAATTAGCTGTCAGAATGGTGATGACTGAGCTGTGATTGATTCCTGTTTTATTGCAGAAACTAAAGGATTTCCCACTAACCCACTGTACTCACTATTTGCAAGCATTCTTAGTCTGCTCCCACAGGTCTGAGAAACTCAATCACTGTCAGCCTCTTCCTACTGAGTCTTCATGAGAACAAACTCCAAGAGGCAACAGCAATTATTTCTTTCCTTGGATGTGGAACTATACCACTAGAGGGCTAACAGCTGACTAGTGCATTTTAATTCTCATGCAAATGATATTCTGGCAGCACTGTATGTCTGACTGACGAGCAGAGCAAGCACATACCATATTCTGTGGTATTGAGCCGTAATTTGGAACTCCAAGGACTTGGCTGATAAAACCCTGCCCACAGTTCTTCCCGATCCACAGAAACATCACCTGAAAGACAGCCATCAATAACAACACTAATGCAACCCAAACCACACCTCAGCAGTCTCGTACATATTTTGGGTTCTCAGAAAGAACACACCAAGTAAATTTGGATACTTTTTAAAATCCCCCCCACCACACAACTTACAGAGCCAGCATCCATAAGATAAGCACCATCCCTACTCAACTTCTCCACTGACAGCTGGAGAAGGGGTGGCTGAGGTATAGTTCTGTCATTTATGTTCAGAGCTCCCTAAAAGAAGAACGAAAAACAGTGGTTTACATCTTGATGCCAAAAACCAGAACAGAATGCTAAATAAGAGGAGGATCTACTACACTGAACACTGGAGCTGGACCATTTTTCTCAGTTTAGCTCAAGCCATACTTAAAGTGATAATTTACTTTATTAATTAGTAATTTACTAATAAATCTTAATGTTTTATTTAGAGAGGGTGGATGTCATCAAATGTATCTTAGTTAATTAGTTCTAGAACTGGAATATCTGATTTGCTATGTACCAAAGGTGTGATTTCTAAAATTGTTCAGGGTTTTTCATAAACATTCCCTGTTCTCAAAACTGCTTGATATTTTGAAATAAAGGAGGCTACAAAGGGACAAAAACCACATTATGATGTCTTTATGTATATGTGATTTTATAGCGCAAGATAATGACACAAGGCAAAGGTGAAATAAGATAGGAAAAAACTTTCCCCATCCATCCACAGCAAAGCACAGCTTCTCTACAGAATTCATCAATCCAGTTCCAAATAACAAATGCAACAAGTGGGAGAATATGAAACATTGCATTTTAGCTGTGCAGCTTTAATATTGAAAACTTGGGAGATTTCTAACACATTTACTTTCACATCACACAGATCTTTGGGATCAAACAGATTATGCAGCAAGGCCAAGACTCACCTCATCTGTGAGAGTATCGACTCTGTACAGACTGGGATGTGTCATGAGCATGAGGTAAACAAGGGGCTGGTTTTTCACCTGACACATGGTAAAGATGCGTTCATCCAAACGTGTGTTTGTCCCAGTTTGAAATGCTTTCTGCAAATAACCAGGCATTTAGTTTAACCATTAAAGCAAAGCAAGGTAAATTGCAAGATAAGACACATCGTCTACTGCTTATTTCTAACTTAAGTTTTAAAGATGTACCCTAAGTCTTTTCTCATTGTATTTTACTTCTTCATAGTTCTCTTCAGTGTTTCACATATAAATCACACAAGTCTCATTCCCATTTCTGGATTTTAGAATTAACCTTGACCTGGCACCATCAATCCTCTCTTACAGCTGAGATGAAAGCACCCTGAAATACTAACATACACCTCAAAAATGCTACTTGATGAAATTTAAAAGCATAAATATTGGAGCAGTTTACAATTGGCTTCAACGTACAGAATCTTAGGTCTGTATTAACAAGAAAGAGATAGTCCTGACTTGCTGGGACCAAACAAAAAAGCTGTAAGTCAAAGTAGGGCTCACTCCTCCCACCTGACTGGATCAAATGTTTATCAAGCCTTTCACATGAAAAAGCTCAATATGAACATGCTGGTTAACTCCTAACCAAGATGTATAAATCCAAAATTTCTTTTTGAACCAAGAAACCAGTCTGTCTAACACTTAAATGACTTCTTGAAATTGAAATTCAATTAAAAAATACTTACACTGAGCAAATACTGTGAAATGCTTTAAACCTGTTGCAAGAACAGCCAGCCAACTCCCTCTGCCACACCCAGCTCTCTTCTAATCCACACTGAACTGCTGTGTAGCTCTGCATTTCCAGAGACACACAAACCTGAGATTCCTGAGAAAACACTATCAGTACCCTGACACATTCTCTTCACCAGTCAGTGTCTTTTTTGTTTTGCCATTCCATTGCTTAAAACATTTATTCTTTTGGTTTTACGCACAATTCTAAATTCCTGCTTTTGAACTAAATCATTCTCCATCAAAGAACTGTCCTTTTACTTGAGGCTGACCCGCCGAACAATCATCCTAATGGCTGGCTTCCTTTCCCCTCTTACCTGTTTTAAGAGTGCCAGTACATACAGTGGGAAGAGGCGCAGTGAGAAGGGAGCAGTGAGCCCGGGCTGCTGGATGCTCAGCACGGAGGAGCGGTAAGCAGCCAAGGAATCGATCACTGCATTGACCAAGGCATCCCGAGCATCGCTCAGCGTGGCGGAAACGGAGCGGTCCACAGCTGAAAACAGAGCAAGGCTCAGTAAGAGGGGTTCCTCCCTTGGCAGCAATACAGCCACACACGTTAACTTCTCTCACTCCATCATATATGTCCATGCAGCTTAAGCTTTTATTACATTCTAGGGGAAGTGCTTCGGAAAAAAGCTGAGGGCCCATGATGATGCACCAGACTAAGCTAAGCCCAGGCGATTACACACAGCTGTACTGATCCTTCACCTAAGCCAGGCATTAAAACCAAAACTCTCTTAGGACTGCAACTTCGAAAGCAGTCTTAGAATGAGGGAGAATCTTTTCTCCTAAGCCACAGGATTACAGCTCAGACCTTTAAGCATACAATCCACACATATCCAAACAAGCTCTTAGCACACTCACCCATATTGGCCAAGAGCCCTGTGATGGCCTGCACATCTGCCCCTAGGTACACCTCACTCAGTGTTGTGACAACAGGCAAGCACATAGTGTGGACACGAATTCGCCTTTCACCTGCAGGGAAAGACAACTGTAACCTCCATACTTGTTTCATGAAGCAATACTACAAATGCTACTCAATCTAACCTTACCTTTGCTGGAGGTGTACAGGAGAGCTGACTGAAAAGAAACAACTTGCATATCAGTAAGACTCTCTTCCACTGACATCTGCACAGCGTAGCCTGCATCTGGGTTTACGTTGGGTAATGACAACAAGTCTGTAGATCGTACAAAGAAGTTCCCGTGGAAAGTATGAATGGAAAGACCTACAAGATAATCATGAATCAGTTTGGGTTTTATAGCTGTGAAGTACAGGCACCATATACAGATCTGCCATCAATGTATGACTCTACTGGAATGTTCCCTCTCAATGAAATACTGCAAACTGACAACCCATTCAAGAATCCTCAAAGCCTAGCAGAAAGTGGGAATTAGCAAGGCAAATCAATTCATGGCAGTAGAAAGTATCTAGATTATAAAACTAGTCCCTTGTTGGAATAGTTCAGGAAAATTTCCAGTTTTGGCCATTATAAACTGGAACTTGGATGCCAGAAAACACACTGCAAATACAGTCTTAGAAAATTGTCTTATCCCTGGTACTGAATTTTACTTTTTTAATCTTTGCCTTTTAATCATTTGAGGTTACAAAATAGCTAGAATATCAATGAAAACATTCCCAAAGAGCAGCAAACACCCACTTCCCTCTTCTTCACCCCACAAAAATCTAAGAAGGTGAATTCAGACCTTTGGTGCATCTTATCCTCATGACAGCCTCAAACCCAATTTTTCTAGTTAAATATCGTTTCAGTTCCTTTTGCAATTTCTCCACCTGGACAGGGTTGTGTTTATGATGGTAAGACTGGTAGTAGTAGACACTACCTGCAGAATACCTTGATATACAACCTGAAACAAAATCAGTATACATTGGAGAGTGCAAACAGCTGCTGCTGCAGTCTTTAAAGTATTAAATTGTTCACACCTGCAAATCACTCAAACACACAGTTACAGACCTGCATACAGACACAAATGTAGCTACAAGTGCATATTCTAATATGTGATAAATTTCAGGTGTGAAATAATTTTCCATTGACCTGAAATTGCTGTCACTTGAAAGTTTGGTTAAATAGAATAAAATAATAAAAATGCTAATAAAACTTGCTCTAAAGGCAATGACACTGATGGTTAAAAAGGCATAAACAAGAAAAAAACTATTTCTGCAACTTGTATCAGTAGCACAAGGATCCTGACTCACTAAGGGAGGACATGAAGATAAGTAGGTTAAACCAGGACTTAAAGATGACATTCTATTCACTCTCACTGCTCAGCAAGGACAAGTTTGTATCTTGACACACTAGATTAATTCAAATCAGGTACATCTACTAAGTATTAGTGTAGATTCTATGCATTTGCTCAAAATACAAGAGTTACATACCCCAAAAGAGCTTTATATGACTTACCTAGAGAAGCCAAGTCAGAATATTGCCCACTAAGAAGAAATAAATCCACTGCAACCTGCTGCCCTGAGCAGTCCAAGGCCAACTTCTTGTAAAAATCAGTGGATGGTGTCAGATGTATATCCTGTTAACACAGTGAAGTATTACAAAATACAAAAGAAATTCAAATGGATTCATACATTTATTGCCTGTTTCCAGGGACACAATCAATTCTTCATCATGGATTAAAAATATTTTATTTTAAAAAATAAGGTAATTAATTTGTGTTTATATTGCTTAGTCTGTATTTTGTTTTTTTCTGCTACTTTAAAAGGAGCAAGACAGGCACAAAATTAACCCAGAAGAGGAAATCCCAGAACCACCTACAAGCACAGAACAGAGGTGTTAATACTCTCACAGCCTTTTTGCCTTCCTAACCTTTGCTGTTGCTCTTTGGTTTGGCTCCTCTCGTGACTTCAGTGCTCCCATTCCCAGAGATGGGAGCTGTGTCTGGAAGACAGTGATTCTACCTCCAGTGGGGGACATCAGTTTAAAGGCAGCCTGTAATGCAGGTCCCAGAGCACTCTGAGTTTCCAGGGACTTGGTAAACATCTGTGGCAATGTCTTCAGCAGATCTTGAATTAGCTACGAGTGAGAAAAAAGTATTAGACCTATGAGTCTTCAAGGTTTTCTACTTTATATAGACCCAACACCTGAACAAAACCAAGTATTAGCATTTCTAATATTAAAGGAGTAAAGAGAAAGTCCTAGGGAAATTGAAGTACTGTCTTGTATCAGGCTGGCAAGAACTTCCAGTGACATAGATAAAACACCTCTTTTTTCGCCTCAAACCTGGCATTTGAAGAGCTGGTGTTAATGAGCATTAATTAATCAAAAAATTACCAAACATATCCCCAATTATGTAAATGTCACTAGTTATGTAAGAAAGCTTCTTACCTCTTTATTTTCATTCAAATTTACTAATAAGTTTTCTGGCATTGGTATAAATACATCTGAAAGGGAAAAAATATTTGAGTTATCTTTTCAAAACACATCAAGCTTTCCTTGACTTTATTTGACAACCATCATACTCATTGGAAAAAAATACACAGTATCAGTGTATTAACCCATGTAAATATATTTATGTGGATTTCTTTTTTTTATCATTAGCATTCCTGTGGCTAGAATCCCATGTTAGAGCAGCAATCAACAGGGCTGAAGGATAATCAAGATTATTAAATAAAACCACATAGCAAATATTTCCAGTGTGAAAGGTGATTTGAAACAAAAGGCAGAAGGACAAGCACTAAGCACCAGCCACAAGAAAATCTATAGAAAGGTGTCTAGCATCTGTATTTGGGATTTCAAGAGGAATCTAGAGAATTGTACAAATTAAACTAGAAGTTAGGAAAACTGTCTTCATGTCTGAAGTCATGAGCAGCCACAGCATTGCTCAGACATCAGGGAGATGTCTTCATAAACAAACTCACACATATGGTATTTCTAAAGTCATTACTAGAAAGACTAATGGTGTGATCCAGAAACTCCCACCAGATATGTATTTTTAAAGGCTGTCATAACCAGAAGTCATTAATAGGTACTGATCACAAAAATTATTTTTGCATACCTTCAATATCTGAAACTATAAGCATCTGAGGCTGAGACAGACCTTCCTGAAGACTGTAGAAATGGATTGTGCTGTCAAATGTTATGAAGCCTATTTTTGTTCTAGTGTTCCCAGGAAGTCTGAAAATGAGACATATGGTGTTCAACAAGATGAAATTTCATTTCTGCAGGCTTTTTTTTTTTTTAAACATCCACTGCATCTCTCCGTGGTTGTTACCAAGCAATGAGTTTAACAGATAGACTCCAAGAGCTTCACTAAGTCATTTTGGAAAGAACAAAAACCACAACAAAAAAGGAGCTCATACTAGAGTCACCTAGCAGACAGGTGAAAACCTTTTAAGAGGGTAATCAGAAGTGGAAGAAAAGAAATAAACAAACTGCAAAACCCCAAGTAGTGCTTCTATAAGCTCAAACAGTATGCATTTTATGAGAAGTTTATTAGATGTATGACTCTTTTCAGCAAAAAATACTTATACAAATTTCAGCTTCTAAAAAATACAATTCAAAAGATAAACATGATGTTTACATTTCTTGGGGGATTGATGAAGCACATAGGAAATAGTCAGACTAAAAATCAAGCCTCAAAATTACCTTTTATACTGGTGTAGCAGTAAAGGACTGGCATGTTGGTGTCTATCACAAGTTTCTTAAGACAAACAAAAACTGGAGATTTTAAGAAAAAAGTACTTACGAGTCAAGATTGTCTAACAAGGTCTGGCAGACTGTATTCAAGTATCCTGTCTCTATGGCATTGTGAGAGACATCAAACACAAAGAGGTACACGGGTGGCTGAGGTGGACGCAGCTGAGCAAAGAAAAGATAACCTTTAATTTTCAAATACACTGGGTTTATTCATTCTATTGCAAGTTTAAACTGCTAAAACAGCACACAGATGAAGGCTAAAATTTCTGAATGCATTTGCCTCTTATTTGGTAATACCAGAATTCTAGTTTTCTTCCAAAGACACCTAAATATTCTAAATATAGAACAACTTTGACATCATAAATGTTTAGAAGTGAACTCTCTGAGGTGCTCCCCATGAGTTCTCAGATACACTCCTTAAGGCAACAGCTGTTCTACTGAACTGGAAAGCACCCTCTGAAACAAAGCTTTCTCTGACTTCCCTCTGAAAATAAAACAAAGGGAAAGAATAAGTAAAAGTAAATAAGGCTTACCATGTATTCAGATGGAGCCATAAACTCAATAGTAGCATTCTGGACTTCAGGTCTTTTATGAGGTTCTCCATAAACTCTTGTCACAGGATTATACAGGAATTCTTCAGGAACTATGCAGATAAGTTTATATATTAGTATTTCACACTAGTATTGGTTGTGCTGAATTTTAAATCAAATATATCAACCCTTTTGTGGCTGTTGGGCAACACATGGAGAACTACACCAGGCAGTGGAGTTCTTGCTCCACTGTGCAAGGGTATTGTGGGGGACTACTTGGGCTCATCATGTTTCTTTAGGGACACCACTGTCACTGGGAAACATTTCTCATGACTCCCAGCACGACTGACAACAATCCCCCTACTGATGTGGCCAACAACAGTCCAGTCTCAAAGGCCAAGGTGGGAAAGGTTAATTGCAGCACTTGGAAGCACATCTAAAACTCACCATCATTGACTCTATAGCACAAATTGCATTTCCATCTCCTTTGGTCTAGGAAGCTGACAAAAGGGTTGATGTACGTCCGGCAGGAACGGCATCTCACAATAATACTGGAAGTGACCACTGGCAATTGCTGGAAAAGAAAAGCTTCCTGTTTTAAAGCATCCTCACCCTGCAGCTGCTCATCTGTGGTAACACCACCACCCACACCGTGCTGCCTAGTGAGGCAAAGCATCCTTGTTGAAAGAAGGAGTACTTCTGCATCCTCACAGCATCACTGCAATTCCTTAGTAAGACAGGTAGGAACTGCACTCTAACATATTGGACTGTGTGGATTCCCTTTGAATCCTCTAAATTCTTAAATTTGACACTGGTTTAAGAACAAGTCCTGCACCCAATACACATCAAAAAGCAGGGGGGAAAAAAAGCCCACATCTTTGAAAAACCAGTTAAACTGAGAAATGTTTAAGACATCGCTAAATTCAAAGTCTTCTGGCTATTTCATGGCATCCAAATGCCTTCAACTTTGTCAAGTCTTGAGTTCAGAATTAGTACTAGGTTTGAAATTAATTACTACAACTGATACGTGACAACCTGGAATTTAGGTGTTGCCCTCTATCACAGTCCAAATTCTGTGCTGCCTTTAAGCTTTTGGGTTTTTGAGGTTTGGGAGGCTTTCTTTTTTATTAAGAAGTGAGACCTGAAGGTTTAAATATGGTAGGGAGAAATAATTGAGAAAAATTACAGCAATCTGTATGGAATAAGGAAATGTCAGTCACTATGGTAATTCTTCTGGGCCAAGATACCTGCCCTTGTTTTATATTTCATTGTCCACTGTCTGGACTCTAGTAAAGGCATAGTTGATATTTCAGCATGTAAAGTTTTGAATATTTCTCATACCGATAAGTCTTTGAAAGGATGAAGCAGGAGCCCCAAAGGAAGTTTGGCTTTATTCAATAAGGCCTGAGTTTGAGGAATGTTAGTCAGGGTACAGCGGAACAACCTACATGGATGACAAAGGGTTATTTTCAGAGGCTTTCAAATAAATTATGATTTCAGCAGTACAGTATATTTTTCTAGAGCTGTTAATGGTGAATTGCTGTTCCCAGATGAAAGATCTTTATCTCTGTCAAAACATTTTGTTTCTGTCTGAGCTTGACCCACAGTACATACTTTGAGTTCTTATTTTATACAAATGCTCCTTACACAGAATGGGGTGTCATTTTAGTCACTCAAGTCAAAGTTAAGCCTAACAATATTCAAAGTTGCACAAAATCTTTATATACTAAATATTATTTTGGAATAAATCCGAACCAGCAATGTTTAAAAGGTGGTTTTAAAAACATAGTAACTATAAACAATCCCACTATCATTTTCTGAGTCTTGAGCACTCAGCAGCTTCCACAAGGTTCAGATGTATGTGGCAGTTTTGCAAATCCTGTCCAGCTTGTTTGCATGAACAGCGTCAAAAAGGCACTGTTACTTCCTTTACCTACCATAAAAATATTTGCAAAGCAGAAGTCCCTGACTATACACAGTTTGGTTGGTCTCCTCAGAGAGAATAATTGATCAACCAACTGTGAGTCTCTTGTTTGAAATTTCATTTACTCCGTTGTTTTAAATGGTTACTTTTCAATATAGAGGCCACCCATGTTTCTTCAGGCACAATCATTCTGGTGTACCTCACCTGACTGAATTAACTGCTATTTTATACCTTCTCATCCACACTCACTGCCAGGCATAAAGCTTTTATACTATACCTATCTATAGCTGCCTTGTTAACAAACTTTTCCTTCCATACTTTCTACAAAGATCATTTTCCCCCTTCAAAGTTAAACCCACTTACTGCCTTTATTGTAACAGCCCATTTTCAATATTTTCTACTCATAAAATTAAGAAAATACTTTGTGAAATTATATTTATAAGCAGGAATTTCTATTTCTATCTATTTTGATGTATTACAGCAAATGCATAATCTTACTCAGGATTGCAGTTGAGCTTCTGGATGTCTTCATGCAAGTTGGGGACAGGAGCCTTCAAAAGGGTGGTAGGAAGAATATTTCTTTCTTGAAGAAGATTCACAGGTCTTAACCCTTCCTGCTGTAGACTCAGGCCAGCCATTGATGCAGTTAAGTGATTAGTGCCCAGGGCAGGCTAGAGTCAAATGAAATTTCACAAATTAGCACCAGCTACTTGGATGAAACCCATAGTCTGTTTAAAACCACATCTATATCCCTTTCAGTCTGTTTTGCTCATGTACTAACTGCCATTGTATCAATATATTTAGAAGTGTTGGTTGTCACATGAACTTGACTTATGAATGTAACAGAACAGAGGAAAAAAGCAAAAGTTGCCTATAAAACTTTTGAAATACAGAGGCTCAGCTGGTGAAAGTGTTGGTCAGTTCACTTTGAAAGTTCAGGGAAAGAAAAACCAAACACTTCAGCTAACAATAACAAAGCCACGGAAGAGAAACCTGCCAAAAGCAGCGGAAAGTTTCAAAAGAAACATCCTGAACAGATTTGAGGGTGGAACACTTCACAAAGAGCTGGCACACAGCTTTTCCAAACTGGTACCAAGGCACAGGCAAAAGCAGTAATTCTGGGCTATGTCTGTCCTCTTGAACAAAGGGTGCCCAAAGAGGGAACAAACTAAGCAGCATCCCAGGGATGCGCAACACCTACCTACATCACTTTTCTTTATCCACACGCCCCCACCAGAGGTAGTACTGAGATAGAAACCAGACAACCTTTACCTGGTGGAAATGTTTTGATCCATCTGGATATTGCAAAGCAGATGCATTCATTCCTGGTGCTCCAGGTGCAGAAGTATGTTGATAGCCTGGAGGTAAGGCAGGGTAAGAATACCCAACACTTCTATTCATCTTAAGATTTGGGGCTGCAGGAGAATGATGTGGAGTTGCTGGAAGCAGAGTAGACAGATACTTAATTGCTGAAGAACTGTGTCTTACTTGAGGCATCAGTACAACAGGAGAGCTGCCTGTTTAGTTTCTAAGTCTAAAAAATACAGCTGCTGTCAACTTCATAAAGGGCTCTCACCTACTTTACATATCACAGGCAAACATGCTAATTGTCAAGGCTTCAAATTTTGCATTTAGCTTCAAGACAGGCATTGAACCAAGTAAATATGTTTGTACACAAATGTTTAAACTTCTATCTTTCCCAGGCTCTTAAAAGTTCCATAATAACAACAACCACTTTTACTCCCAAAGCCTTACCCATGAGGCCACCACCTTCAATTGCATCGTAGCTGTTTTGCACTACAGACCCATCACTGGCAGCAGATCTGGCATCACCTTTAAAGAAAAGCAACCACAGGAAAATTTTGCACATGTTATGAAGAAGTTTTAATGAGGTAATTGCAAAAAATATCCTACTTGCTAGATGAATATTAAGGTAAGCATAGTTTGAATCTCCTTTGGTTTTGACCCAGGATGAAACTGAATTAAATATACACTTTGTCCTCTTTCTCACACACACGCCCCTGGCAGATGTGACCTCAACAAAGGACATTTATAAACATCAAAAAAATTTTTTTAAGGAAAATAGAAGTCCCTATACTTCTGGTTGAATAATCATTTATGACTCCTTCCAATTAGGGATTTGCCATAGCTTCCAAGCTAACATGCAGTAAAGGGTCAGGGGATGCTCCCTCCTCAGCAGAGGAAGCCTCTTTAGGCTAGCTGTAGTTTTCCAAGTAATCAGTAGCTTATGTTTCCTAGTAACCTGTAGCTTAGGTTTCCTTAGTAACCTTCAGCTTAACCCTGAAGAACTTTTTCCCCTGATAATTCACAGAAACACCAATATCCCTACACTTACACATTTAGTTCACTACTGCTCACCAAACAGCAACAGCTCTAACACAGTCACATACCAGTCAAGACAGAAATTCAATCTAAGATAGGAAAAACCTTGAGACTCAGAGAGTGCTCCCAAAGGACAGTTTTTGGTAAGCCATCCATGTCTAAATATACTAACACAACTATATATTGCTAGGAACAAGTAGGTACTCTATTTTTATTACCATTTTTTATTAAAATCTCCAAAGATGACCCAAAAAATGGAACTTACATTACACACTGAATCTTCCTAGCAGCAATCAACCTACTTCATAGACCAAACATTTTTATCTCTCCAGGGCTCTGGAAATGTTTCTTTTCACAATGAAGAAAATATTTTCTAAGCAAAAGCTGTTTCTAATAAATTTAATACATTCCAAACAAAGTTAAATCCAATATACTATTCTTGTGCTCACAGAGCTACCACACATAAGAAACTGTCAATCTGAACATGCAAGGAACCAACAGCTTTGACAGAACTATGTTTGTAAAAATAAAGCTGCACATGGCCCCATCTAGCACGGGCACTAAATGCCAAACAACTGGAGTCTGTCTGACACAGAGCCCTGAGGAGTTCTTAAACAATGGCATATTTGTGCAGGGCCCACAGGAGACACTCAGGTATCTGTCTTCAACAGCTGACACTTCACAGCCTCTAGTAACTTCCTTCAGAAAGCTAACAAATGCAAGATGTGTATTTTAGTGATTTTACACAGAGAAGAATAAGGTACAGCAACACAAATAGCAAGGAATTGCAAGGTCCACATTTTATCTCTCCCTGTAGAATGAACAATACAGGGAGTCATACATGGACTTCTGTCCTAACAGCAGTCAGGAATGCAGAGAAATGAGATCCCTATCACTTTACAACACACAAAAGGAAAAAAGCAATGCCAACTACAGCAGACACGGCCATGTCAAACAGCACTTGGAAATCTATTTTCAACTGTTAAATTTCTTAAATTATACAATATATATTTACAATAATTTTTCTTCTTTCCAGGTCCTTACCTACTCTTTTCAGATTAAATTATTAGCTGTATTAGTATCAATTTTACAATTTGAGTTTCTAATAGAACAACGTGCTTGATATTAAAGGCTGCATATTACAGAAGGTTGCAGTGTTTGAATTCAACATAAAGAGCAAATTGTTTCTTACCTTCTTGGTTTGGAGCTGATTTTAGCATAGACTGTGCACTGGGTGGTCCTGCTACTGCTGCTGGTGGCCTAGGTGGACCACCAACGGGTGGAGGTCCTAAAGGTGGCCTTGGAGGGTGGAGAGGAGTTAAAGGCTGAGTCACTGGTGGAGGTGCAGATCCTATAAAGAGATTAACTTTTAGAAGGAGTTTAGCCCAGCTGAAAAAATCACAGAAGTTTTGTTACCAAAATGCACAGATTGAATTCCAAATATTCTTGTTATTCAGAGGATGAACAGCATGACATACATAAATGCTAACATGTGGGTAGAGGGTCTCAACTTCAAGTTCATTTCTCATTCTGGGTTCCTGCATTTACTGATCTCTTTCAGCCTTTTGTTGCTATTGTTGGCAAGAATTTCAAGATGTACAGAAAATATCCCAACTCTATAACCAAGTCTGGAATAATCACGAAACAAGTTTAATTAAAGTGATCATTGTTATATATAAAAAAAAAAAATACCAGGGAAATGGCTCAGGAGGACTGAATGGATATAAAAATTACTTATCCCAAACACTTGCTCTCATTTTATATGCCTCTTTCCAAAATTTCTCTGCATTTTCCTCACTAATTCCAAACTACTAACTGTTTATTCCAATTAAGTGTCAGAAACAGTTTAATAAATTCTGCAAGCTTAAGACATTTTGAACAGCATAAGAAAATTAGGCAGGCACACAGCAAAAAAACTAGCATCAATAAAAATCTCTAATGAGACTAAAAGCGCTTAACAAGAAAAATTATTTGCTTTTACATGGAAAATATTTCTGTACCTAAGTCCTCTTTGCATGCTTAGTGAGCAAAAAACTAACAACATACAGCAGTTTGGCAAAGAGAAACTTGAGTATTAACTGTGTTTCCACAATAATCACAAGCTGCACAATAGAGCTATTTTGTATTAGAAAAGCTTTTACCATTGCATATACCAGCAGTAAAGCAGCAGGAGCAGAGTCTCCTACTTTCAGAGTACTTTCTGAAGACTTACAATTATCATTAAATGTGAAAATTACAAGTTTGGGGGAAGGGAGCTTTCCACTGAACTGACCTCTATTTCAACAGCACAGAATGCTTTTCAGTTTCCAGGCTGTGCTCCAGTTATTTGCATCAACTGACAGGCTATTCAGAAAATTACCTGAATCGAGTGGTTACTGACCATGCTCACTAAATAGAGCTGGTTTGCAATGGTGAAGTCCTGGACTGAAACATACTAATGCTCCAACAGCTACTCCAGGAAATGGTGAAAGTCACAGAAACAGCATCACCCACACAAGCATCCCAAAACAATGGGACACCATTCAGGAGTTACCTGTTCCAGCCAGCTGAAACACCCACCCTGGGCACAGAACTTTCATTTCTAACCCAAAGAAAGCATCCAGGTACTTCTGATGGGTGCATCTGCTTTAACAATCTCCCACAAGCAAATGTCACCGCAGAGTCTGTTCTACACTCATTATGTTAAAAGGTTGTTGTAAAATGGACATTGGCAGAATATGACAAGGTTCTGATTACCTGGCTTCATGTAGCTGTTCTGCAGCGGAGGAGCCCCCGGGGAAGCAGCATACTGGTAACTCCCTGCAGGATTTGTACTTCCTGGCAATGATGACGGTGGCTGAGCTGACCCTGTCCCAGGCACATGAG
This sequence comes from Onychostruthus taczanowskii, assembly GCF_017590055.1. Taxonomy (NCBI): domain Eukaryota; kingdom Metazoa; phylum Chordata; class Aves; order Passeriformes; family Passeridae; genus Onychostruthus; species Onychostruthus taczanowskii. The sequence continues at coordinate 9,524,258 of NW_024498573.1, forward strand.
CCAAATGGCTTGTTTGAGCCCCAAGTGGCTGACTGACAGGAGTTTGGCTGTACTGCCAGTTTGAAAGCACCGGTGGGCTGGCTCCAGGAGGAAAGCTCCCAGCACAGGATACAGCAGCTGAGTTCTGTAATGCAGGCGGCAGCACTTGTGGAACAGGACCTGGCTGTTGTACTGGTGACCCAGAGAAAGCTGCCACTGGTGGTCTATTGAGAGTCTGGCCAGGTCCTTGGTAGTTGTTTAACTGAGAAACATTCTGAGAGCCACTATAGCTGTACTGTCCAGAAGACTGATGTGGAGGAACCTTTGCTGGCATCTGATGGGAGTACGATCCTGGAACTGCAGGGCTGTACCCCTGGCCATCTGGGGAATGCATCAGTTGATTTTGAACAGGGCCTGGAATGAAAAAAAACTACACTCTTTAGGAAGTTAGTGTTGTGTATCACTTCTGAAAATAAAAGATGTTCTTGTGAATGTATTTCCTTAGGATTTTATTAGTCTTCAAGCCATTTTTAATTTAAACCATTAGGTGCGACAGAAGTACTAATGCAAGGGACATTAATTCAGCAGTATTTTGCTATTGACACTTACATCTTTATTTTGTTTTGCAGTAACCTTGGAACCACTAAGCATTCCAGTACCATCAATGCTCCTGCATTGAAACTCACACAGGATCCCATCCAGTCTTCAGAAACCCCCAAAAGCAAGCTGCCCACAGAGGAGCACTGTCCCACAGCACTGGCAGCAGCACACACGAGCAGACTGAAAGTGGAAGATCCATTGCGTAAGAACTCCTCTTCACACGATGGCTGACACCAACCCACACGTCAGCTTACCACAATGACACCCCCAGCCAAGTGCCAGCATAGGTCACCACGCTTCTTCTCAAGTGACTGAGTTCATCTATGAAAGTTTCTGCAGTTAATTTTAGTATGAGAACTATTCGTACACATACGGCTCATGTGAGTGGCCAGCTGGTCACCAACACAGAATGAAGGATAAGTTCATCATAAAATAATTCAGTCAGGAATAAAAAACTTGACAGGTTGATGATGCTCTTTATGCATAAGCTGGTTGGTATACATGAAGTAAGATTTACTCATTTGAAGAAAAAAAAAAATTTAAAAAAAGGTTAATAACTCTCCAAAGAGTAAATAATGCAGGCAAGAACATGGTCAGATTTCTGCTTTACAGAGGAACAGGTTGAGAGAATCCCATGGGATTTCCAGTGCCATAAGAGCTCCATCAAGAAAGGTACTACTAGAGATTGTTCATACCACTGCCACAAAATGGACATGCTGAAGAGAGACTATCAATTTTTGAGTGAAATCCTTCTGAGCAGAACACACTAGATGCTGCAGGCCACAGCCAGCTATGACTCCTTCACAACTACCAAAACACTTTCCAGTGTTGTATCATTCAGTTCACCCAGTCACATTGTAGCTCTCCTCATCCCCTAAAAACACAGTTTAGATACTGGAGACATTCCACACACACAGTTACACGTTAAAAAAAAAAAAAAAAAAAAAAAAAAAAAAAAAAAAGATGACTGGTTTCCTATTAGAACATAATGGCTAAATTCTGAAAGGCAAGCAAGTTCACACATCCAAGCTAAAGTAATTCACACATTTCTGACATAAATTAAGCTAAATACAGAATACACTGAAATTCTTAGGACAAACACTGCACTGATCATTCAGCTCCTCACTCCCTAGAAAACCTTAGGCTCTGGGTCACACACAGCTGTTAATTCACTGAATATTGCACAGGTCCATATAACTACTACAATGAGTGATCTCATCCTCACTGCCTCTTCTTTGTGCATAAAAGGTACACACCATATTATTCTCCAACCATTAATTTCAACATGCAAGTTATCATTCAGTTAGGAAACCCAGTTATACCCTACTGTGTGTTGTCTTTACAATGCTGCTTATAGATATTTAAAATTAATAATTCTCTAAAATCAGGGGTGCTTAAAGAAAAAGCTCACTGAGATGAAAATGCTTACAGTTATGAGTAACCTTCAAAAATTACCCTGCAGTGTATCACATGGGTTTCCAACAATCAATTTACAAACCCTACTGGCAATTAAACTTGCTAACTTTAAAAATTATGAATTCTTATCAAATCTTCTGACTGTATCCACACAAACACTGATATAACACCATCACTATAAGCTGTAGGAAAAATACAGAGCAAATAAAATTTGATTTAATAACTTGATTTTTCACCTTAGGGCATGACTCTCTATCCCAGGCAGAAATCAGAGTATTTGAATAGCTCTCTTATGCACTTTTTTCCCTGCTTAAGGATAAAACAGTGGAAGTGAGGTGATACCAAAAATTGACCTACTTGATATTGTCTATGGCACTTTATGCAAAAAATATAAATGCTCCAACTTCAATTTTTATTTTTAAAGTCAGAAGCACAATGAAAAGTCTTGACGTCCTCATGTAATAGTTCATGTTTCCAAGACAAGTCTGCACTAAGCTGCCAAAAAAGGCTATAGAAATAGCACTTAGGGACAAAACCCCTTTACAAAGAGTTTCACAGTGCACAAAATCTTTTCAGGACTTGCTGGTTGGTTGCAGCCAGATACCCATCTTGGCCTGACATCTTCACTGAGACCCATCATGGAGTATCTAGGCTGCCCAGCTTTCCCCAAATGCTGCTGGTTTTCTGTGAAGCCAGAAACAAACAAGAAATTCTGTGTGGACTGAAGAGCTACTTCACCTGCATAGCAGCAAAACAGCCAGCACTTGGAGACCACAGAAAGGAATTAGTAATAGAAGAAAGGCCACCTATTAACAGTAAAAGTCTCCTCTTCAACAACACAAGGCCATTTAAGGCTCTGAGAGATTAGGAATGGCACCAGAATACATATGAAGGTCACTGGATGGTTTTATAAAACAGCCAAAGTACTAATGTGGACAGCCAGGATCCAAGTAGTATTTTCTACCACACAGAATTTCACTGTCCCCTACTCTAAGCCAGTTACTCAGCACATCACTTTTGCCAGCCACAAGCTCTCCAAGCTCCAGGGAGATGCAAAGATAAACACTCTGAAAAGTTATATCCCAAGAAATGCTGTGGAATCAGTCACCACCAGTGTCCACTTCATCTGAGTCTGACCCACTGGATTCCAAACCCAACAGCTCCTAAAGCACCTCATGACATCAAAGTACCTTGCTAAGGTATCACATGAGAAGAGCAAAACATTCTAAAAGAATTGTTTCTCCTTCTTGCTTGCACTTCAGATCTCTCAACTGGAAAGCAAATTAGACACCTGCAATTAAATGAGTACAGAATACTGGTCCTATTAAAAGACAAACAGAAATGAAGGAGAGGAAGGTTGTTGCTAAGCAACCCAAAGCTCTGTGCTAAACAATTTCCCGAGCAGCACACGGTGCTGCTGTGACAATTTACTGCCTTAGTGGACATGCAAGCTCAGGGAGTTACCTGCAAACACTTCAGCAAGCAACAAGCTGCAAGGAAGGGCTACAGCTACAGAACAATTTATCATCCTGCTGACTGTTTTCTTTGCTCACAGACCACTGTAAGCACCACTACAGCACTCACTACACCCAAAACTGCTTTATAAAGCTTTGGGGTTAGTATAAAGGTCAAGGATCACAGCATGCCCTCAACATACACTATGAACAGTCCACACTTGAACAATTTGATTTATTTCAAAGGCCAGCAACCCAAACTTTATCTCTAACATACCGTAACAACTGTTTGATTTGCATAACTCTACATTTCAGTTCTTTATTTTTCATACACCTGACAGCTGAATAGCCTGAAATTCCTCTTTCTCGGCTGCCTCTCCACAACTTCCATTATGTGCTTAGTCTGACACTAGGGAAATGAGCAAACATACAGCAATGCCAGTCTGTAAATCATCCCACTCAGTTACTCCATTAGCTAACATTCTCTTTGCACAGTCTCTGCTCAGCCCATAAGCTCTCCAGGACACAGCCTCTCTCTCCACATTAGATCCATACTCTTCCCACTCTCCTGACCCTAGAAGCAACTACACAGTTAATTGCAAATTGTCGTTTTGCTGGTGACTTTGAAGAAAAGCAATAAACACACTGTGCAGGAGGAGGGGGAAGAAAAATCAAAAGATCTCATTATAACTGAACTGCTTATGATGCAGCACAGCTACTGAAACACACAAGTGTATAATTAAGGAAGCAAGTGCAGAGGATGTGTATGTGAAATCAGGAGACACTTCCATCAGCACAGATTTGCACACATGCAAGAAAAACAGACACAGAGACAAGGCTGGCCCTGAATTTTTTATTCCTGTATTAAAACACTGGCTAGTAAGCTCAGTTTCACCTTCAACATCTCGCAGTAAAGAAATACATTCTGAGGGGAAGAAAGTAATCAAGACTTTCCCAGTTCGCAGCACACAGAACCAGATAATGTCGGCTTCAGGAGAATGACAAGATAAGAAAGCCCCGCAGCGCCGCAGGCTGAGCTCAGCGCTAACCACAGTGCCACATGTACAGCCCCGTTCCAAAGGGTCAAACCTCGGCTGTGTCACCCGTGTCACCGGCCGGGACCCAGCCGGGCTGAGGGACGGTCCGGGCCGTGCGTGTTACCGCGGCAGCAGACACGGGCTCTCTGAAAGAGTCTCATTCATACCGACAAATACACTCTGCGATACTTCGGCCATCGAAATAAATCAGAATGAAGATTTGTTTTGCCTAACGAGCCGCTCTGTGCTTTCCTCAGTGACAATCGGGGCCGGGCCCGGTCCGACAGCACCTCGCCGCCGCCGCTGCCCGGTCCCAGCAGGAGCCGCTCCTCTCCCCCCAGTTCAGCTGCGCTTCGCCCCGGCCCGCGGGTGTTCGGGCAGCAGGGAGGGCATTACCGAGCTCAGCCGGCTGTGACCCAGCGACCCGGGCAGCGAACGGGCCGCCCCCAGAACCCCCTCCCCGCGCTCTGCCCGCGGGCACCGGCCCCGGCCCCCGCCGCCCCGGGGCGAAGGGCGGCCTGGGCCCGGGGGAAGCGCCCCGGGGCGGGAGCCGTCCCCGCCAGGCCCTACCCCGCGCCGAGCCCCGCGAGCGTGCCCCGCACTCACCGTTGCTGTAGGGCTGCTGGCCGGCGGGGGCCCCGGCGGGCTGGGCCATGGCTCGGCCGGCTGCGCTCGGTGCCGCCCGTGTGGCGGCGCCGGCCCGGGCGGGGGGGACGGACCCACCGGAACTGCCGGGCGGCCCGCGCAGCCGCACTGCGGACACGTGGCACTTCCGGGAGCGGCGCTGCGGCTTAAGGGGGCGGGGCCAGGGCCAGGGGCTGGGCTGGGCGGGCACGCGGAGGGGCGGAGCCGAGCGAAGCCGAACCAAGCCGAACCGAACCCCGGCGAACACAGCCGAGTCACACCGAACCGGGGCGAGCCCAGCCGAACTCAGCCGAAGGCGGCCCAGTCGAGACCACGCCCGCGAACCCGAACGGAGCCGAGTCCATCCGAACACAGACGAGCCCACCCGAGCGTGTGCGCCGCGGGTGCCGGTGCCGGAAGGAGCCGCGGGGGGCGGAGCGGGCGCAGCCGCGGGTGAGTGTCGGTGTCGGTCGGTGTCGGTGCTGCCCGAGTCCCGGAGCACCTCAGGCTCGGCGGTGGGTGAGCTGGGCGGGCGGTGAGGGGTCTGTGCTCCCCGGCCGGCCTCGCAGGACGCTGGGCCATCCCCGTGTCCTGCTGGGAGCGGCCTCCGGGCCGCGGCGGGGCCTGGCCGGGGGTCCCTGCGCGCCCCGCCGAGCTGCGGCCTGCGCGGGGCCGCGGGCAGCGCGCCGCGAGGGGCGAGGGGCGGCCGCTCCCCTCCTTCCCTCCTGTCCCTTCTGTCCCCTCCCTCTTCTTCCCCCCGGCACAGCACTGGGGCTGCTCGGGCCGCTGGCGGCACCGGCCGGTCCGTGTGGCTGTCCCGGTGCTCGCAGGTCCCGAGCAGCGCTGCCTCCGTGTGTCTGCGATGCTGAGGTGCGCTGAGTAACCCCATAACCCGCGGGTGCCCTGCAGCCTCCCTGGGCAGCCGTCTGCCACGTTGTAGCGACCTGGCAGTACTTGTGTGGAGTATTGTTTTGTCTTCGGAAGTTACTGCTTTGAAGGGTTGTGTTCGTAAGTCAGTGCATGGTGCAGCAGCCCTGCAGCGAGGATGTGCTCTGACAGCTGGGCTTTGTGAGCCAGGGCTGCCGGAACCTCTGCATCAGGTGCCCTTAGGAACTCGTGTGTTCTAGTGCTGTCTTCACAGGTAAACTCTGCTGTCTCAAAATTGAGTTGCTGTCAAAGAATTACTAAAATACTTTAAGAAAGTCTATGCTTTTACCTAATTTTCTAACTGTGCCTCTCCTTAGCTCTTAAAAATACAACATCCAAATGCAGTTTCAAATCAAAGAATAAACTGTGTTGTAGAGTCTCAGTTTATCCACTGAGTTTCCTAGGGATTTTTACTTTTGTTACCTGTGGTAATATTTTATAATGTTATGGTGATCATGTGTGAAGTTATAACTTTCAAGTTATTATGTTTCCATCCTACTTGAAAAACTAAAAATACACCCTTAGCAGTAGGCTTTAAGCCATTGCTTGCAGGTTGTGGTTTCAGACTGAACTGTGGCTGAAACTGATGTTTGTGCTCTCAGGCTGGACTGAGAGCTCTTGCTGACAGTCCCCCCACAGGTGTGGCACAGTGTGTTCCCAGTTCACACAGGAGCTGTTCACTTGGGTGTCACTGGTTTCTGTTTCCTACTTGTTCCATAAAGGCATTTTAAATGCTCTTTAAAACCCTGATATTGTCTCTTACCTTAACTCCACGAGTGAAGTGAGCACTGTCCTAAGGTTTGGAAGTGAAATGATGAATTTTTAGCTAGAAAAAAAGCAAGTTGAGTGTAGGAGGAAAAAATTTCCTAGTTTTCCGAAGATAAGAGGTGTGAGTGAGTTTGCTTGCTAGTCCATGCTGTCAGCAGCTTTCTCTTCAGGAGGCTGGCTCGGTGTTACCAGAGCCACTGGGGAATTCCTCATTCTCCACAGTCTCAGTAAGTGAACCCACGTCCTTGGTCTATGGAGTGATGGACCTGGCTCCACAGGAGTTACTGGGTGGTGCTTTGCTGATGAAATAACCTTGACCATGGTTGAAGGGGGTGTTTTTCAGTGGTAGACATGTGTCACTGAAGTGATACTAGAAAGTTAACTTTGGTATCTTCGCAGTGGAGACACAGTGAGTTGGTGATGCCTGTAAAAGTAGTTGGTATCAAAAGACTGTCTTGGTGCAGCACAGCTTTTTGTTCAAAGCTTCTGTCTGCTTCCAGGGGATGATTTTCAAATCAACCATTGAAATAACATTAGAATAGCACCTTCTTCTCCATCATGACTTGTGAACAGTGATTGCTGAGTCTTCATTGTTCTGCTTTTGTGGTGTTTTTAACGGAGCCTGAGAGTTTGAGCCCGTATATATTCAACAGCCTCAGCTCTTCCCTGAATTTGCTCTCAGCGTAGCAACTCTTGAAACCAGAGCAGAGTCACTCTGGTTTTGTAATGCTTTGATTTGACACAGCTCTGAATTATAAAGTTACTTTTTCTGTGTGATAAGAGTAGATTTAATATCACTATTCAAATATTACCTGTGTGCCTATACAATTAGCTGTCCATTTTTTTCCCATTTTGAAAGTGTTTTCCTTTAACTGCTGCCAGCTGATATGGAGGTTGTTCTGGGAGGATTTGGGTAGCTCTGTTTCCAGCACCACTTTTCTTATGGTGATGGAAATTGAAGCAGTATTAATGCCACTTCCGCTGTGTTTGTAGAGTAATCCTGTTCTCAGATTAATCGTTTGAATCTCAGCCCTTAAAGTTTTTTTCTGTAATGCATGAAGATTGTTTTGGTTGATGTTTTTTATAAGCCTAAGTGTAATAGATGGAACAGGTTGATACAACTGAACACTGAAGTTATTCTCACCTCAGTAATCTGAGCACTTCTCTTACATCACGCTGTTTGCCCTGATTTGCAGGTTATTTGAGTCGATCGTTTCCCTAAGCCCCACTGAGGCTTTTCTCCATTGGTATTTTGCTCAAGCAATAAATAAATCTGCTGACGTGTGTGTTCTGCCATGTTTGCTTATTCTTGACCTTTGATTTTTAGCCATGCAAGGGACAGTTTCAGTCATGACATTGTGTAACTGGGTGTTTATGCATTGACAAGCATATTTGATTGGTATTCTTAAAAATTGTGCCTGTTGCTGCTGCTGTGTTGTTCAGAGTAACGTAGACGTGGTTAAAGGTTTAAGGGTTAGCTGTGGCGAAACCAAGACACCTGGTGCTTCGTCATCTGGACAGATTTTGTTCCAGTGCAAGCAAAGGTCATTTAAATACCCACTCCTCTTTCCACATTATCTCTGTGTGATCTGCCTGTTGTTGCGTAGCAAAGAAACTCTGTCATGAGTGCAGTTGCTGTGGTGGATGCTTGGATTTTTGGGCTGGTTCAGACCTGCGTTTTGGCTCCTGTGTGCTGTGCTCTGGGCTCAAAGCTGCCCTGAAGTCCTCTTGTGATCCCCCAAGGCAGCCCTGCAGCTTCTAAACAAGTGTGGTGAGAAGCTGTAGCAGTGTGGATGCCTCTGCCAGCTGTGTTTAGCAGTGCAGTCCAGTTTTTCCAGGGCACTCAGACTCCAGTGTCCTCAGGGGTCGTGTATTCCAGTAGGAATTAGCTGGCTAAAGGCTTCTAAGGATGTTGCCCTTTAGTCTCCAAGAGAACTAAAATGCTCACAGTTCACTGTGTCAAACTAGTGCTTTCAGTGTGGTTTAGAGCACAAGTTTGATGAGGAGCAGTTAGGGAGGCTCAGCCTGGAGAAAGACCTGTTGTTGCGTAGCAAAGAAACTCTCATGAGTGCAGTTGCTGTGATGGATGCTTGGATTTTTGGGCTGGTTCAGACCTGCGTTTTGGCTCCTGTGTGCTGTGCTCTGGGCTCAAAGCTGCCCTGAAGTCCTCTTGTGATCCCCCAAGGCAGCCCTGCAGCTTCTAAACAAGTGTGGTGAGAAGCTGTAGCAGTGTGGATGCCTCTGCCAGCTGTGTTTAGCAGTGCAGTCCAGTTTTTCCAGGGCACTCAGACTCCAGTGTCCTCAGGGGTCGTGTATTCCAGTAGGAATTAGCTGGCTAAAGGCTTCTAAGGATGTTGCCCTTTAGTCTCCAAGAGAACTAAAATGCTCACAGTTCACTGTGTCAAACTAGTGCTTTCAGTGTGGTTTAGAGCACAAGTTTGATGAGGAGCAGTTAGGGAGGCTCAGCCTGGAGAAAGGAGGCTCAGGGGGAAACCTCATCACTCTACAACTCCCTGACAGGTTGTAGCCAGGTCAGGGTTGGTGTTTTCTCCCAGGTGACAAGTGATGAGACAAGAGGAAACAGTTTCACGTTGTGCCAGCAAAGATTCTGATTACATATTAGGAAAAGTTTCTTCACTGCAAGGGTGACCAAGCCCTGGCACAGGCTGCCCAAGGCAGTGGTGGGTTCACCACCCTGGAAGCCCTCAGAAGTCCTGTGGAAGTGGCCTTGGGGACTTGGCTTAAGTGTTGAACACAGAGGTGCTGGGCTAACAGTTGGACTCAGTGGTCTTAGAGATTTTTTTCAACCTCAATGATTCTATGATTATCCTCACTTTAGATAATGAGGAAATTAAGATGAGTACTCAGAAATTAATCACTCATGGCTACATAATGAACCTAGTATGGGCTCTCAACTCAGCTTTCTGTTATTGAATCCAAGCTGAAGGAATTCAGTGGAGAAATATGGGGGTCTGGTGGGTTTTTTTTTAAACAAAACTTTTGTATTTAAGGTTTGAATTGTGGCAGCCTGTGCAGGGCAATACAGGAGGTCACTGTCTTTGAAGGGTAATTCCAGTGCTTTGTGCTAGGTAATTGTTTTCCATGACAAGCCAAACAGACAGGTTCTGTGTGGACAAGGATTTATTTGGTATCTAACTTCTCTAGATTCAACTCTGAAACTTATTTGCCTCTTGAACCCCAGCAGTTCCCAGGGCTGGCTGGAGCCCTAAATCTGCACTGATATCCCTCTAGTGCCCTCTCTGAAGTGCCACCTTTACAATCCTGTTTAAAATCTTCAGTGAATCATCACATACCTTCAACAAATTGTACTTTGGATAAAATTATTTTTACTTCAGCTCATGTAGTGTTATCCCAAGGGAGGGGAAAATCTTTGCTATTGTCATTTGACTGTTAACTGTTCTGTGATACCAAAACTATTTTTAAAATTATTTTTAACACAGGATTTGAAATAATTTTTGTTGTCTATAAATATTTTACAGTGCTTAATGTGCTGTTCTGACAGAACTTAAATGCATTATGTTTTCTCTTTATTTCAGACTATAAGATTCAGATATGTTCCTATTTGATTGGATTTACAGTGGTTTCAGTAGTGTATTGCAGTTTTTAGGTAAGTCATTATTGTTTGGGGTTTTTCCTTTCTGCTATTCTTCTGTAAAATATCTGTTCACCTCTGTTATCTTCAAATAAGACTGCTGGGTAAATAATAATATTTGGTTTGGTGGATATTCAGCAATACTCAAACAAAAGTTTCACTTATCAATACTGAGCATTTCCAGAGTGTGCTCTCCACTCCATCTTACATTAATCCTTCTTGAAAAAAAATACATTTTATTTCATGATCATAATAAGTCAAACTTTTCTAATCATACTACATTTAAGCTGGTGTAATGCAGTTGGCTTTTATGGGTCTTCTCCTGATTTTTCTCTGCTATAAAGAACTGAAGTCAGTTATTTTAATTCAGTTCTTTTGCACGTGAGGCTATCATTTCAGAATCCAAATAGGAGGGACTGTCTGCAAAAAATTAGTGTCAGATATTGAAACCCTTTCTTATGTTTAGCAGCGCATTGTTCTGTGATTTTTTTTCTATGCCTCAGAAATTAATGTGAAACTTCATTGGCATCTGCTCAAGAGCCTCAGAAAATTATTCCCTATTCAAAAAGTCTGCAAGCCATATCAGTCCAAGGTGAAAAAAACCCCACAACCATGAGGAAAATTAATGTTAGGATACAATTAATGTTAGGATACTAAAAAAAGGATCAGAAGTTGCAGATCACATAGGTAAAAGACACAATTTCCAAGTTCAAAGGATTTTATTGAAGTGGTCAAAAAGCATTGGAAGCTAAGAACTCATAGCAAGCTGTGCCACCTACCTTTTATCAGTTGAAAGTTTAAAGTTTTGCACTGAATGTCAGACCCTTGGCCTGCTATCAAAATGTTAGCCAGTGAAATTTTAACTAAGTTGACTAATCTTTCTTATCTCTTCTTCCTTAGCTGCACAGTGATTACTGCACACTGGCCTGCTCTTCCATTCCTGTGCAAGCAAAGGCTAATTCTGCTGAAAGACAGAGGAGCAGCTCCCTCTGTTATGTCCCTCTTTTTCTAAAAGAAACACTTTCTCTTTGCATTCTCAGTTATAGTTAGAGTTGAAGAAGGCAGATCATAACATTTGGGAAACTGCCCACAGTTCCCTGTGCTGTCCTGTCAGATGGCTAATGGGATCACTTTAGGAAGAACATCTTTGCACAAGTATACTTCTGGAAGGCACAAAAACATTTTTTAATTTGTATGTATATATAAAAACTCAGGTCTTGGTGTAGCCAGTAGCTGAAGTATGGCTGCTTGTTAGTCTTGTGTTTCTCTGAAAGACACCTGGGAAGCTTGAAATGTTGTGGTGCAACCAGCAACATCTGACTGGGAAGCAAAGATTCCTGGAACTGCAGGCTGAGAGTGGGAAAACTATTGTTTTCCTATAGTTCAGTAGAGTTTTGTTTAACTCATAAGGTGAGTGTGAACTGGCGTTTCTCCTGTGATGTAAGTTAGTGTATGAAAATGTTTGTCCACTTCTTTCTCTGTAAACATTAACACTTTCTCCTCCACTCAATAGTTTAATAGTTAGTATATATATGGGCATGTCAGAAGGTGAGTTTGGGAAGTAAGAGTTGTATTTGAAAGAACTGTGAAGACACTCTGCAGAACCTGGAGTAATAAAGATCATTAATGAAATAAGATGATGAATAGGAGAGAATATTCATTCCTGCAAGTTACAAAACATGTCCAGCTGGAATGTGATCCCTGAGATTAGCTCAGAGGCAGAGAGGTGAGCAAACAGCAGTGGTGTAAAGGTCTGCTGGGCAGAGGCACCTCTGGCCCTGGAATGCTGCAGCCTCAGAGGGCTGGCTGAACATCCCAACACGCACGAGGATAGCGCGTTACAGAAGAGAGGGTTTTTTTCAGTACAGAACAGGATTGATTTTTTGGTTTTAAATTTAATTTATCTTAATGTTTTACTTTGAATATCAATGAGTTTAAAGCAGCGAAAACTAATTCTGGCAGAGGATACAGTGTTGACAAGTTGTAAGAGAATTGCCCTTTGATAATCTCCAATTTAAGAAAATATGGCGTTTGTGTTTTAAACATCTTTCCTCTCCTTCACAGCAACTGTTGCATTTCTGGGGTTGCAAGTGGAGGGGGAGAAGAAGGGCAGAAGACATTTTCGTAAAGATGACAACCAATGAAAATAAAATTTCTTATTCCTGTTAGGAAAGCATTATCACAGGGGACAAAGTGTGTCAGAAGTGTCCTGACGATGCCATTCAGGATGTAGCCAACAGTTTTCCTGGGGGTGTGGGTGAAAGTTACTTTTTGTCCAAATAATATGTTAACCAATATTAAAGAATTTATACACAAATGTTGAATCCAGTTTCTCTGTATTATTCTGATTGAGGTCTGAATTTTCTTTTTTGTCTCAAATGAGTGTTTTGCTGTAATTGGAGGTAGGTGAACAGAGTTCAGGTTCAGAATTGTCCATGGTCCAGAGCCTGCTGTTAGTGCTGGGTCTGTGCCCACTGTCCAGCAGTGAGCAGAACTGTCCTTTTGCTGGGGCAGAGTAAACTACATTGGTATCATTTAGTCCATTTATTTTTCCTAAGATAATGGAATGCATTTTCATGATTGACACATTCCCACCAATTTGTGCCTCTCCTGCCAAGCATCCTCTCAGCTGCATGTTACCTGGTGCAGCAGGCTTGTGGTAAGGGGGAATGTCATTTGTACAACGTGGATAAAGGGCACTGATAAAGGTGTGGTGGAATTTGCCTGGTCTGTATTTTGTACCATGACTGTAACACGTTGTTCCTAGGAGCAAAATCATCTCTAGTGCTGGAAATGAGCTCCTGTTGAACTGTTTAATCACCAGGTCCTTTTTTCTTCTAGGACTGTACAAGAAATCAGGCAAACTAGTGTTTCTTGGACTGGACAATGCTGGAAAAACGACACTGCTGCACATGCTCAAAGATGACAGACTGGGCCAACACGTCCCCACGTTACACCCCAGTAAGTTAACAGTGCTCTTCCTTAGCTAGAAAGCATTTGAGGGATTGCAAGAAAAGCAGGATCTGATTATGCCAGATCTGATTATAAGACCACCAGTGTAACTGGGGAGATACAAATGGATTTTTGGGGTTGCAGTCCATGGATAGTTCAAATAATCTTTAAAAAAAACTGTGTCTAGGATAGTTCAGAGTGTTACATGTAAAATTCAGAGGTGAATAACAAACAGAACAATCAAGCAGAGGGTTTGTACTGTAGAAGCTGCAAGAGATAGGGGCTTGCAATTTTTGGGAACAACTTCTCTGTATAACTAGAAAATCAGTGTTTGTGTCTCAGAGGTTGCTGTGTAATTGTTATCCTGGTAACCTTGCAGGAGAAAAAGTTCAATACAGGTTGAAAATGTGGATTGGGGAAGTCTAGTAAGGAAGTGAGAAACTGGGAAAGGATGTGAAGAGGAGAAGCCTTGAACAGTATTGAAAACAAAATGCCAAATGCAAAATCTTTTTTGCAAACCAGATGTCAGAGCCAACTGTTGTTTGTGTAACATGTAGGGATAAATAAAGTAGGAATACTCTTCTTAGCTCTTCTTAGCATTGTAGATATTTCACACATGCTTTAATGGTTAATAACATTTTGGTGATACATGAACGTGCCATTGATTTTGAGAGAATGTATTACTCTTACGTTCTCCTTGAATAAAAAATACTGGAAAGAACCAAAAGGAAGTAAAATCTATGTGCTAGAAGGCCATACTTTTCCAAAGCACTGCCTAATCTTCACCTAGAGTAATTCTCTGTATTTCCAGCTTCAGAAGAGCTGACAATTGCTGGCATGACTTTCACTACCTTCGATCTGGGTGGACATGCTCAAGGTAGGAGTGTGTTTTGACTCACTTAAGCTCACTGAACTGGGCTGGAGTTTGCTTCCAATCAGAAACACGGCCCTGCTGCAGAGACTGACTTCCCAAACTCTTCTGAGATAGCAGGAAAGACATTGGCTGCTCTTTTGCCAATCTCCACCATTTATCACAAACCACAAATATGATTAAGCAAGAGCTGCAGTGAAGGAGAAACTTTTGACTAATACTATGAGGAGGAGTTCTGTGCTTTGAATTCCTTGCATTTACCTTCATACTTACCTTTGCTGGCATAATTCTTGGGGAGACAAAAACCATTTCCATACATCAGCATTCATGTGGGATAGAACAGTGATAACATTAGAGCAAGTTATAATTTTTTTCTGTTATTTCAAGCTTTGTAAAACATGAAATTGCAACCCAAAGACTGGCAACATAAGCTAAGAATTTTTAAAAAAATCAAATTAAGAAACCCCCCCACACCTGTTGCTTTTTAATTACCAATGTGCATCACTCTGTATTTGGGGATAATTTCCTTTTATTTTTATTTCTTATTTTCCCTGTAGCTCGCAGAGTGTGGAAAAACTACCTGCCTGCAATTAATGGTGTTGTGTTCTTGGTGGACTGTGCAGATCACGAAAGATTGCTTGAATCAAAAGAAGAACTTGATGTAAGTTTAAATAAGCTTTTGAAAGTTTAAATTTCTAAGAACTAAGCTCAAATACCCAGCAGACCTCTGCTGTCACCTGCAAATGAGTAGTAGTGATTTGACCTTCTGTATTTTAAATTAATCAGTCCTCCTTTCTCCATTCCTTTGCAGTCACTAATGACAGATGAAACTATTGCTAATGTGCCTATCCTAATTCTTGGTAACAAGATTGACAGACCTGAAGCCATCAGTGAAGAGAGGTTACGAGAGACATTTGGTCTGTATGGCCAGACAACAGGAAAGGTATTGCTTTTTTTTTTAATGAGGTTTTTTGCTTAGACAGTTAGTTTGCCTTATTTGTGTGTTGACTCTGGTTTGCTCTGCTATACAAAATAAATGTTTTCCTAATTTATAAAGTACTTAGTCCATAATAACAGTATATAGAGTGAATCCTGGGCTCTCTTTGTCTGTGTTAAATGTATGTCTGCTACAACTTCTTATGTCGTATTTAATGCCACTTTTTTTCAGAGAAAATGTAATGTGTGTTGACTCTGGTTTGCTCTGCAATACAAAATAAATGTTTTTCTAATTTATAATGTACTTAGTCCATAATAACTATATAGAATGAATCCTGGACTCTCTTTGTGTGTGTTAAATGTATGTCTGCTACAACTTCTTATGTCGTATTTAATGCCACTTTTTTTCAGAGAAAATGTATTTGTATCTGGAATAAGTTTTAGTGCTTCAACTTTCTTATGCACTATTTTGGAACAGTTTTCAGAGGCTATAGTTGTAGAGTGAATTATGAGAGAAAACTGAATAGAATCTTTCTCATTTCAAGTGCAAGCTTTAATAATTTTCTACCTAACATATTTGCCTAAAGCTTAGAGATAGATTTATACTATTGTAGAAGTCTTAAGTTTGTAGGTTGTGGGAAGGAGAAAGTTCCTACTGGCATTCTTATCAACAAGGCAGATTTCTAGTAAGGATCTTTGTGATCCTTCAGCTCCTGTTAATGTAAAGTTAATACAGTGCTCCACTTGTGAGCGTTAGAAATGGTGTTTGATGTCCTTGGCCCTTGGAAAGAAACCTGCAGCTGACAGAGTCGTTCACTGTGGCTTCCAATCACAGCTCCCATTAGCTGACCAGCTCTGCTGAGGGCAGCTGCCTTGCAATTCCTCTGTGCATAATTATTCACTCTTAGGTGCCTCCCTTTAAGTTCAGTGCCAGTCATAGTTTAGGTCAGGCAGGAACAAATCTTTAGTTTCTTGTTTGTTGCATTTTGCCCTCTTGTTTTCTGGTCTTTACACCACATGTGTTGGATGAAGCATGGACGCCACTGTGAATCTCCAGTTGAACAGCAGCTTTATTGCGCTGTGGTGATTTTGGCAAGCAAGCACATGGCACACTTTTGCTTTGATCAGTCCTAAAATTTGTAGCAAATGTTTTTTTTTAATCTGGTTGGAAAACTGTTGCAAACAGAGCATGGAACTGTGACTGAACACCAAATATAAGCTCTAAAATTCTCTTTGCATGTTTGCTGTTCCATTCTGGTTTCACATACTTCCCCCTGTCCAGTGTGGATGCACGTGAGAAGATGCATAATGTTCTTGTACACGAGTTACTGAGATGAAGGCTGCATGTTCTGGTCTCTCTGTGGAGGTGTCAAGCCCAGAGAAGCTGGGGATGACCCACTCCTGGAAGTGTTTTTGTGCCAGTTTGGACAGGGCTTGGAGCAACCTGGCCTAATGGAAGGTGTCCCTGCCCATGGCAGGGGTTTGGAATGAGATTAGCTTTAAGGTCCCTTCCAACCCAACCCATTCTGTGATTTTAGATTAATTTCTTTTCCAAAACTCCAGTGTCAAACACAAGTTAAATAGGGGCGTTCCATAGAAGCATACATCCATGTGGAATAGATGTTGTTTATAAGGGAACTGTAAGGGATGTTTGTGTCTCTCTGCAGGGCAGCACACCCCTGAAGGACCTGAATGCCAGGCCCCTGGAGGTGTTCATGTGCAGCGTGCTGAAGAGACAAGGCTACGGGGAGGGGTTCCGCTGGATGGCCCAGTACATCAACTGACCCTGCCACAATCACAGCAGCACTGCCTGGCCCAGCTCGGCGTTGGCTGCTCCTTGTTTGATCACTCAGTGTACGTAACTTGAATTCATTTGACTGTTCAAATTTAAAAATGCACATTTTTAGCTAATTATATCATTGATGCTAAATTGTAAGTGTGAGGATTGCAAAATTATTTCAAGCAAGTTTGTAAGTTTAAATACCACAACCTGTGAGCTTTCTAATCCCATGCAACATCCTTTTGCAGCTTTTAATTTAATGAGTCTCCAGCACCATTTTTGGTCAGAGCAACTTTCCAGTACAGTATGTTTGAATGCACTTTTTAACAGCTGAAAATGATGAACATGTGAAAAATATTTAATGCTTATGTTAAATTTTTTATGTACTTTTTTGAAACTGGTTTTATAACTTTAGAGTATATAACCATCTTTCAAGGAATAATAAATCATTAGCTGATGGATAATTGCATGATGCCTTACAGTTTTCAATAATACATTTTCTTATGCAACGTCATGCAATAAATTTAAATCCAGTTTTTGGCATCTTTAATGGGAAATGTTTCATTTTAATGTGTCTTAACTAGTGAGGCTGATCTGAATATGTGGGATATTTTCCTGAAACACAAGCAGGCACAAAGTAGCTTCATTGTAGATCAGAGTAAGGTGGGTTTTTTCAGAAGACTAAATTGTATTTATTTTAGGATTTTCCATAGTAAAGGAAAAATCTACTGTGATGCCCTTACAATTACCAGAAATATAAAAACTCTAAATTAGCTGTGCCAAAGTAAGTCTTGAATTAATGATAAAAGTGGTCTTAATCTGCTGGTCTCTTGAATTAAACCCCTGATGTGACACAAGAAATACAGTTTCTTTCTGAAGAAATAAGAATACCACTGCACTAAATATCCCATTTCCAATTTAATTCATTTTTGGGTTTACCAGAAGACTTGCCCATGAAATTTCCAGGTAAAAAAGGGATTGCCATTGCTGCTTTTGCAAGTTTACCAGCTCACACTTATTGGCCAGTTTTATTTTTAGGACAAGATGGATTCTTTTACGTGGTTTTGCCCTGAAACCTGGCCAGTGTGGCAGCTGCTGGCTGCCCAGGGCACTTTTTTTCTGGGGTAAAATGCAATTCCTCTTTCTAGTTTCTGATGCTTTTCCCTGCTTTTGAGTGTTAGTTCCCCCAGGAGAAAGCAGGTTATCTTTGAAGAAAGGGTATTAGAGCACGTTTCATTGATGCTGACTGGGAGCTGTTCTGGGTGCTTTCTTGTGCTGGGCAAGTTTTACTCCTAATTTGCCAAATGGATGTGGGGTTTCAGCCCTGGAATCACCATTTCACTATGATGGGTTTGAGTTTCACTGTGTAGTTTGTTTTGTCCTTGTACAAATACAAACTGCTGCCAGTTGTACTGAATCCCTTTTACTTCCTGTTGTATATCTTCTCCAAAATACTTCAGGCCTTATGTTTCCAATATCCATGGCAGCAAGTGTATTTCCAACTGATTTGATTTCACAAATGACTTTCTTTTGACCTCTGGGCTTGAATCTCACATCTAAAGGCTGTAGGCACAAATCAAATAAATGAGACTTATTCCTTGCCCAAACCTGAACTGGTGTGATTGAATATTGATGATCAGTTCCCCACAGTCCTAGATTGTGCATCTGAATAATTCAGAACCTAACTAATATAAATTGTAAATGAAGTTTATTACTGCAGAATCACATGCAAAAGATTAAGCCCAGTTTGTGTGTGGTGCAGTTCAGTGTGAGGGCATTGGAGGGCTTTTCCAAATGACCAGCATAGAGAATTCTGCATTTAAACTCGTGCTCAGCTGTAGAGTGGTGTCTCTGCTGCATAAATCCAAACTGGAGGCAAGAAGTGGCCTCTCACCACTGTGTGGACAGTGTGTGTCTTTACTACCTACAGCCATTATGTAGGGGATGTGCCTCTTGGTTTTTTTCTCTAGCTTTTTCTGATGATGGTTGTAATGCAGAGAACCACAGCTAAATCACTAGATGGTGTAAATATTAAAAAGTACTACTTGCAGAGTCACATTGTGGTGTTGATGTGAGGGATTTGGGACTGTGTTGCCCGTGCTTATGGAAATGAAGCTGGAAGTGGAGATTTGTGCTGCACTTCCACAGGCTGAGCCATTGCATGGGCTTGGAGGGGTCCTCTTCACCTGCTCTTCCAACCAACTGTGAACAACAGCACTAAAGAAAGGGGTAATCCTATTAAAAATTAAAAAGGAAGGGAGGTGATGGTGCTTAAAAGCGTGTGTTAAGAATAGTTCCCAGTGTTGTGGAAACACTCTTGATTTCCTGGTTCCTGCTCTGGGATGGTGGCTGAAATGTTATTGTAACAAGGGCATGAAGATTCCTTGTGTTATCCAGCTGGGTATGTTGTTGGAATAGGTGATCAATGCTCAGTGAAATACATAAACAATCTTGCTCTATTTCATTTCATTCAGCAGAGGAAGGACCTTTCTTCTGTAGTTTACATTCTGTTGTGCACATGAATGTGAATGAGTGTTGTGTGTCTTTGTGTGAAGACTTTATTAATAGACAAATATACTGATGAGAATTTTCCTGGTGGTTCTCATCCCCCCCCCCATATCCCCCTGGCCATTTATTTCTATTTTATTCCTATTACTGTGGCCAGTCTTGCTTCAAAAAAAGTAGTGTTCACATTTGGGTCTGACTTATATGATTTTTTTTTGCACTCTTGACTATGCAGATTTTAATTGAACATCACTTTAAAGAATGTGAAAAAGAAAACTCATTAATAAAGATGTTATTTATGAATTGTCTCATTTTGTTTTTACATTGCAACACTTCCTTAAGAGAAATTAATGCAGATTTCTAAGATCCTAATATCTACTTCTGACAGTGGCCTGTATTTCACAGCAGTGACCCCATTTACTAATGTCTCTGGGTTGAATAAGATTTCTTTTGCTTGGATGTAATTAAATTGGGGTCTAGTATGTATTGTATAACTGAGAGGTGATTGCTGTATTTCAGTCTTGGTTTAATACATTTTTCAGCAACAGTTATTGGCATTGGAGATGGGAAAGCTCTCCAAGCTTTCTCATTTATCCTCTGCCAGATCAGGATTATTTCTGTGTTCAGGTCCTGACTCTGATGTGCCAAAGGTGGCCTGTGGCATTCACTGGAGTACAGTACCTGCATGCATGGGAGCTTTATTGTGTTTTGATAATTGGCTCTGAGCATCAAACAGAACATTTGGCATTCACTTATTTATAAATAATGTCAGTTCAGAAAATGATGGGAGTGGTCTCCAATCCCAGTGAATTCACAGGTTTGCTGGAGGTCAAATTGTTCTTCTCTTGTTTGTCCTGTCAGAGTATTTGGTTGTTCCCAACCAAAGTCCAGTGTTTTTGTTGACTACAACGTGCTCACATTTAGGTCACACTATTGTTAGTTGTGGACTGAGGAGTTACATTTGAGCTTCATCCACTGGGGTCAGTGGGGACGTGTAACTTCCTTGCACTTGGACAAACCACTCTTTGCACTGGTGTTTCTGTTCTGAAATGTTGAAAATCGTAATTTATATAATAAACTGCAGAAGAAAAGCTAAAGATGAAAGTGTTCTTTAACATGTTGTCGATGCATTTGTTATTATGTTGTCCCATCCTATGCTGGAAATACAAGTATTGGGAATAGAAAATAAAATTTTGCTTGAAATTTGAAGGAGTTTTAAACAGGCAGTTCTTGACAAATTATCCAAATCAGGAAAAAAGTGTGCTCAGTATATGATCTAGGAGTGAGTTTGGGTTTTCTTGGGTGGGTATAGTAATAGTTCTGTCTCATTTTTGCTCAAACTCTGTTTATGGGTGTATGGTAAAAAAATCCTCTATCTGGAAAACTCTTTGAACATGGAAAAAATTGCCTTTCCTTTGTTGCAATTCTAAAATAAGATGAAAAGATAGGATCTTAGAGGTGACTGGTACTTCCTTAGGCTCCAGCTGCCCTCTAGGATTAGCCCTGTTGGTGGGACTATGGAGTGGGGGTTGGCACTGAGTTCAAACTTATCAAACCAAGCCTAGCCCACAGGACAGTGTGACAACCTACTGTCAGAGAGCTATTTTCCAACCCTAAAAACACATTCTCCTTAGTTTACATTTTTCAAATTAGTTTTTGTCTGCTTTTGAATTACAATTAAAAATTTTATGAGCAAGTATGGTAAAATAATAATTTAAAAAATATATCCCTTGTTTTTCTTATGAGCCTGTTTCTTATTGCACTTGTTGCATCATAGTAAGAAATCTTACAGTAAAATTCTGGAGCCTTTGATGCCTTTCATTTCAGGGCCTCAGAGCTTTCAGTCTGCTAATGTTGCCTCATCATGCTTGTGAGTGGAAGGGCTCCTGTCCTTGTTTTACCTCTGGTGGCTGGAGGGATTGGGTCATGCTTGGTCTCTGCCTGAACAAGAAGAGCTCTCACAGCAGCCTTGAAGGAAGTGGTGCCTCCCTGACGTGGGCACCGTTTGCCCATGTCTGTAACAGGATGACAAAGCCTCCCTCACACAGGAGCTACTGGAGATACCTCACAAACCTGGTGTAAATTAGTGGCACGCTGGGCTGTTTTGGGTGGAGCTTTATTCCAACACTTTGATGCTTAAACATTCTGAGAAAGAGAGATCTCTATAACAGAGGAAATTCTGCTTGTGTTTTCAGAGCCATTGTCAGGCACAATGCAAGAGAGAGCCAGTATGGAGTTTACACGTTTGTTGCCATTATTATTTTGTGAGAAACAAAGAAAACTCAGAAAGTTCCTCTGTGGGTAGTTGAAGTTAACTGAGCTGCTGCGAGTCTGACTGCAGGGAAGAATGTGTAACAGATCCTTACACATGTGACTGTGGGATGAGTCTATTTATGTCTCTGTAAACATGAAATTATGAAATGCACACCATGGAGATGGGGCTGGTGAAGTCCTTGGCTGACCTGGTCAACTGTCATTTGGCTTGCACCTCTCTGGGAGTCCAGAGAGGAATTTAAACTTGCTGCAGAACATTGTGCTGCTGGAAGATGTTTAGTGAAAGGGAAGCAGGTTCATGCAATAAAGCAAAAAAAGCATCCTGTGTGTTACCAGATAAGAGGGAAAATGCTGTGAGTTTCTGTAATAATATCTCAGACACCTTGTGGGCATAAGAGCACAAAGACGGCATCTAGAAAAAAAACCCACAATATTTTTTCTATGTTCCAGATCTGAAATAAACAGATGTGTGGCTGGGACTTGGATCCTTTCTGCAAAATATTAAAAAAGTGCAAATCTCAAGATTGCAAAAGGAAAAAAAGATGTGAGGGAAATGGGTCGTGGAGACTTTGCCTTTGCACTCATTAGATGGTACCAGTGGTGACCTGCACAGTACGAGTTCACAAAGACAGCATCTAGAAAAAAAACCCACAATAATTTTTCTGTGTTCCAGATCTGAAATAAACAGCTGTGTGGCTGGGACTTGGATTCTTTCTGCAAAATATAAAAAAAAGTGCAAGTCTCAAGATTGCAAAAGGAAAAAAGATGTGAGGGAAATGGGTCGTGGAGACTTTGCCTTTGCACTCATTAGATGGTACCAGTGGTGACCTGCACAGTACGAGGCTGTGGTGGGGAAGGAGCTGCTCCTACTCTGAGTCCTTGGCTGGAGCCTTCTGGGATGCAGCCCATTGCCAGAGGGAGTGAGTAGGAGGGTGGCACTGGGCAGGTGCTTGCTGGGACAAGGAGCAGCCTGTCTGTGCAGGCACAGGAGTGCAGGCACAGGAGTTCTGCCAGTGGGAGGAGACCCAAAGCCTGTCCTGGGAACTGGGTGAAAAAATCATGCAAGGAGGGAGAGCAAAACTCCATCCAACCTGGCCCTGAACAAGGACAGGACAGCCTGTCCTGGACAGCTTCTCTGGCCAGCCTGTGCCAGGGCCTCACCACCCTCACAGGGGAGAATTTGTCCCTAATATCCAGTCTAACCCTGCCCTCTGTCAGTGTGAAGCCATTCCCCCTACCCTGTCACTCCAGGCCCTTGTCTGAAGTCCCTCTCCAGGTCTCTTGGAGCCCCATTAGGTTCTGGAAGGGCCTGTAAGGTCTCCCTGGAGCCTTCTTGGCTCCAGAATGAACAACCCCAGCTCTCTCAGCCTGTCTCCAGAGCAGAGATGCTCCAGCTCTCAGAGCATCTTTGTGGCCTGCCCTGGAGTTGCTCCAACAAATCTCTGTCCTTTTTATTTACTCCATTTCTGATTTTCTCATTTTGCAGAAGAGGCAATCAAACTCCCACCTCATTTTCAGCAAATGCTTGAGCACAGCCCTTTCAGAAACAGATGGTGCCCCTCCATTCACACACAACATCCCCCAAACTCCTGGAGCAGCATGTGCCTTCATCTCCCTCCTGTGCAATGCAGCCTATGGGACATGTGTTGCAGCATGGGAAGGGTTCAGTGAGGAGCCTAGGTTGGCATTTTACTGCTGCACAAGAGCCAAAGAAAACCCTAAAGCCCCAAATTCAGCTCATTCCCCCCTGCAAATGCACACATACCCCATATTGTCTGGATAGGCAGCTCTGCCAGCAGTGAAGTGTTGGTGACTACTGCCAAAATTTTGACTAGAAATTACTTTTAAGTGGTTTTACTATGAGCTTCCTAATTGTGTACAAAGGACAGCATGAAAGAGTAGGATGGCAAGAAAAAAATGTGTTAAAATTTCACATTAACTGCCTACTTGCTGTTAGGGAAAATCAGAAATTTATGACCCAGTTTAAGCTTGTCATGGTGTGCAACCCACTTTTGGGGTACTTTACAGAAATCATCCCAGTTGTAGTTGAAACATTAATTTTATTCTCACTTTCAGGTTACATTCTTGTGCTTTTCTTTGCCTTGGACACACAGAATCATAGAACTGTTTAGGCTGGAAAAACCCTCTAAGATCAAGTGCAACCATTCACACAATTAATTGGTGTTAAGGCTGCTCTGTGCCCTGTGCATTCCTCCTGCCTTGGAGATGAATCTCAGCCCATGGCAAGGATTTAACATGGACCATGGCAAGGTTTGCTGGAGCACTCGGTACTACAGCTGCAGGAGATTTGAGCCATGATTTGATTTATGTCCCACAGGGAAGTGCAGCATCAGGTATTTAGGATAAGGTGCTGAGTGTAATTCAATCTTGACAATTATGGGGTTAGAAGGACAAATGCTGCCAAAAGTCTTAGTTTCTTTTCTTTATTGGTACTTAGTTGGAGAAGGACAGGAGGCGACTTACTGAGTTTTTGGTGCATAGGAAAAGCAGGATCAAGCCTTTCATTTTGCACCTTTAAACTCTCAAGGCTCAGTTTTGCTCATGCAAAATTTGTTCATCCCTCACATGCTGCTGGTGCTGCATTTGCTGGACTGGGGTGATGTGTCTCTGAGTGACAGAGGGGATTCTAGCTCCAAAAGAGCTCCTTTGATTCAGATTTCAAAAATATATAGTTAGGATCTGTGTAAGAGCTTCAGTGAAGTGGATAATTTGGATGTTGGCGTCCTTTTCCCCATGAATTTTTGTAATTAGAGGTGTCTCATTAACCAACAGTTGTGTTTTCTGCCTTGTGGCAGTTTATAGAAACTTGATATTTCCAGGTATTTCAGCTCTGTCACTTAGATACTTGACTTTCCTTGCAAGCATTTGTACTTAAACAGCAAACAGATTGGCAGTGAGATGTGGTTCATGTGAATGCTCCTCATAAAAAACGATTACAAAAGCAAACAGAATGATCACTCCAGGTTCACTGAGGAATAGGAGCAAACCAAGGCTTAACCAGCCATGAGTCAGTGCAGAAATGAAGTGCCTATTTATTGGTAAATAAAGGCTGGCTCCCATTCCCTGCTTTGAAGCCCACGTGCCCCCGAGGGGTTTGGAAAGTGGTGATGCAAACTGATGAGTCACAGTTTAGAACAATAGTTTCTTCATGTGAAATGACTCAGGATAAAAGAAAAACAGGTTTTTTAAGAAGCTGATGAAATTACAAAAAAAAAAAAAAAAAAAAAAAAAAAAAAAAAAAAAAAAAAAAAAACCAAAACAAAACAAAACAAAAAAATCCAATAAAACAGTAGGACATCTTGAACACTGTGCTGAAAGTATATCTGTTTCTAAAGGGTAAGGTGGTGGGTGCCTGAGTCAGGGGATCAGGTTGTGCCTGCTTTCAGCTCATTTTCTACTTCCAGAGCATGCATGGGGATAACCAGAGCAAAAAAAAAAAAAAAAGTGTATAAGCACCATGTATGAAACAACATCTCATTTAACACTGAAGCGTGGTCTTTGTCTGCACCACAGTCCCTGCCCTCTTCTCTTTGCCCAGTGTGAGGTGAAGGTTGGTCCTGCTGGGCAGGGGTCACAGGGCTCCCTGTGAGGTCTGGTGGGATTTTCTTGGGATGGGAGATGTCCCCTGCTATGGCACAAAGAGCTTCTTCATGAGCTAAGGGCTCTGCTAGGGACAGTGCTATAAAAACAGCACATCCATATTATAGATGTGTTGTCTATAACATTATCTATATTAGACATATCCTTGTTTCCTCCAGTGAAGGTGGAATATGCTGCTCTGTAGTTTTCATGGCCCCACAAATATCCATTCCATGTGTCTTGTTGAGTACTATGGCAGAAATTACCACCTTAGAAATCTGAATGTAAATATGTGCAATTTTAAAGGGTTTAATTACAACAGAACAAATAGGCAAAGGGAAAGGCAAGCTACAGTCTGTCAGTGAAAACACCATAATCAGATTAACACAGCAGGCCAAAAACCAGGCTTTTTTCCTCTCTGTACTATTTGTATCACATGATGGGTAGCAAATTTCCCAATAGTTTCCCTCAGCCCTTTGTGTCCTACACTTTGTTGGCTTTGTCTGAAGAAAGAGGGAACTCCTGTCTTTCTGGGCTGCTGGCATCTCCCCAGTGCCGAGGACTTCATCCACAGTTCAGGTGTCCTTCCAGTCAGGCATGCTCCCGGGAGGATTCCTGCTCTCACTGCTTTCCTTCCATCCATAGGTGGCAGCAGGCTTTAAAATCTTTAACCTCTCAACACGGATGTTTTTTAAGAGCTCAGGGAGTTGTGCAACCATCTCCAGAACTGCTGTGCACAGAGCTGGGGTAAGAGGAATGGATTCTTTTCAAGGAATGAAACGTCCTTTGCAGCTGTTTACTGAATTGCTGAATTGTGAAGACAAACAGCAGAAAGTCAAACTCGGGAGCAAGAAAGGGCAAACAGGCTCCTGTTTGGGGCCAACATACCCTTGCAAAGGGCAGCAATTTCATCAGATAAGCAGCTCAGGAAGACAAATGTGGTTAACAGCTTTCCCCTGAAAAAGTATGTGGATGTAAAAAGCTGTGGTGTGGATTTCAGCAGCTCTGCTCTAATTTGCTCTGTGTGCCTCTGCCTGCAGCTGGATCTCTCCTCTCTCTGCCTGGCTGCTGCCTGGGTCAGCCGAGGTGGCAGGGCCAGCTCTGCATGCGGGGACACAGGGACAGCAAGGGGCAGAGTGGCTGCTGCTGCTCCAGCAGCACATGGAATACAATCTACTCCAGGGTTAGCTGCTCCAAAGGCTGCTCAGGATC
The DNA here is from genome assembly GCF_017590055.1 of Onychostruthus taczanowskii. Lineage (NCBI taxonomy): Eukaryota > Metazoa > Chordata > Aves > Passeriformes > Passeridae > Onychostruthus > Onychostruthus taczanowskii. The sequence continues at coordinate 9,550,806 of NW_024498573.1, forward strand.
TCCAGGGGTGGGATCTCCACCGTGATGCCTCCACCTGCCACAGCATCTCACTGGCTGCCCTGGGCTGGGCAGGGCTGTGAGCCAGCCCTCCTCCAGCCTCCCACCCCAACTCCTTCTGAGGATGGAGCAGGTGGAGGAAGAAGATCAGCATCACTGTCTGTCCTCACATTAATTTTAGGTTGTGAGTCCCTGCTTGAGCTGCTCAGCACATCCTGGGTGCCACGTGCCAAGCACACTCCAGTGCCTGGCTGTGGTTTGCCTTTTACTCCCCTGTGTGTCCTGCCAGGCTCACACAAACACATCAGATCGTGTTGACAAGGACCAAAAGCCACGTGGGCTGGAGGCAGGGCTGGAGGTCAGAGGGCTCCCAGAATGAGGCACGGCTTTCTTGGAGGAGGCACTGAGTCACGGCCACCTCCCAGGATGATTAATTGGGAATTTGTTAAAGCATGGAGAAAGAAAAGGTCAGCCGCAGGTGCACTGGCCAAGAGCGAGGGAAACCCTTCACAGAAGTTATTATACTTCTAATTAATCACTGCTTCAATTGAAGGAGACATTCTTTTCCACCTGCCCAGTAGCTGATGGGGTGTTGCTGGAACAGTGGTAATGACTCATTTGGAAACCACAGAGGTGACAGGAATTTTGACAGACAATCCTAAATAAAACCTTGCAAGCTTTACAGGGTGCTTATAAGATTAAATAATAATAAAATTATAGTTACAGTAGTGTCTACATGCACAGGGAACTCTGTGACTTGGCCTGGAGGGGAGGCATCCAAAGGAGAAGAAGAAAGCCTGGATGGATGGATGTCTTGAGGCTGTGAGGGAGCAGGATGAGGCTGGCGAGCAGAGAGGCTGGGAGGGAACATGGTTCTCCTTAGCACAGAAAGAGCCCATCCAGCTTTCTGCATATGCTGGACTGGGGGCTGTGCTCAGCTGAACCTCAGGGAAAGGCATCTTCCCCACATTTATATCCCCAGCCTCATTTTCTGATCCTGGAGGGAAACGTACATGCTGACTTAAATTTGTCTTTCCCCAATAACGCAATTAAATACACATTTTACACAGCTGGCTCGCACAAGGCAGGGAGGATTTCATGTGGGGGTGCAATGCTGGTGCCAGTGCTGGGACATGGGCACCAAGGCTGCCACACTCCCTGGACAATCATTAGCCCACACCACTGGCAAGGGGATGCCAGAGCCCCCCTGCTGCACTGCAGAGCTCTGAAGTGAAGCACGGCCGCTTGTTTACAGCCACGAGCTGGCTCTGCAGGCAAAATTACCCCTATTTTGACACCTCTCAGAAGCACTGAGTGATGGCTCTTGGAGAGGAGCAGCAGCTCCACTCAGGCTGCCTCTGACAGTTCCAGATGACAGGAATATGAAGGCTTAATTATGATATAATTAAGTTGAAGTGATCATCTCACGTCTGTTTAGTGTCTAACATAAAATGATCTGGTGATCTCAGTCTAGTTTGCAGTGGCCTTTGGTTACAAAGCAATAGTGTGGGGGTGGGAGTGGGTGCTGAAATCCTGGGGGGAAAAGGGGGTCAGGGAGAGAGGTCCTGCCTGGGCAGTGGAGGCTGCTCAGAAAACTGGGCTTCTGCAGTGTTCTGCCTGTATTTGGGTGGATTTTTACTTTGCCTCCTCCAGGAGCTTCCCAAAGCATGATTGCTGTGTCAGACAGCTGTGAGAACAGCAGTTCTTCATCTGCTGTGGCATAAAATGCAGATTTGTGCATGACACAGACAGTGGCTGTCCTGTGCTGCTGCCTGGCCTGGGCTGGGAGAGGGGGAAGCCCTCAGCCTGGATCACCCTCACTGGTGCTGAGCACCCATCTGCCATGCTCCCAATACCCAGGAACACTAGAAAAAAATAAAAATATTTTTAAGATAACCACTATTCAAGCCACTGATGTATACCCCAGCTTCTTGGTAGCTGCTAATGTCATACTTCCTTGGAGGCAAAGTTCAGAGGATGGATCCTATCCAGGGTGAACAACTGCCATGGGGCTGCAGGGAACTTCCTGTGCTGTGAGCACCCCAAGACTGAGCCTTGGTGGTGGCTGGTGCCACACAGAATCACATAGGATCAGAGAATATTCTGAGTTGGAGGAGACCCATAAGTATCGTTGAGTACAGCTCAGCACACAGGCAAACTCTTCTCTCTCTTCCCATGTGGAATTGGATTTTTCAGCCTTAAATTCTAGGAATATAGTTTTTCATTTACAGATATTCAAGATATCTTGGATATCTGCAGATAAAAACCTATATTTATAGAGCTATCTGTCTATAGTATTTACCCATATAGATTTTCATATACAGATATCTCAAGATATTCATTATAGATGTGCCTGTAATATACTTTTATAAGATAAAAACCTTTGTAATTTCAGGAAAGTGTGGATGCTGGCATTGGTGGGTTGCTCAGCTGTAATTCCTGAGTATCTCCTGTGCCCGTGGGTGGGAGCTGACTAAGGAGAAGCTCTTTAACCCCATAGCTTCAGCACAGATTTGCTCCTTGGTGGTTGCTGGTTTGGTTGTTCTTCTCTCATCAAGGGTAGGGTAGGAAACATTAGGACAAGTGTTAGGCCATGTTTGTGTTTTAAAGGCATTTCATATTGGGGTTCACATCTTCCTTGGGAAAACCCAGAGAGGAGTTGCAGTGAGTGGGGGACATTTGCAGTTTAAGTGTCACTCAGTAGAAGTCCTGCTCAGGCTGGGCTCTGATCTGTCATTCCCAGCCTCCATCTGTCCTGCTGCTCCCACACCAAGGGCCCGCAATTAATTCCAGAAGAAGTTCAGCCATTCCCCTCTGGCTCAAACACTCCATGCCTTTACCCAAAAAAGATCTCCAAGTGCTTTTTGACTCTGAGCTGGGGATGCAGCAGCTTCTGGGCAGCTGGAACAGGGCTCTGTCTCTGTCAGGTGGATTTTGCTCCATCACGACAGCAAAGGCTGCTTTCAGCTATTTTCACCATTTCTTTGCACTAACCACATGGGAAGTAGCTATTGTACAGCCAAGCAGTGTTTGTACCTGACAAGAGCCCACGATTTCAGATGCTCCACCCTTCCCCTGTGGCTTTGCTGCATTGCTTGCTGCTCTTGTGGTTCACGTGGAGCTCACTAAAAGTGCCAAAGCTGGGAGCCATAGCAGAGCTGTCCCTCCACAGGCACAGCAAGTGCCACTGCAGGCAGTTTCCTCAGCTGCTCCTAGTCTGTCCCAGGGGATGAAATTGCTCTGCAGGCACTTGGTGTAGTCCACGTGGCAATGCAAAGCAGCCCAGTGGCACTGCACTCCCAAAAATGCTTTCCCCAGCACTGGGATGCCTGCCCAGAGTCAGCAGTGTCCAGGCTGGAGCATGCACAAGTGGGGTGTTCATCATCAGGATCTTGGCAGTGGCCTTGCTGGGGCCTCATATTCCTGCAGAAAAGAGCAATTCCCACGTGCGGCTACCACAAAAGCTGTTCCTTCAGGCACAGCCCTGTGTCACTCTGGGTCACCTCTGCTCCCTGGTCCAGGATTGGTCTGGGAGAGTTGGAGAGGGCTGGGGAAAACCCTGTCTGCAGCAGGCTGAGTGCTGCTTCTTTATGAAGGTTTTTATTATTTATGGATTTATTTTGTCAGCTCCAGCCTCGCTCTCACCCACCAGCTCGTGCCACCAGGACAGGTAAATGGGGACAAGGAGCAGCGATGGCTCTGGTGTTCTGCACCATAATCACCTGCCCATGGGGCTGGAGTGCAACTTGCCATCAAACTAGACTTGAAAAGTCATAAAATTATTGTGGTAACATCTTCGTATTGTTTACATCACTAAGCAAAACCTCTGCACGCACAGAGCACAGGGAAGCTGGTCCCCAGGCTGCAGTGGTGCTGAGCATCCTGGCACGCCTCGGGGTCCACGTCCTTATCCCTGTCCCTGTTCCCTGTCCCCGTCCCCTCCGCTGGAGCAGGAAGGAGCCCAGCAGGGCTGTGCTGCCGTGCAGCAGCAGCTCTCCTGGAGCAAAGCCCCTCTCTCTGCAGCAGACCCAGCACAAAGGCTCGGAGAGCATCAGGGAGAGGGGACATCAGCCCTGCTCTGTCCTCCTCAAGCTGGCCCAGATCGACCGCAAAACCGCGCAGCCTTCCGAAAAGCAGCGGAGCCGGGAGCAGCGCGGGCGGCGGCGGGAAGGAAGGAGGAGGGCCGGGCGCTCCGGGAGCCGCGCGCCGGGCCCGGCCGGTACCGGCACCGGCACTGCTGCGCCCCGCGGCCCGGCCGGTCCCGGCACCGGCACCGGCACTGCTGCGAGGTCCACGTCCTTATCCCTGTCCCTGTTCCCTGTCCCCGTCCCCTCCGCTGGAGCAGGAAGGAGCCCAGCAGGGCTGTGCTGCCGTGCAGCAGCAGCTCTCCTGGAGCAAAGCCCCTCTCTCTGCAGCAGACCCAGCACAAAGGCTCGGAGAGCATCAGGGAGAGGGGACATCAGCCCTGCTCTGTCCTCCTCAAGCTGGCCCAGATCGACCGCAAAACCGCGCAGCCTTCCGAAAAGCAGCGGAGCCGGGAGCAGCGCGGGCGGCGGCGGGAAGGAAGGAGGAGGGCCGGGCGCTCCGGGAGCCGCGCGCCGGGCCCGGCCGGTACCGGCACCGGCACTGCTGCGACCCGCGGCCCGGCCGGTACCGGCACCGGCACCGCTGCGATCTGCTGCCCTGCCGGTACCGGCACCGGCACTGCTGCGATCTGCTGCCCTGCCGGCTCGGCTGCCGCTGCTGCGGAGATGACTCATGTGTTCCGCAGCGAAGATGATGCTCTCCATGCCGCCAAGTGATGCCTTTGCTTTCCTCCCCTCCCCAGGTGAAGGTGCCAAAAGCCTTCCTAAAGGGGCTGCAGTAATGCTGGAGAGGGACATTCTGTAAGAGCATGGAGTGACAGGAGAAACGGGAATGGCTTTAAGCTGAAGGGGGGTAGATTTATATTCAATATTAAAAGGGAATTCTTCCCTGTGAGGGTGGTGGGACACTGACACAGGTTTCCTATAGAAACTATGTCTTCCCTATCCTTGGAAGTGTTCAAGGCCAGGCTGGATGGGGCTTGGAGCAACCTGGGAAAGTGGAAGGCGTCCCTGCCCGTGGCAGGAGGTTGCAAATGAGATTTAAGGTTCCTTCCAACCCAGTTCAAACTGTGACTCCATGAAAACTGCACTGAGGGCAGATGATGGCTCTGGAGGATGGCAAAGCAGGGCTTGAGCCCTGCATGGCACTGGCAGCACCACAGCTCCTCTTCTTCATTAGGAGGGAGTTATGTTCCCTGCTCTGATGATGTGGGGACACAGCTACTCATGCTGGAGTGGGAACTGGGCATCCCCCAGTGCTGCTGAGCTGCACCAGAGCTCAGCTGTGTGGGGCACTCGGGGAGTGGGATCAAAGCCAGCATATGGGCTGGGGGCTGGTGATGAGAGGAACAGAGCTGGGGCTGGGTTGGGGGCAGAGGTGTTTCACTCCAGGCTTTTCTTTCTGTTTATGTTTGATTGTGAAACAAATTCTTCTGTAGAGGATCTGGGCCTGTCAGTCCTCTTGCTCAGATGGGGGCTAAGAGCATCCTAAAAGGGGCTGCAGCACCCATGGGAGGCCAGGCTTGGGAGCAGAGGTCTGACAGCCAGAGGTGCAGGCAGTGAACCGCTGTCAGCCTGCCCACTGCCTTTTGCTTTTGGTGTTTCAGGTGTCATTTGTTCCCTCAACCCATCTGTTCTGGGCTCTGACTTTTAGTCTGGCATGAGTAAAACTCTAAGAGCAAAATGTAAAGGAAACTGCTGCCTGTGGCTGGCGTTCCACTTGTACCAGATGGCAGGAGCACCCTTGGGGGGACAGCCCTGCTCTGAGTGTCATGTCCTGCAGGGGACACACTCACAGCCCCACGCAGTCTCCCTGGGAAAGACAAAGAGGCACAAAATGAAGAGAAGGGGACGGGATATTTTGTCAGCAAAGCCCCTGCTCCTGCTGCTTCCCTTCTGAGGGCTGCAGATGCTCATTCCAGCTGGGTTTAGCCTGAGTCTGGGAGGTGCTTCAGATGCTGCTGCAAACAGACTCCTTGTTCTTTCCAGTCATTCAGCAATGAGACAATTCCTTGTTTATTCACCCCATCAGTACAGCCCTCCAGGTCCACAAACCTTTCCCCTGATTCCCTCATTTCCAACAAACTGCTTTCACTGATACATTACAGAAACCAAAAGGCAAAATGAGTTTGTATATGCATAACAATTTCACTTCTGCCAGCCCCCAGCATCGCAGCTCTGCAGCAGCCAGCAAACACCACCCTCAGACTGGAAAATCAGCTGAAATGTGATTTCTGTGAGGGTCCCAGTGTGATTCCTCGGCTATCAGAGAGTGCTGCCACCTGCCTTAGTGTAATGTAATTCTGTTTGCTGAAGCAGCTGTTGTCCACTTAATTATCAAGAGGTGAAAACCCTTAGCTAAGCCAAAGTAATTTTAAAACTAAAAAAAATAGTCATTGAGCAGTCTCAGAAGCCAGTAATGGCATCCTGTGTTCCCCCATTAGGAAGCAGAGAGTTATACTGAGTTTCATCTCTCAGGTCACATTTTCCAACAGGCAGCTGTGAGCCAGGGGCAGCAGTGACATCTCCCTTGGTGTCAGGTGTGGCAGTTACTTCACCATCACTGAATATCCTCTAATGCTTGGGGTAGAAAACACTGCAGATGCCTGGCAGGGGGCTGGTGGGATGCTGGTGGGGAGCTGTGGCTGTTGATGGAGTGGGGGAGGCATAACCACTCTTGGCACACTCTGGTTGTGCCAGTGCCAGTGCCATGCCATGCCCTTGCTGCTCCCAGCCTGTTCTCCTGGAGCTCAGCTATTTATGCTCCTTTATTTATACTCCTCCTTCCTCCTGGTGTGTTTGTATGAGCTGGTTTTGGAGCTGTTGTGCACCACACACAGAGGACTGGGAAGATGCTCACAGGCTTCAGATCAGAGCAGTGACCTCAGTCCTCACGGCTCAGCAGACATCTTGCTCTTGCTGTGCCAATAAATGTGCCTTGTGGCTGACTGTGCCTTGGCATCCTTGTGACTCAGCCTAAAATCTCAGCCATGGGTCCTTTTGCTGCTAGGAGAGAGCTGGTGCCGAGCAGGTGATGCTCATGGCACAGGGATGAGTGTCCCCTGCCTGCCTCTGGCCACACAGTGATGCTGCTTGGCCCCGTGCTGCTCCGGAGCTGCTCCCTGTGGGGTGGATTAAAAAACCTGATTGGAACCAGCTCATTCCTCATGGCTCTCCAGAACAGCCCTTCAGGGGGGCTGGAGCATGCCAGGTCTGCGTGCTGGTTTCTGTGTGTCGAGGACTCCTGTGTCCCCCAGCACGGCACCTGGCTCAAGCTGGCTTTGGGAATGCAGGGCACAAGGGCTGGCATCCCTGCTGTTGTGCCTTATCCCCCAAACTTACTAATTTTAAAGCTGGAGCTGCAAAAATTGCTGATTTCCCTCTTTTAGAAATGCTTTATTTATCCTGCTTTCTTATTAAGGGCAGGAATTCATCCCCTGCCTGACGGTCGCTCTGTGGAGTGTCAGTGTTATTTGTGGTATCCCACACAACAAACACCTATTTATAGCTGAGCATTCTTGGAAGGGGTTTTGGTACCTTGTTGTCTGCAGGGAATTTTCTCTCTTGCAGGGTACTGCACTCCAGCCTGCACAGGGTGATGTTTGGATGGAGGCAGAGCACGTGGCAGGTCCATTCCCACATGGATGGCTGGTGTCCTCAGCAGCTCTCTCCTGGGAATAATTTTCCTAGGAGTTATGGCTGCAGATGTGTTATTTTCCTTTCTTGACCTGCCTTTTTTTCCCCTGGAAAAACTCCATTTCATTGATCTGACCATTTGGAGCTCATTGCAGGGCTGCTAATCACCAGGTGTAACAGCAGTATTTTAACCTCTGCATTCTCGCCTCGTGCTCAGTGTCAGCATTATAAAGTACCACTTAAAATGTAAGCACAGGCAGTCAATTACTTTAATCTTTATAACATCTGAATGTACAGCAGCTACTCCTGAGGAAAAACACTGCATCTGATACTCAGCAGAGTGGGTTTAGCTGGGAAACACCATCCCAGCACTTTGGGAAATGCCAGAATCCCACCACTTTGGGAAACTCCATCTCAGCACTGCACACACCAGCAGAGCTCAGACTCCCCCAGGGCTCATTTCTCACAGCACAAACAGTACCAATAGCACCTGGCTTCTGATTTTGGAAGGGAGCTGCATTCCTCTTACCACCTAATTCCCCTATAAACACTGCTGTTTGCATGATTTATACCCGATGGCAGACAAGGCGCAGGATCTGTGCCCACAGCACCCTCTCATGGGTGAGGGATGGGTATGGGCAAAGCTGTGGGCCCACCCTGTGCCCCAAAACTTGGCTGGGGGCTGGGCACCTCCCCACCACATCTGCCTGCTGGATCTCCAGCATCTTTGGCCATCTCAGGAGAAGGAAGAGCTGCCTGCAACCAATACCAGTCCCACCTCATCCCCAAGCTAAGTTGCCATGGGAAAACGTACCTGTTTAAACCCTCCATGAAAAAATGCCTAGTTAGACCCTCCACAAGTCTAGTTTTCACTTGTGCATTAAACAAACAGGGAATGAGTTTGTCAAATAGAGTTTGGGATGGGCAAGACAGCAGAGACAGTGCTTGTGAAACCCTCTGGATCAGCCAGGGTCGAGACTGGTTGCAGCGGGATTTTTCCCTTGTTTTGTGAGTTAGTCATAGGTTTGTTTATTTTTTTAGAGGTTTTTTTTCTTATTCATCTGTTGCAATCACAGCAGACACATAATTTCACAGCCCTACATGGAAATCCAAGACCAAGGAACTATTTTTAGTGCATAAAATATCTCCCCTAAATGTATTAACTTTGGAAGAGTAAATATTAAATATGGTCTCATCACATTAGAGGCATTTATGCAGAAGTACAGCACCAGCAGTTTTAATGGTTAGGGGAAATTATGTTATACCACCAGCACTTAATCAAACACAATAAAACAAGGTCTTGCTGCAATTCTTTCAGGATAAGCTGAAGGAAAATTAATTCCTTTCCACATCCGTTGCTGATGATTTACTGACACTGGGGGGTATTTGACCCATTAGTATTTATGATGGCACTTGCAATCTGTATGCAAAACATATAAGGACTAGCCTAACATTTATTTTGCAATTAAATTGAAATGATTCTTTGGCTACTCGCTCCAAACCAAGCCTTTCAGCACCATCTGTGATGAGGACACTATAGGCAAGCCCTGAGTGAGTACCATAACCCTATGACAGAGCCCTATGTGCTCTAACTGCCTACAAATACGTTTAATAGTAGCTTTTCATGACTTTTTATTGAGGAATCATTTCTCAGGTTGGGCTGTAGGACAGTGTGGTGCGGCTGGTGGAGCCCCAGTGCCCCAGGTCTGCCTGTCCCTGCTCTGTCTGCAGTGCCTTCATGGCTGGTGGCTCTCCTCTGGTGATGGTGAGGGGCAGTGGGGCTGCTGCCTGGGTTTGGTACTCAGGGCTGGGGTCCTGAGGTGCCTCCTGCACCTCAATCCTTCAAAAGGCAGCTTGGGGTTTAGAATGGTGTCTGTCCAAACAGAAAGATATCAGATAGGAGCTGCTGGGCTGTTCTTGCTGAGTTGTTTTTGTTGTCAGCTTGGTTTTTTTATCTCTTGTGAAAGGGGGTGTCTGGGAGAGGAGGTGACATAGAGGTGATGTTGTCTTTTCAGCAGCCCAAAATTCTCTTCCTTTGCTTGCAGGCACTTCTGTTCCATGAACTTCTGTTCCACATGCCCATTTCCATGATACATCCAGCTAGACCATCCCATCTCTGGTCTAATGCAGGTGCCAGCAGGCAGGGAGGCATCTTCCCAGGAATTTGGCCAGCTCTCTCTTCCATGAGCCTTAAATATTTTGGAGACAAAATCCTTGCCAGTTTGTAAAGATGATGCCTCATGTTCCCCAGCATCAGATCTCTGAGATCCATCTGGGCTTGGCATCATCCCCTTGGACATTTTGGGGCTGGGAAAGGGGTTGCTGTTTCAAGTTAAACAGTAACAGTCAGGCTGGCCTTGCTCCCTGCTTTATGGAACTGAACTCCTGAGTATCTCCCTGCCTTGAACAGGTGAAAAACTTGCTACAGAAGGCAACTCTTGAACTGGCTTTCTGACAGGTTCATGCACATTGCTGTGGGCATCACACCTGCACTGAGGGGCTCTGAGGACTAGACTGGAGTTTGAGTTCATCACTGGGTGCCTGGAGTGCTGTGAGCAAGAACACAGCCCAGTAGCAAAATCTTTAGTTTTTGGCAATAAACCAATCCTTTCCCTTGTCATTGAAGAGCTAAATGTGAGGCCATGGTCGTTGCTCCACCCTCCAGAACACCCATCTCAGATGAATGGTTTTGCTGTCTTCACCGTGCACCATGACCTACCTGATTAATCAATTAACCAATAAATTGAACAAAGTATGTCTACTAAATAACTCATTTTCCTTCAGCAGCCTGAGCACTTGGGTGATTTTACAGACGAAAAATGTGCCAGTAAAGGCCAGAGAAGGTGGAAGAGCCATTCCTTAATGACTCAAATATTTGCTGAAGCAAGGCAGCACCCTTGCCTGTGTCCTCCAAACCAGCCAAGCCTGCACAAGATGTGGCTCCCATTCAGGTTTATAAAGCTGTGTGATGAGCCCTGTGCTCCCACCACACTGCACAGGTGGAGGGTCAGGCTGCCAACCACAGCCCGTATCAGCAGAGTCACAGAATGGTTTGGGCTGGAAGGGACCTTAGGGACCATTTAGTTCCCATCTCCTTCCATGGGCAGGGATGCCACTCACTGGACAGGCTGCTGGTTGGTGTCAGCAGGATACCAGTCTTACAAACAGGAACACATCACTGGAGTACTTTGGATTTCACAGCTTGCTTTTGCTGCCATGAATAGCAGATCTAGCAGTGTGTTTCCCTGCCTGTTAAACCAGCTCCTGGTGCAAGAAGCTGTTCCTCTGAGCATCCTGTCTGGCAGCAGGACTTCCTCTGTGGGCTTTGCTCCAAGTCTGCAAAACAAGACTTAAATCTCCACCAGAAAGGGGGCTACCTTGAATTACAGGAACTTTCAGGCATGGGGAACTCTGTGAACATCCTCTTGCTTGGGCTTGCCCTTCCAGCTGTTACAAATGTCTCCAGCTGTTTTCCCAAGAGCTGGCTAAGATTTGGCAATGGAAATGCAATGAAAGTTCAAAAATGTGCTACTCACAGGCAGAGTGGCTGCATCAGCAGGGCTGGACCAGCCCTGCATCCCCACAGAGCTGCATCCCTGGGATGAGCTTGCTCTGTGTGACCATGCTCACCACACCAACACGAGGTACACAGAAAACACTGCTTTATTGACTGCATTAGCCAACACATTGAGGAATGCAAAGGGGTTTCTTTTCATAAGCAATGGGCCATGGTCCCAATGTGTATTAAAGCATACACTGTATCTAAACAGGATGAAAATAATGGCAGACAGAGCTATTCCAAGGCAACACAAATAGCATGCATAATACAGTCTCACACAGAACGAGTTTGATAACATTATATTGCTTTAAGGATTAACTAACATGGAAAATGTACAAAAAGGAGAAATAGGTTTTTGCATTAATGAAAAATACATTTTTTCTCTACAAAGGAATTTCTAATACAAGAAAATAAATATTGCAACATAAGCCAAAAATAATTTAAAATTGCTCTTTTCAATATATTTTCAATATTTCTCTTTTGTATTAACAAATGGCACATCACGTTCTTTGAAACAAAGAAAACAGAAGGGTTTCTCCTCCTGCGACATTCATATCGTTTCCTGTAACTGATGTGAAGTGGGTTGTTTTGAATGTGGAATGGTGCAAACTGCAGGGGATTTCCTTAAAGAACAACCAAACCTCATGCCCTGCCCTGTAGCAGCATCTTCCTGCAGCCTGCATCCATCCTGGCTCCATTCTGCATCCAACCTTGGGGCGAGCTCCATGGGACAGCAGGCATCCTAACCCCATAAAACAGGTGCAAGTGGAAAAAAAAAAAAGAAAATAAAAAAGAAAAAAAAAAGTATCAAAAGATGGGTGTGGGGAAAATGGGAGTGTGGAATGGGAGCTGTCCTGGGGAAACTCCCTCAGCCATCAGGGTTGGGGCTGGTGAGTGGCTGTCCTCCATCAGGGAATGATGCTTTCTGCATCCTCACCTCAACAGCTGCTGCTTCTCCAAGGAAACAGGTGCTCTTACAGTGCAAATGTCAATTCCTGCAGTTTATACATCTTAAAAGATAACATTTCTGTACCAAAATAAACCTTTTTTTTCTTCTCTTTCTATTCATTTCAAAATACATTTACATTAACATCAAAAATATTTTCCTTGTGCATTTTCTCTCCAGAACACCAGACTCCCCTGCTCCCAGGACACTCCAGGCAGGGGATGCTCTGGGGTGGCTGCAGCCATCCTGCCATGGTCCAGCCCTTGCTCAGCCCCAAAGCTCACCAGAGCCCTTTTCCTCCTCTCTATTCCTGCCATCCCATTCTTCTCCTGCACCCCACCAGCTTGCTTAGCTTTCCCCCCCCTCCTGATGGCAAAACATGATGCCTGATGTTTTGGGAGTGTTTCAAACTGTGCTATTGCCCAGTGTTGGAGGTGCCAGGTTGGTTGTTCTTTAAAGTTTCCCCATTTTTGCTTTCCTGTACTGAGAAGACAAGTAGTGCAGAAGCTGATGAATGGAACTGTGTACAGTGAAATTTGTGGATTGCTTTTTTTTTAACCATAATTGAGTGAAGCACACGGAAGCAAGATTCATTAAAAGGCAGCATATTGATTATTGTTATGACTCGTATACTAGGATACTGGAGCTAAAGCTAGCAAGCCTGATAAGATAAACTAAGTCCTATTTACTGTATTTAACATTATCTGAACATACTGAGCCTTAATTAATGAGCAGATTTTCATTTCCAACCTCAATGGATTATGCTAATTTATAACAAAGGTAATTCCTGTTTTGTTGGTATTTTGCTGTTTTTTTGTTTTCTTTTTGTTTTTTCCCACTAATAACTTGTGTCACATTTTTCCCATGTGAGGAAGATTCCTTCCCAGGCACGGTCAGTCTCAGCCAGGTGAGTGTTGGGCTTAGGCAGGGCTGGGCATCCCACCCGCAGCCCCCACCGGTCGCCGTGTCTGGGATCAGCTGGGCTGTCATCGCTGATCTTTGCTGCAATTTTATCAATAATAAGGACTTTGGAAGGCTGATAAAGATGATGATCTACTCTAAAACATCAATCGGAATAGTCTCAGAGTTTCAAAAAGAAAGCTCACAGTGAAATGAGCAAAAAGCATCGGAAACCAAAATGGCAGGATGCAGTCTTGGAGCAGCAGCATCCCTCGGAGCAAGCTTGGAACCTAACGCCGCAGCAGTGTGGTATGAGTGTGTCTTTAGTCCTTGGTTGCTAAATAACTTCCAATTTTTTTTCATAATGACAAGTTTCCGGTTTCTGGCTGTGCTGCTTGACTGTCAAAATATTTCTTTGGCATCCACAAAATTCTTTGACTGATTGGTTTGACAATTGCAAGGTTTTTTTGTTTAGTGATGGGTTTAACCGGTTGCAGAAGTGTCCCAGGTTTGGGTTGGTTTTATTTTTTTTTTTTTGTTCCCTGAGCTCACACTGGGGTCACTCCAATAAAACACGTAGCATGACTTAACTGTGACCTTTGAAGCCAAAACCGAAGTAATGGTGCAATTAAGTGCAAACATGGAAATTCGCCTGACTTATAGGTAACATGGGCTTTTAAACAACATTTAAGGCTTATTGGGGACATTTTATGCATTAAATTATTGTAATATTTATAATGTCAGCTTCTGTGAATCACCCCTCCACAACGAGTCAACAGCTTGTAACCAGGATTTAAGGTAAAAAACAAAACAAAGGATGGAGAGGAATAAATTCACCATTTCCATTGTAGCATTTAGAAGGAAAACATAATAGTGGTGGCAAGGGTTGCCATTTCCCCTCAGTGACGGCACATTTGGCCTTGGGGCCATGGTTTTGGTTTGTAAGGGGGACATTTTCAAATGTGCTGCCCTGGCATGGTGGGACCACGGCAGCATTGGAGGGAAGCAACCCTGACTCCCCATGGTGGTTTTAAAGGATGCTTTCCTCCTCCATCCTGCCCCACATTTCCATTTTCCACTTGCTCATCCAGTCACCTGAGTAAATCACTTCAGTGCTTCTAAGAACCTCACCAGGGGCATGGACAGGGAGGACTTTTGCATCCTGGCCCCTGGACGGATCCCAACCAGATGGAAAGGTGAGGGGAAAAATAATGACCAAGAGGTTTTTTTCCCTAAAAATAGAAATGTAACATTGCTCTCTTCCACCCCAAGCGTTTTCCTCCAACAAGCTTTTTGTGCTTTAGTCATTATTTATTTTAGAATCGCTTATTTCCTTCTCTCCGCACACACAGGTGGGAATTTCCCCTCCCACAGCTGGCCACTGCCGGACCCTCTCCTCGCTCCCTGCTCTGAGGGCAACCGTCCCAGGCAGAAATCTGCCCCTCATTAAATAATGCCCATTAATTGAACTGTCATCCCTGCAGAAAGCACGGGTACCGGCACCCTCCACCCTCTCAGCACCCTCGACATCGGTCCTGGCGGGTGCCGGCTCACGTTCCCAGGAAGTGGGGTCTGGCAGGGAGCCGGGGAGGGACCACTGCTGTCACAGTCGTCGATGTCGGTGAAGCTGAAGCTGTATCTCAGGCGTATCGAGAAGAGAAAGACAACAGTGCCGAATTTCCAACTATATACACATATTAAAAACCCCCCTCGCCGTGACACCAGGCAGAAATTGGACATGGCAGTTGGAACTGGGTTGAGGCCTCATCGAGCCGGCGTGGTCGGAGCAGTTAGGACGCCAGGATGCTCATCCTGACGATGTCCTCGCCGGCCGCGTCCAGCTGGCCCCGCTGCGCGCGGCCGCCGCGGGACTCCCCGTCCGAGTCGCTCATCTCGGCGTCGGAGAAGTATCCGTCCGTGTCGGCGTCGAAGCGACGCAAGGGAGCTCCGCCAGCGCCCTCGGCCTTGGGGGGCTGCGACCGCCGCGCCCCCCGGCTCTCCTTTGGTAATTTGAACCGCACGATGGTTTTGGGGCTACCTATGGAGTCAGGCACTTTGGCCGCGGGGCTGGGCTCCGTCTGAGCGCAGCGCGGCGTCTCCTCCTCCTCCTCCTCCTGGCTGACGCAGCCCCGTGTCCCAGCAGGGGCATGAGGCTCGCTGGCTTTCTGGAGAGAGCCCTTCCTGGCCACCCTTTTGGCCTCGCCCGTCCCTTTGCGGTCGGTGGGAAGCTTTGCTGCCCCTTTTTCCGACTTGCTCGGTCTGGAATCCAGAGCGAAGGGCTTGGCGGGATCATCCGACAAGTTGCTGGCATTGTTAGTCCAGGGCTCCGAGCCCTCCGGGTGGCCCCCACCCACTGCAGAGGGGCTGCTCCTTGGCAGCTTTTTCTTAGTGTTCGTTCTCGTTCTGCTTTTCACTTTCTTTGTGGTCTCGCTCTGCCTGAATGGGGACCTGAGGGAATGGTCCATCATGAAGCTCAGCAAGGTCTCCTCATCCTGGAGGAGCTCCTC
The DNA here is from genome assembly GCF_017590055.1 of Onychostruthus taczanowskii. Lineage (NCBI taxonomy): Eukaryota > Metazoa > Chordata > Aves > Passeriformes > Passeridae > Onychostruthus > Onychostruthus taczanowskii. Next base: position 9,566,436 of record NW_024498573.1, read on the forward strand.
GGAGAGGCCAGGGGTGCTGGCCTCATGGTGGGCGTTGTTGAGTGACCACTCGCTCATCGCCATGTTCTCCGCTGTGATCTGCACTGACTGTGCCAACCAGCTGTTGAAGAAGGTCCCATCGATGGGGAAGGAGGTTGACAAGCCTGGGAAAAACAAGAGTGGAAGATTGCCTCAGAAGCCAGGAACAGGAACAGCCATGTTGCCCTCTATCACCATCACCCACTCCACCAAAACTCCCTGGCACTGGAGAAACACTCGAAAGATCAACTGCACCGCACAACACCGGACACAGAGCGGGGTTCACCCCAGCACTAGTGCTGAACTTGGGGTTCACTGGGGTCACAGCACAACAACCCGAGCACTCCCTCACACCTAACTCTCCACAAACCTCCCTGAATCCAAACCAAGATTCTTCCTTCAGTGAAGATGACAAGGAATGACACACCCCAGCACAGGTGGAAACATTCTCATGCAAAGGTGGAAGACAAACAATTCAAGTGTAAGTTGAAAAATATGGTGACAGAGCAGGACTTGTGCCCAGACAGGGGATGACAGGTTCCTCAGGAAGCAGCTGCTGCAAGGCCACCCTCAGAACTAATCAGCCAGCATGGTGATGGGACCACTGCTACATCTGCAGGTCTGAAAACATCTCAGAAGGCATGGAAACTGAAGAAGAAGACCAGAGATGAAGGCTGGAATGGAAAAAGCTGAAAAACTTCCTGATAATGATCACTGAGAGCAAGAGTGAGCACTGTGGGCTGGGCTAATTGGGTCCAATTAGCAATGGGAAGGTGCACACCTACACAGGCACAGGCAGTTTTAATCTCTGAAATAGAAACCCACAGGTTCAACATTTGAGTTGGTTTTATGGATGAAGGAAAAATGAGATTTAAATCTGGATTTCAGGAAGAGCTTTCCTTTGAAACAGTCGGTCTAGCAACAGAGAGGGAAAGAGCAGTGGCTCAGGCAGGGTGACTCATGCCCACAGTGTTTGCTGGCAGCAGTGTTGGCCTTACATCACCTTCACCTATGAGCAGCAACACAGGCTGTGACCCTGCATCTCCTGCAACTCACCACAGCCTTTCTGGAGAAGACAGCACCCCACCTGAGCAGGGAAGGTGAAGCAGGAGCAAGGATGAACTTTGGCCACTGTGTGGTACCCAAACACCAAAAAGCCCAAGATCTGTGGGCAAGGGCACTGCCCAGTTCACCTTCCCCAGCCCTGCTCTGAGGACAGCAGCCCCAAGGGATGCTTCAAACCCTTCACAAAATGCAGGAGGTAACAAGACCTTGGTGAAGCTTTGGGTCAGGTTGACTAGTTTCCCAAGCCCATAGCCATGCAGTTTCCTCTGAGATTCTCCAGCCTCCACTGTTTGCTGGAATTTGCCCCAGCAAATCCAAAACTTCTTTAGCAAAGACAGAATGAGTGCAAAAGCCCCATTTCCAAAGGTCCAACAGCTCTGAGATGACCAGAAAGCAGCAGGTGAGCAAATGTGCAAAACAGTGCAAGGCAGGGTGGTCCAGACCACCAGATCTCCCACAGAAATGCTCTGTACCCCCTGGAGGGTTTTAGAGCATCTCCAGACTGCCCGAGAGCCTCAAAGGACCAGTGCTCCCCTGTGCCCTGGCAGCTAGGCACATGTGAACTCATCACCTCCTTGATGTATTGATGCCTCTGCTGGTGGAGGTGGCAGCACCAGAGGAAGTCAAGCAACAACCCAATTCCATGTAAAAACCATATGCAGTTGTCAAGGACCTTGTCCAAAACAACCTTTTTGTTCTGTTTCTTTTTCTTCCCCCAGCCCTGCCTGCTGCTGTAGGCGATGGGGACCTGCTGGAGGTGGCTGAAGCATCTGTAGGGCCAGGCTCCTCACCCCCTGAGCAAATCAAGAGATGGATGCACTTTGTGTCTGACTTCTGGATGTTCCTGCACCACTGGCACAACCAGCATGGCCATATCTACCATGGATGGTACACGAAACCTCACAGCCCACGTGCTGTACTCACCACCGCTGCACAGCACAGAAGGCACAGCCCTGCCATGGGGTGGGTAAGTCTGATTTTATCATCTGAAAGTGAAATCCCGCTCCAGCAGCACATCACAGGTTTTGTAACTCCAATCCTGGAGCTACATGGGGGAATTTTAAATCCCCTGCCCTGCCAGTGAGCATGCTTCTGAGCCAGTCTCTCTAGCAGGACCTGGATAATTCAGGCTGATTCCCACAAAGGAGAGATGGAAAGTGTAACTCCACCGTGTTACGTGCAGGAGGGATCATGGGCTGGGACTCTTAACCCTGCTCCCCAAAACAGGGAGCCTCCGGCATCGCGGGTCAGCTCTGCGCCATAAAATCAGACTTACCCAGTTGTCCCAAAACAGTTTCGTTGACCGATTTCCTTTTCTCTGTCTTCTCAGGACTATTTTTTCTACCATCTCTTCCTTTCCTTCTTGGGTCACTTTTCTTACCCTTTGTCTTCTTCCCAGTTTGTTCTGGCATTTTTTAGAAAGAAAGGAAAACGCCGTGTGAGACGAGGCATCAGGGATGCTGCAGTGAGCGAGTTCCCCTGGGGCACACCCCTGCACTGCAGACCTGCAAACAACTCCAAGCCAGAGGGAGAACAAGGGCCATTCCTTGGCCAGCTGCAAGCTAAGGTTTCTACATGTTAAGAACATTTTAATCCTGTAGGTTATAAAAAAAGGAGATTTTAGCCTTGGAGAGGAGTGGCCACAGGAGCAGCCCCACTGAAGGCAGGTGACTTGCTGGAGACTCTACAGCCACAGACCTGGACCAGGACTTTGGAGTGAGGACCCACTAGGGAGTAACCCCAAATCCTGCTCAGACACCTTGCAGGAGCCATGGTCACCTACAAACCTGGTGCTGTGTCACCCATCACCAACAAGAGCATCTCCAGAAGGGATTCAGCTGCACAGCTACACTGACAGAGCAAAGGTACCAGCAGTTTTAAAGCCAGCCTTGATGTGAACCCTTTGACAAAACTGTGCAGGAGTGAAAAAAACCCCGAAGTGACAGAGGTAAATGAAGCAGGAAGGATGACCAGGACTGCCTATGAAAATGTAGGAATCTAAAGGTAGGGAGCTATACAGACATTAAAGTGATAGAGGTAAATGAAGCATGACCAAAGCATCCTTCCAAAAGGAAGGATGACCAGGACTGCCTATGAAAATGTAGGAATCTAAAGGTAGGGAGCTATACAGACATTCAGCTAAAAATTAGCATTTCCTAAATGGCTTTGAACATCTACTGGATTTATTCCACTTGGGTAAACAGGACAAATACCCTATAAAAGTACCACTTGTATTGCCAAGTAAAATACTTGCAGCAGTTTTTACTTACTCTGTTAGGCCATTCTCCCCCAAAAGTCCGTGCTAAAACTTCTGTTAATTTTCAGAGAGGGAAGGATACTGCCCTTAAACCAAAATGTGGGTGGCTCGTGGAAATGGAGGCAAGACAGGCAGTTTTTCAGAGTCTGGCCCATAGGCTAAACAATGATCTTAAGGAAGAAATCAGTTTATTGTGTCAGCCAACAGCAAATCCTCAGCAGAGAGGCCATGGGGTAGACGGGTCAGAGGGAATAACCTCAGCTCTCCCCCTGCAGCAGCAGTGGAAATGTACTGGGTGAACAGGGGAGGGAATTTACATTGCACCTGCCTGAGTCTGAATTCACAGAGGATTTACAGTCCTGGAGTTGCTAGCCAGGAACCCCTCCTGACCAAAGGACTTACAGAAAGAAAGAAATGCAAAAGCAAATTTGGTATTTGCTACGTTCCTGCCAAGTAATGGGAGGAAGGCAGACACATTTTTCACTTCGCTTACAAAATCAAAATCTAACTTTGTTTAGACAGCACAACGGGGCTAAAGAGGAACCCAAGCAGCACTTTTTGAAGAGGAACCTGTCAAAATAGTAGCCGTGTTTCAAAGCCAGACAGTGTTTACTTTCCACTCAGTGCAAGAAAAATACAAGGAAGAGTGGAAGGTTCATTTTACATGGGAAGTTCTCACTGATTTTATTAAGAATCTCCTGCTTAAATGATCATTTGACAGCGGGAAAAATAAACCCCTCCTGTTCTGAGTTTTGTGTGGGAGCTGGTCCAAAAAAATCTTTGTGCCAAAACCATCTTTGGAACAACCCCAACAGACCTCAGTCGATGGCTACTGTAACAGCAGCTAAAAACTGCCCTCATCCTGGTGAAATAACGGAGACTTCTTCCTTTCTCCAGGAACCCCAGGTATGGAGAGCGTCCTGGTCAGGAGCTGTAGGGGAGGATGCTAATGGAACCTTTCCCCTCTTCCAAACCAGTAAGTGCTTTGTAATGCTGGAAAAGGCAGCAGTGAGTTGTCCAAAGCTTTGGTTCCACTGGATGCTGAGTATCTGCAGCTCCTGGTGTGGTCTTGGCAAGGGAACTCCTCCTGAGCTCAGGACATTTACAGACTGATGCCAAAATGCACTCGGGTCCCTAATGTCCCCCTGCCATGGGAAGGACCCAGATGTCCAAACCACCTGGAGATCCCAGGACCAAATTCCTGGAGCTGTTTCCCTGGCAGCAGGGACTCATGGGAGCTGGGTCCCAGAGGAAGCAGTCAGTCCCTGCTCAGGCTCAACCAGTAAGTCCATCCTGGCAGAGACAAGCAGCTCAGCTCAGTTGCTTCAGAGTGGAAAAGTGCAAACACCAGCCAGGTAGGGCAGGAGAGAAGAGCATCTGCATCACAAGGTCTGAAGTGATCCCTGCACACCAATCCCCACCCAAGCCACCCTCCCACTGTGGGTTTGTTTCTGATCACTCACCTGTGGGCAGAACAAACATCATGGGCAGCCATGCTTTTCTCAAGTACTCCCATAACATTTCTGGGAAGGGCAATCGCACAGTACTGACACTGGGCAATGCAGACAACCCCAAAACATCATCAGCAGAGCCTCAACACAGCTCCCCATCACTGCCTGGCATCTGCACCCCACTGGTGAGGCTCCCTGCTCACCTGCTCCCGCTCTCCCTGGGAGGAACTGCTGGCTCCCATCCCACTACAGCATCAGAGAGAGGGTTGGGCATGTACCCCCAAGGCATTCTGGAGAACACAGGTCCCCAAGGGCATTTCCAGCCATCTAACACCTTGTCTGCAAGTGAGGAGAGCTTAAAAACCCCTCCTGGCAAACTACCCTGTGCCTATCTCCTTCTGAGAGCTGCGAATGCTGGGCTGGGTTTGCCCAGCTGAACTAGAGATCATCCTGAAGTCCCCTATGATGCCTCCAAAACCCACAGAAGCTGGCAGTGACAGCACATGGCAGGTGGTGCTCCTGGCAGGGATGCTGCTGACTAGGGTGGTGAGGTGGGGGTCCAGCTCAGGGATAATGTGCACATTATACCCTGGGTGCCAGGGAATGGATGTGCAGTGTGGGGTCCCCAGTCGGTGGAAACACCATTTGTGTGTGTTCAGGCTGCTGAGCTGTACCTCTGGTCCAGTAACGACATGCAGAGCAACACAGAGTATGACAAGGACTGGGATTTACAGGAGCCACATCACCCCAGAGCACATCCTGGGGCCCCAGCCCTCCTGCGCCCCATCGCTGCCTGGCCTTGGCTACCAAGAGGAATTTGCATGGGCCTGAGTCACAGACATCTCAGCATACACATTCCTCAGCCTCCAAAACTTCAGTCAAAGGAGACTTTTGTCAAGGAAAGCTCAGCCCAGACAGTTCCTGAAGAAACCCCAACCATGTGATGGCTTCAAACACAACTCCAAAGCCACAAACACAACAACCGTCGGAAGCAGCTGCCAAAGCACCAGATGCTGCTGCTGGAAAAACTGTTCTGCAGCCACGGGGTCTGGTCTGCCCTGCCACCGGAGGCAGAGCAGGAGGAGGAGGAGGGAGAAGGAGCTGTGGGCTCCAGCACTGCTTGTGCAAAAGGAAAAAAAAGTAGGACAAAAGGAAACCAGCTTTATTTCAGCTCCTTAATAAAAGTTGGCAGAGGCTTTGCAGTCAGCAGCATGATCTCCAGTAAGGGGTACGTGAAGCGGGGAGCTGCAGCTGGCCAGAGCTAAAGGAGCTGGTCTCCTGGAGCAACAGACTCCCCACCAGCAGCTTAACCCTTGATTCTTGACAGAATGCTCAAAGGCATCTGCAAAGAGCTTGAAGCAGTGCTTCCACCCTGTGCCAGGGAGCCAGCTGCAGAGCAGCCCATGCCCAGGATGTGCCACCTCCTCCCAAGCAGTCCCAGCTCACAGAAGTCACCAAATACTGTCTGAGCATCCCCACCTAAACAAATGCTTGGTCCTGCTAATTTCTGGGAAGGGGAGTATCAAGGGAGATCTGTGAAAACAAATAGCTCCAGCACTCCAGTCAGCCTGGCTCTGTGAAAACAAATAGCTCCAGCACTCTCAGTCTGGCTTTATTGAGTGTTTCTGAGTCAATATATGAACCATGCCAAAATAACATATCAGGGGAGGGGGCAGCTCTGGCTTCTCTGGCACACAATTTGGCTTCAGTGGGAAGTGTCTGTGAGAACAACTTTTGTGGTACTGACCTGGGTAAAGATCTTTCTCAATAAGCTTCATCTGGAGATGGAAGATCTGCTCCTGCAGTTTACAAATGGTGTGTTTCATTTTCTCCCGTCTTGTCACCATGTAACAGAGATTTCTAACCTACGGAAACACAAGAAACAGTGTCTGGTTTAGGCAGGGTCAAAGCAGGTCCCCTCAAGCTGTGTTGCTGCTCCTGCTGCCTGGGGAAATCCCCACTCCCTGGGATTCCATCCTTTTCACCTCACCATCACCTGTGCTGCACTCCTACCATGGCCCTTTGGGTGAGCCAGTGAGGGCTCCTGATCCAAACTGTGGGGTACCTATGGGAAAAACCATGCTGTGAATAATTCCAAGCCCAAACACCTCTGTCCTGGCTCCAAGAGCCAGGACCCCACGGTGGGCAGGGAAGGCTGGAAAGGAAGATGCTGTAGAAGGAGCATTACAACACAGTCATGGAAAGGGCCAGCACCAACCATCTGAGCACTGTGCTGAGTCCTTGGCCCAGCAGCTGCACCAGGCACATGTCCTGTTCACACCTGACACAGCCACCTGCACAAAAAAAAGCCAAATTTGAGGAAGCATCTTGGTGCTGCTGCAGTCAATGCATCAGTTCTCTTACATAAATTGCACCTTTTGCAGGGAGGGATAAACCCTCTTCCCACAGCCAGTGCAGGGAAGGGACTGAGCTGGGATGGGGATGTCAGAGCCTCACACAACTGCCCTAAAGCAGATACCAGGAAAAGGCATAGAAAATACAGCAAAATACCCTGGTGATGCTGACCAGGTCAGCAGCTGGAGCAGCTCCCTCCCTTAAACCTGGCCCCTCCATATGGTTACTCACACTTGCTCCACAGCTACCTGCAAATCACTGGTGCATTTTGTCCCGGCTCAAGAACTTCCATTAACCATGGCAGTGGGGATGGAAGAAGATGATCTTTTAAGGTCCCTTCCAACCCAACCCATTCTATGATTATCTGAAGCTCTAAACACAAATAGCAAAGCACAAAATATAAACTGCTCACGTGAGCCAGTGCAGCAGCAGCAGCTAAACCCTGCTGCTGATAAACACCCCCAGCAGCACAAGATGACAGAGCTACTGCTGATAACTCCTGGCACTTGATGAGTTTCAGTGCCATGCTTTTGCCAGCCCCACGGAAGGGTGGCTGGAGAGCCAGGCTCTGGCACTGCTGCCACAATGGACATCAAGGCTTTTGGAACAAGCAGAGGCTTTCAGCTGCACAGCACAAAATGCTAATGGCAGCTAACAGGATTTGACAGCATTTACTCAGCCTTTTGATACCCTGAAAGAGCAAAGCTGCCTGTATTCAGGTAAGGAGGAGGTGGCCTGAACAGAGGAACATGCACATGGGGATGTCCACACTCACATGTGACCCTGCTGTCTTCGATTCCTCCCCCTCCTCATGCTCACACCCTTCTCTGCAGAAAATATTTCCAGGCTTGGGGGACTGTCCCAATGTGGCCAGGAGCCTCTGCATCTCTCACAATGACACAGCAAGGCAGGACATCATCCCACACTTACCTTGTATCTGCCACCAAAGGCTGTGAGGGCAGCAGGACAACTGCAGTCAACCCCTAATACTGCCTCACTTAAGGACAATTTGGGAATGTTTAGAAAAAAAGGAGAAGAAGCTGCTCTTATTTTTGTTGTTGTTGTTGAATCCCCCAGCTGTAAATACAAGGCAGGCAGTTCTATAGCATATTTTACTATGTTCTCTTTTTTCTTTCTGGATTGGAGAAAACATCAAACTATTTCTTTATGAAGAAAACAACTGCTTCTGGCAACCTGACTCTTCAAGAGCTTGGCCATATCTCTTCTCTATGATTTGATATTCCTGGAAGAAAACATTACTTTAGCTTTGCTTAGAGACTGCTGGTATTTACCCACACTTACACAGCTCAACACCACCCAGTGCTGCTTCCCCAAGCCAAGTTTAGATGCTGGTGTGAAAGCCTGGAAACCACAGCTTTTTGTTAAAGTTATTTTAAACACCCAGTCCTTGGAAAAAGCTTTTTTAAAAAGGCAAAGAGGGTTAAAAAAGGCCAAAAATAAAATGGGGGAGGGGCGCTGTATTAGGATGCCCAGTTAATAGCTTTAATTTGCTAACACTGTGAAGTACAGAAATGTCAGGGATTAAATGACAAAGAGAACCACCACTATGGCTGTCCCCATGTCATCTGCTCTCTGTTTCTGCCTTCCCAATTCCTGGACCCCTATACCATCATCAGCTCCAAAATCACTTCTGCCAGATTGATTGCTGAAATTGCTAAAATACATAATAACATCCTGTGGATACCCTTTGAAAGCCTTCAGAGCCTTCCAGGCTGCTCCTTTCTGATCCAAATTTGATGCGATTCCTCATTATTTGCAAGTGAAACAGGGTGGCAGTGACCTGGCAGGTGCAGGATCAGATACCTGGGATGCTCTGCCCACAATTGGATTTAAACCCCATCACCCATCTGAGCACTGGACTTTGATCTGGCTGGTGTTTATTGTTCCACTCTTGGAAGCAGAACAAACAAACAGCTCTTCCAGGGACAGGCTGCGAAACCTGGCAGGGAGTTGCTAAGCAGAGGCTGAATGCTGATGGGCACACCCCACAAAGCCTGGAGGCAACTCTGGAAAATGAGAAATCTGGTAAAACACGTAGTTTTGACAAAGAAATCAAAGAGAAGCTGCCGTGGGCAAAGCATGGTACCCAGGGATGCACAGTGGTTCAGTGCAGCTGGAAAAGCCAAGCTGGGAACAAAAGGAAGCAGCAGGAGACAAAGCAGCCTGGTTTAGATTTACAGTGTAGAGCAGATGAGGGGAAAAAGTGAGTTGAACTTGTCACCTCGGATCAGGCAGATGCAGCCTGTTGCTGGAGACCCACTAATGGTGGCACCAGACCAGCACAACACAGAGATGGAAATGAGGTAAGTAAAGGCAGGAACAAAGAGGGGACAGACTGGCAGAGGGATGGCAATGATGACCACAGGGATGAAAGCCCACAGAATCACAGAAAATAGACCAACAGGTTCAAATCCAACTATTTCCACACAGAAGAAGGCTCTTGGGCTCCAGGATGAGGAGGTGGGTGCAGCAGGGGACCAGGGCAGGCTGGTCCAAAGCTGAACCCCCACCAGTTCAGGAACACAGTGCCCACCCACAGTGCCCTTCTCCCCACAGGTTCAGTCATGCTACAGGCCACAGCAGACTGAAGAGAGGGTTCAGGGACATGCAGAGGCAGCATCCCCACCACCTTCACCTCCCATGGAACGCCATGTCACCTACTGCACCCTCAGCCCCTGCTCAGGAAACCACAGCATCATATCCACCAGGTCAGAACAACGCTCTTTTCCTGCTTTCCTTCCTCCTTGCTCCTAGAGACTCCCTAAGCTGTGGGTAGGTGGTCTAACAGGGACCCGGGAAAGGGCAGTGGATTCACCCCTTTGGCAGGAGCAGGAGAGAGGGGACCAGGCAGAGCTTGGGTATTCAGCAAAGGAAGTGAAGGAGCTTGGGCTGTGCATGCCAAGCTCAGCATCCCTGCCCTGCCTGACCCTGTCCCTGTGCCACTGCTATGCCCACGTGCCTCCCCAGCAGCAGCACTACTGCACCTGTCCCCTCTCTGCCATCTCACCCCAGCTTCTGTGTGTGCTTCCTCTTCCCCTGTGTCTGCTCCTCTTGCTGCTTCTCACCTTCATGGCTGCTCCTCCTCTCCACCTCTGCCCCATCCCTGCTCCTGCCCTCCGTGCAGCCATGACAGCCAAATCCACAGGCAGCTGCACGGTGTGGCAGCAAGCCCAGCCCAGGGAGCTCTGGCATCACTTGGGCACTGCTGCTCCACCAATGCTCCCGCTCACCCAAAAAGCTGCTGTGGAAACTGCTGCTTCCTCTGCTCTGGCTGGGAGGATTCAAGGATGTCCTGCACCACTGGGAGCTGCAGGTGCCTGCATCCCCGGCTCTGCCTCTGCCAGCAGCTCCCTGAGGAGCTGACCCACTTTTGGCTGCAGCAGGGCAGGGGATGCCCAGTCCCACTGGCCCTGCTCTCACTCTGCCTTTCACTCATCTTTGATGTTTAATGTTAGTAAATAACGATGTGCTCCCAAGCCTTGCTGCTGCAAAGCACCTGAGGGGCAACACAGGATAATTTTGTGAAACTATTTAGGTATAGCGGACACAAGCTGCAGCACCACCTGCCTCCCATCCACCCAGCCCTGCCCAGGCACCTCTCCCTGCAGACATTTGTTCTTTTGAACTCCCGGGTGCGCCCAACACTAACTTATTCTATTGATGTCAGTGTTTTGGCAGAGATGACGTACACACACCGAGCACTGCTAAATTTCTGAATTTCTGAATGAAGATGAAAGAACAAAACTGTAAGGGGAGTCAAACTGAGTCAGGGGGAGCAGGGCTTGTGCTGTCTGTGGGTCCAGCACACAGGCACACCACTGAAGGAGAAGCTGTACTCACCCTCTCCAGGTCTTGCCTGAGGTGCATGAAGAGCTTTAGGCGTCGGTACAGAACATCCTGCTCTTGCTGAGCCAAGTTGTCCACTTCATCCGTTTTTGGTGTCAGCAGCGGTTTGTTGGAGTTTGCTTTCCTCTTCAGCTTCCAGTACTGGTAGACAAAGTCCACCAGTGATTCACTTAAGTCAAGGTTCTCTGCCACCTCTGAAGGCTTCACGAGCTCATAGAAGTCCTCCTCCAGCTGCTGGAGCTTCTGCTTCCGCAGCGTGACCTTCTCCAAGTCCAGCTGGGCTTGGTCGGGCTCTGTCCGTGCCTCCTCGGGCAACTTGGTGGCGCCGGTGCTGTGCTCGAGGCAGAAGGACTTGAACTTCACCTCATCGTTGTCCGCAAGGATAGTCCGCATGTCCAGGTTGTGGTCGAAGGCGCAGGTGACGTGGAATGCGGTGACACAGGCGGGCATGGAGCACTGCGGGACAAGGACAGGGCTCAGCGCCAGGCACCAGCGCTGAGGGGACACTCACCAACACAACAGGCAACACGGGCACACCACAAACCCAGGGACACCACCAGGGTGACAGCTGCTGTGAAGTGATGGAGGCTCCACCACAGGAATTCCTGATGGAAGAACACCGGTATTGCCCTGGTCACAGAGACCCAAAGGTCCAACACCACAAACACAAGCAGAAGAACCCCAGGGTTCAAGAGGTGGCATTTTCCCACCTAACCTTCTTTAATCCACCCTCTGTAGTGGGCCCTGCTCATCTCTCACCTACCACAACCAGAAGCTTCCAAAGGTTCTTCCAACAAGACATGTCAAAAGCAAAGAACAGCACATGCCAATGGGATGCTCCAAGACTGGCAGTGGATTTGTCCTGATGGAGAAATGCTCACCTGTATTTCACCCTCAAGCTAATCCCTCTCTGTTACCAATCTAAAGTCAGTATGCCATTTTTACTGGAAGCATACAGAACACGGCAAGGTTTAGGAGAGAACATGGGATCTAAGAAGCAGCCAATGCTCCTAAACGCCTTCCTCCTCAGGAAATTACACAGCCTCTAACTTTCTTCATTTAAAAAAAGAAAGAAAAATGTAACTGGAGCAAAACATCACAAAATGAATGCTTTAGAACTTGTATATTGGCTACAATGTTGTCAAACTTGCATCAGATCAATTATTTTAATGATCTTCTGAACTTACCTCAGGCTTAAATTACTTTGGATCCCACAGGCAACAAATCTCAGCCTGGTGTCCCACAGAGGAACTCCCACCAGCCAGCGCTGTGCCCATGTCCATGTCAGCACCTTCTCCCCCTCCACTCATTAACTGTTTTTAATGGCTCAGAGTGTCAGGTAATTATTTCAACCATAACCCATAAGAAATCAGTCTATTCCAGCTGCTAATGACCAGTTAAACTGCAATAATGAGACCTTTTAAGTGGGCTATTACTGTAGGGCACTACTTTGGCTTTAATAGAAGAATTGCTCTTGTGGGGGATGAAGATGCACTTGTGGCCTGGAGGACCACGTGGAGGCATGTGAAATTTCCTGAATGTTGATGACAAACCGTTTAGTTTTACTGGGGCTCTGCTGCACTTTAATTCTCAAAAAGAAAAATATATTCTGGTAGTAGTTGAGGAACAGAAGTTTTACAGCTTTTTATCATCATCCCATCCATCAGCCCTGAATCCTGCTCAGGCACCCGGGGGCGAACTTTTGACGTTGCTGCTTTTAAATATTTTCCTTTGACTTTTTTCATGAGTCTGCTGGTGCTTAAGAAGCTGCCAGGACCAAGAAAAGCATAGGCAAGCACTGTCCAAATCCTTCACTTCCAGAGCTCTCCAGGCCCTGCTCCAAAGCCTCTGAGAGCAGTGGGAAGAGCTGGAGGCAGCTCTGGCTGTACCAGCATGGCTCTGGGCAGCAATGCTGGGCACTAACTCCCACAGGCACCACAAGCAAGCGGATTATTAACTCCAACACCACGTTCACCCTGTTTAAAAATGGCCATTTGTCTGAAATTTCAGTCTGAAATTGTTCACAAAAATATCTGGTAACTTGCAAAACTCATCTCCTCCTGTTCTGCTGCTGGCGCTCGCCTGGAGCCTGGCACTGTGGGGGACCCTGTGCCAGCCCAGGGCACTCAGCACCGCAGCGGGCACAGGGTGCCTGCCCTGCCACCCTGGCCTTCCCCTGGGACAAGCCCTGTCACAGCCACACACGCAGCTGAAGCACCAGCTCTGCTCTCAAGTATTTATTTTTGGCAATGAAGGAGGGACAGAGGGAGCCCAGCCTGACTTGCAGCTTCCAGATTTACTCAGGGCAGTCAGTATATCACATGCTGGCTTTTAAAGCACACACAGTGCTGTCCCTTCCCTTCTGTTTCTGCCATCAGTGCTAAAAACAGCATTAACAACACGCCCGTGTCTTCTGCCAGGACAGTGTCCTGCTACCAGGAATGACCATCACTCCACCTCAGGAATAAAGCAAATCCGGTGACACTCATCCTGGATCTCTCTGCTCCAACAGATGGCAAGCAGCACTTGTCAGAAACTGTGCCCAAAATGCAAACAGAAAATAATTAGGCAGCTCAGCTGACAGGGCAACAAAGAAAGATACCTGGTTGGCTACAGCCACTGAGGGACCCTGGATAAACTAACAATAAAAACATATTGATCCATCCCAGAATGGTGCTGGAATGAAGCCACTTGTGGCAGGAGGGAGGGATCTGCCACACAGAATGAACCAGGCTCAAAGACTGGAGCTTCGTTATCGATTGTGCTTCATTATCTTACAGCACCTTTCATTCAAGCACTTCAGCACGCTTTGCTTATCCAGGCAAATCCATTCCCAAATAAAATTGTGTGAGAGAGAGAGGGTAAAAACTGCCCCAGAGATTTAACGTGGGCTCCTAATTAGCCCTAAAATCATTCTTATTGGGAAGAAACAGATGATTTTAGTTGCCAAGGTCATTCAAACAGAAGTTTAGCAGCTTGCAGTGGTGCTCCACTGCAGTTTGGGGCTGAGGGGAAGGAAGCAGCTCCTCCAACAGACCTGCAAGGGGAGCTCAGGAAGGAAAAATTAATTACCGGTGCTGAACGCCGGCCAAGCCATCAGACACAACACTTCTGCATCCTTAAAACACTACCATGTGATTTTTTGTGACCACAGATGGTCTGGAGCCTGGTAGAGCTTCTCAGCTAAAAATGGCAATTTGAGCCTCACAGACCCCTCGGAGGATGAGGGGCAGAGGATGGATGGGACTGGGGCAGCACGGGCAACACACTCTGCTCTTACCCCTGGGGCCACGTGCTGCCTTTTCAGGCCTGCAGGGAGAAGACAGCTTTGGGAACCACCAGTTATCCCAGTGGATGAGGACCAGGGGCACTGCTTGCTTAATGGGAGGGGGTGGCAGTGGGCAGAGAAGTGATGATGAATGGGGGAGTGATGGAGGACATTTCCAAGGGCTTTTTCTCCAAAAAGTGACAACAAAAAGAAAGCTGGAAGATGATGACTTCTTTGGAGAAGCTTGCCAACAACCGAGAGAGCCCTGGCATTCTGTGCTGCCTCGGTGAGCTCTTCCAGTCACTCTGACAAGCAAGGAGGAGGGAGTGGAGTCCCAAAAAAGCATAGTCAGGACTCAGGCTGCACCAGAGCCTGGCTCCTGGCACCCTCTTTTCGATCTCAGAAATGCAAACAAGAAAATTCCTCCTGCAGTCTGAGCTCTCTGGCATCTCCTGATGTCTGACCACAAGAACCACCATGAAGTAATGACTTCCCCTGAACAGGAGTCAGGCAAAGGGTGTCTCCAGAGCTGCATCCCTGCACAGCATCCAGTACTTTAGGCTCACACCAAGTTACACTGGGCTCACAGCTCTGTACCAGAGAGCAGGGTTTGAGTTACATGCAGCAACAAGGCAAAAGGCATGGACAGCAGCAGGAAGCCCTTTCTCAGGCTTCTTTGAGTTTCTTTCCCTTCTGATGGTCAAATTTGGATGGGGGAAAAACATCTCCACACACAGAGATCCCTACAAAGACTTCTCATGTTTGCCTCTGCAAATGTGGCTGAGGTGGGTGTTTTCTCAAGCTGCAGTGCTGCCTCTGAGATGCCCTGCTTGGATGACAGTCTTTACTCCTCTAGCCTGCCTCCCAGATTTCACCTTCATAAAACCCTCTTGGCCATTTGGAAAACCCTCTCCTGGGAGCAACTTTCTTCTTTCTGCAGACCTGCCCACCTGCAGCACCTGACTGCTGCTGCCAGGAACAAACACCCAGTGCTTTTGCAGAAAACAACATTCTCCTTTCAGAGCTGGGTCACAAACCCAAAATGCTGACAAGAGTAGATCCCACCTGTATAAACAGGCACTAGCAAAAATATGCTCCATAAAATATGCTCCATAAAATATGCTCCACAAAATATGCTCCATAAACATAAGCTTTCAAAACAGAGCTCTGTACCATGGATGAGTACAGAGCGTATTTATTTACCTATGGGTGTTAATTTACCCCATAAATCCTTACATAAAGGCACTGCCTGCTTTTTTGTCACTTCTCCCCCTTTTCCTTGAAGCAAAACCATCCTGCACACGGCAGGGTGGCCTCGGCAAATGCTCCAGTGGCAATCTCACTTACAAACCATGAGCTGCCAGCACATGAGGCAGCAAGGCTCCAGTTCTGTCTCAGGTGACCTTTAATGCAAATCCATTCAGTACCCAGCATCTACAGCTCCCATGTCATGATGGCACTAAGAGGATGAAGCCTGAGAGACACTGAATTCTTTTTGATGCTGCCAAGCCTGTTTGCTTCCTTCCCTGCCCCTCTGTTCTTTGAAAGCAGTTGCCATTCTGACACAGTATCTCCATCTGGCAGGGTGAATAAGCACCCAGAGCCATCAAAAAATGAGTCAATGCGACAGATTTAAAGAAGTATTGTGAGATTTCATTTCAAACTATGGGGATTACTTTTAAATAGCTGCCTTTAAGGTATTAAACCCAAGATGACAGCACACACAGAGCTCAGCACTGCAGAGCTCCTATCCCTGCTGTCCTTCTGCCACCAGCCAGCAGTTCCTCGTCCATGGTCACTGCTGCAAACACTGACTTCCACTGTGCAGCTCCTGCTGAGCTACCAGAGCTGATCACTTGGGATCAGGACACATCCTTAAATTTCTCTCAATTTTTCAAAGCTTAATGGCTATTCTCTGGGACCACCAAGACATCACACTGGCCAAGCAGGTGGAAGGAGGGGGAATCAGGGGGTTCAGCAGGGCTCCCCAAATGCCCTCACACCAGGAGTGCTGCATTATGGATGGGAGCTTCTGCTCTGCTCCCCAAGGTCAGAGATCATGGTGTGGGAAGCTATGTCCCACTTTTGCAATAGAAAAGCCTGGAGAATCCTGCTTTCTTTCTGAAAACAGAATTTCTGCCTCTCCTGTTATGGTAGGGCAGGCAATCAGGTATCTGCAGTGGTTTGTTTAGGTGTGGCACAACAGAAAATGTGGAAATGTAATACATGGTAAGTACTTTATTTTCCCAGCCAGCAGGTCAGTGAGGACTATCCAACCCTGGTGAACCCTGATATCCCCACAACTGAAAAAGGCTGACCCCCTGAGGTTTGTGAAATACTTGTGTTATGTATCCCATGAGCATCCCACTTTCCTGGCAGCCTCACAAAGCCCTTCTCCTAGAGGTTTCTGATCTAAATCAAGGTCACTTGCAGTCCCAGTAATTAATGTCACTACAGCAACACCACTGTGTTATGCAAATAAAGTTAATCTAGATTTCTAGCACTCAGTGCATTAAATGATTGCAAACAACATCTGATGATGCCTGACAGGCTCTTGTCACTAGGTTTACTCAAAACAGAAATAAGTAATTCAGACCATGTCCTTCAGCATCTCAAGACTCTCCAGTGGCTGATACAGGTACAGCCCTGGAGCTCTGAGCTTCTCCAGTGCCAAGTTACATACCTGAATGCATGTCCCAGTGCACTCCTTGCAGAGGCTGCAGGACAAAGCCCATCTGCTTGCTGGGATATGTGAGATCTTCGTAATGGGTTCCATTTTTTCAGGACATCCAATGCTAACCTGGCCACAAGATAGAACACGAGTTGTAAATACCAGCTATGGTCCCAAATCTCCTACAAGGGGGTGCCTGTGGCAGTCTGAATGAGGGATGGATTATATTTCTTATTCTTCAGGGTCAGTTGTAATTTGGAAAAAAACCCAAACTCCCCAAACCAGAAACAAATCTGGATGACAAAGAAGAAAAAATTTATGTTGGTTTTTCCTCTGCATGAATTCCTCATCTGAGGTGTATCTCAGATGGGCATATGAAATTAGCTTTACTCTGCTCAAAGGTATGCCACTCCCTCTGTGGCCTTGCAGCCCAATTCTCTGCCCTCCTTTAATTAGCAGATCTTGGCTGCTAATTAAACACACGACAACTGCCCGGCGCTGTGGCTCTGGCACAGCCTGACCAGCCAAACCGCATTTGTTATTTACACCTCTAACAAACACC
Organism: Onychostruthus taczanowskii; assembly: GCF_017590055.1. Classification (NCBI taxonomy): domain Eukaryota; kingdom Metazoa; phylum Chordata; class Aves; order Passeriformes; family Passeridae; genus Onychostruthus; species Onychostruthus taczanowskii. The sequence continues at coordinate 9,583,950 of NW_024498573.1, forward strand.
CTGGGCCAAGACCTGAAACCTCCATCCATGTGTGAGGAGGAGGCTGGGGAAGCTCTTACTTCAGGTATCCATAAGGCACAGCTAACGTGGACCCACTTCGTGCCGCTCCGGGTGGGCTTCAGCGCTCCCCCCCTCTTGGGGCACAGCAGACACTTGGGCTGGACTCCGAGGGCACAGGTCCGGCACAGCCAGCTCCCAATGGGCACCTTCAGGATGCCATAGCACGCCTGTGGAGACATGAGGGACAAAGGGTAATCCAGCAGCCCAGGATGAACATCCTCCCAGAGCTCCTCCGTCGCTCCCAGCTCTCTCAGTGCCGCTGCACCCCAGCGAGCAGCAGACTCAATGCAGCACAGACAGGGAGCTGAAGTTTTCCTTACTACCTTCCCTGTTTTCACATGGATGCTCACGGTGTGTCCTGGGTTTTAATTAAAAGCTAAGTATAAAAATGTGCTGTGCACCATGCCAAGCACCCAGCTGGCTCCAGGCTGGGGGTGGGCAGAGCCCCCAGCACCAGCAGCTCTGCGGTGCAGACATCTGCCCGCTCGTGTCCTGCCCCCTCCTGACCCATGATGACTGGGAAAAGTCAGAAATGCTGCGCAGAGAAATCTTCTGAGGTCACTGAGGGCTGAAAAGCCGCAAGCCCACGATTGAGAAAGTTGACCACACTGGTTAGAGACCCAGCACAGCCCAAAGGGGAAGCAAAAATAAATACGGAAAGGCAAAAAGGGGAAGGCAATAGTAATGAATGTAAATGAGATGGGAGGAACCAAAATGGATAATAAATCTTAAGGATGACACATTTAAAGGGGGCACAGACAAGTCTCCAGCCAAGAGAGTGAGACCTGAAAGACTCAGACTGCCCATGGAGCTCCCTGACCAGCTGTGGTAATGCAGGACACCAAGAAGCCAAAGTGTTTTATAAATATTTCTCCTCCGTACTTGGGGAAGAGCCAAATGATAAGCCATATCACATAATGATAAATACTTCCCACTTTCACCGTGATTTATGACTGCATTAAACAGCTACTGCTAAAACTAGACAGTTTTTAACTGGCAGGTCCTGATAACTCACACTTAAAGGGTTTTCAGAGGGCGACACACTGCCTTGGGCACTTACACAGGGCTGTGTCCCTATTTAAAGCAAGGAGATGTAATTAATTCTACATCTGGCTGCTCTGACATCCTGCAGAAGGCAAGCAGCCAGTGCTGACAAGGAGCCCCAGCACTGGTGGCTGTTAATTGAGCCCAGGCATTCGTCAGCTCCACTTCTTGAAGTTTACCCCCAAAAAGAGCAGCTTTTTTTCCTGCTGCTACAGGTCATTGTCACTGCAAGTGACAATACTGTGGGTGGGGACAGGAATAGAGGGGGCACATGGAGATGTGTGAGCTTGGCAAAAGTACATCATCAGTCTCTACTGGCCCAGAAGAGACTACAACATGACTTTAGTTTGCCCCAAATCAGAAATTGATAGTGGTTTCCAAGTGGAAAAAGCCATTTTGTGAACAGATTATTGGGATAACAAGGAATTAAGAGAGGAAATATTGCTGCGAGTCTGCATGGTTCAAAGAGACTTAACTGTGTGTTTCACAGTGCCTCCAAATCTGATAGATAAATCATTTCTGGAACATAGTTTTATAAAATATGTGATTTATTACCAGACAGGAATCAGCCCGATATGCACTAGCAGCAGAATGAACTGGCAGACTCATCTCAAAATCCAGGGGAAAGCAGGAATTATGACCATCTCTAGCAGACTCATGGATCTTGGTTATTATTTCTAGCGATTTTAGAGTAGCTGAAGGTGCAATTCTGCTCCTGAGAAGCAAATACAGGTCTTCCATCCCAGACAAGGAGCAGCTCTAGAAACAAGGTGCATTATCAGCTAAACACACTCTCCCAAGTCCAGCACCAGGCAGAAGGTGCTCCAGAAATATGAAGCCAGAGGAATGCTGAATAGGAGCAGCACAGCTATTTTTACTGCTGCATCTATTTGGGGTGCAACATCCCTGAGAACGAGATGTCAAAAAAACAGCGAGGAAGCCAAGCCACAGACGAGCTTGGTGTGGCCATGGAACAGAGGGCAGGTCCAGCCATGTGCCACACCAGGGAAAGGGAATTCAGTGATGACAGGCCCATGGCATGGTGGCTGGAAACTGAAGGTGGATCATTCCCATGCTAAGCAGAAGTGTGATGTTGTCACTGTGAGAGCAATGAACTGTGATTTAGCAGTGGGGGGCATGCTTCCACCTCGCTGACAATTTTAAAAGGACAACTGCATGTGCTTTCTAAAAGCTTCAGTTCACGGGAATTAATTAATAGCAAGCCTCATGGCTTGTGTTATGCAGATGAAGTGAGTACAACAACATCACTTGGCACCATAACCCACCACGGAGTGTCCCGAGCCCCTTCCCAACGGGATGCAAGAGGACAAGGCATGGCTCTGGTGAAGCCCACAGCACCAGCACCCATACGCCTGCAGGAAAGCATCATTCCCAGCAGGTTTTGGATGTGGTGCTGGCAAAGGCATGGGGCAGGTTAGATAACCATGATGCCACGTAACACCCTGCACTGTGCCTCTGGACTTCGTGGCTTAGGGTGTAAATCAGGGCAGAGATTAAATCACGGGCAGCTTAGGGGCTGGCATAGAGCTTAGGGCTGGACTTTGCTCCCTGAAAACAACTGAAAATCCCTCTTTTCTTTCAACAGCCTTGAAATCCAGGCTGCTGTGTCCCCTTCTGCAGCACTGGGGCTGCTGCTGAAAGTGGAGCCCACACGGTGCTACAGCTCCTCCTGAGTCCCTGCTGTGGCTCATGCCAGCTCACAGCCTGACACTGCCACTTGGGCTTGTTAAAAAAGAACCCAAGACAAAAAAATACCTCGAACCCACCCCTGAATCATTCTGGTATTTTGTGGAATCTGATTCACTGATGGAAACCATTCAAAACACCCACCACCCGCAACTATAGATATCTCCAGTGCTCTCCCACCTCCAGGAAGCACTGATGGAAAAGCTGCCCAAAAGATGAGCAAATGGCTCTCTTTAGAACTAAAAAAACCCAAAATCGTTCACACAGAGGCTGCTGCCATCCCAGCACCACACAGTGCTTCCTCTTGAAGCATGACCAGTAAAACCTCCCTGGATCCACAAGGACCCAGGAGACCCTCATGTGGCTGCCTTCCCCTTGTCAAGGTTTCCCCAAAAGCAGGAGGCCCACAGACTCCTCCCAGCACGAGCCTGAAGCATTACCATTCAATTCTACAAATAAAATTATTTTCCTCCAGGCAGCAAAATAAAATGAAATCCCACGCTCACACAGTGGGGAAGCTGGGACAGAAATGCTGCGATGTGAGACCGCAGTGGTGGAGCTGGAAGGTCCAAGCACTCCCCAGACAAAGCAGAGGAGGAGGAGGGGGAAGCTGAGGTGTCTGTGCAAGCCCACCTCTCTGGTGAGCACAGGACTGCAGACCCACATCCCACCCAGACACATGCCAAGTCTTGCACACAGTGCTGGTCACTTGAATGTGCTAGAGATCCCACTGGGGCTCCATAAATGGGGTAAAGAAGAATAAGCATATTAAAGGACAAGGAGACATAAAATAAAATATCCCAGAGACCACAGAATAAGGAGGAAGGGACACTTCAGCCTCTGGTTGTGTGTTTCTGAGGGCACTTATAAATGGTTGGGGGTAAGAAAGTAAGAAAAGCAAGTCTGCTGTCTGCCAGCTATCCAAGACCCCGCTGCTGTCCCCACTCCTCTGGAGCTGCACTTGGGATCCAAGAGGAAAGCTCACCAGGTGTCTACAGCAGCCCAGGGGAAGGGATGGGAGGAACCCAGAGGAGGAGGGTACCAGAGTGCCATGAGCAGAGCCCGGGCTCACCTGGTGCACGCAGACGTTGCACTTGTCACAAAACACCATCTCGTTGCCGTCCTCCCCCTCGGGCGAGCGGCACACGTCACACACCACGTCCTCGTCGTACTCGATGCCCAAGCCCTCCTCGGTCTCGATGGCGATGTTCATGTTCTCGTAGCACATGGTCTCCAGCTCCTCCAGCACTCGCTCCAGGGTGATCTCGTCCAGCTCGGGCTTTTCTGCAGGGCGGAAGGCAGAGCATGAAGGCAGCGCCACCGAAGCGGCTCCGGCACGGGCGCCCGCCGCCCTCGGGAGCGTTCTGCCAGGGGCTGGGCACTGCAGACGGCGACTCCAGAGGCAAACCCACAGCGAGGCTAACAGCGGCGATTCGGAAAACGGCTGCTCCTAACTCGGGATGCAGTTTGTATTTCATAGACAGTAACAACATATTGCTGCTGGCTGAGAGGAAGGAAAGCCATTCAGCTGAAGCAATGCAGATAATTGGGGCTGACAGTTTAAATGTTCAAGGAGACAAGTTTTGCAAAGATGCTTTCTGCAGAGAGGGCTCAGACAAGCTTTGGCAACACAAAGTCAGTGCTTTAATTGTTAAGACTAATTTTAAGGCCAATTAAACGGAAATGTAAAACTGAAGCCAAAGGCAGAAAGACGATAAATAAGGGGGGTTTTTTGTGTTTGGGTTTAGTGAAATTAGAAGGTCAGACCCAGGTGGGTCTTTTATTCCCCCCACACCAGGATCTTTAATGGAGAGAGGTGGCAGAAATGCTTTACCAGAGCTTTCTCCACAGAGACAACCAGGTCTCTGTGTAAGGTCAATAACCAGCAGAGGTTTTTTCAGAGCAGCAACCTCTAGGAGTGGGATACTCAGCTGCCTTTAGACGGGGCATGCTGCTACCAGGAGCTCAGCAGCCCCAAAATGGTGCCACACAGAAGGCTTGTCCCAGAAGTGCTGCCTCCCACCTGCACACAAAGATCCTGGTGCCAACAAATGCAACGTGAGGTCACTCCAGGCAAGGAAGAAAATCTGTCAGGAGCAGGAGTGAGGTTCTCCATGAAGGGTTAGAGGCAGAGTTAAGCCCCCATCACACCCTGTCTCCCAATGAGCTCTATGTCATCAGAGGAGAAGGGACAACAGAAGTACCAGCAGGATGCAATACAAAACAATTAGACTTTGTAGTTCATTAGTGTGAAATATCCACAACTGGCCAGACAGTGGAAGGGCCTGACCCAAACTGCTGTCCACCCACCTTGCTCCAAAGCAATGGAAGAAAATACCTCATTTATAAGCAGAGATGGAGAAAAGGGCTTGAGGAAGAACCCATAAGGAATAGTTACTAATTAAATGTTCAGTAAAAAATTTGGCATCCTGGTCATCTCGCAAGCCACAGAGTGATGTCCCTGTTCTGGGCTGAACTCTGGGCTGCTCTAAAGCCCCAAGGGATGGGGTTGCAGGGGTCCCAGCACCTCTGTCTGGATGGGGCTGGCAGAGGCTGCATCTTTTCCCCCCATAGCCACTGATGAACTGAAAAAACTCTGTCAGGGGGGAAAGCATCACGTAGGCGAGCTCGGCAAGCAAACACACCATTGTCTGCCTTTTTAAGCTCTTCCCCAGTGTTTCACTGGCACGGTTTCCCTTGGCTTGACAAGTCCCTGCAAACATCCAGCCTGGCATTTTACACGTCTGTGTCGAGTCTGAGATACCATCTAAGACAGACAACACTGTTCCCTATCACAGCCCTTTCAAGAGCTCGGGCTGCTGTGCTGCAACACGCCAAGGAACCTGCTGATACCTGTTTGATCCCACAGCAGCCCCGGGATGGGCGTGGGATCTCAGCCCCAGGCTGGCACAGGCTGCCTGGGGCCTCTGCACTCAGCAATGTGAAGCATCCTGCACTAGCACAGCGAGTTCTGAGCACCAGCGCTGGGATGCAGCCACCATCTTGCTCTTGGCACTGTTCCGGCTGGATGTCATGGAAACATGGAATGGTTTAGTTTGGAAGAGATCTTAAAGATCTTCTTGTTCCAGCCTCCCCTCCATGGGCAGGGACACATTCCACCAGACCAGGTTGCTCCAAGCTCTGTCCAAGCGCTCCCTTGAACACTTCCAGCCACAGCTTCTCTGGGTAACCTGTGCCAGAGCCTCCCCACCCACATAGGGAAAAATTTATTTCAATCTAAACTGATCCTCTTTCAATTCAAAGCCATCCCCCTTGTCCTATCATTGCCTGCATGTTACAGAGAAAGTCAGAGCATTATTTTTGCCTTAATGGAGTTCCTTTACAAACACACCACCCAAGGTGCACTTGCTCAACATGACTTTTTGTTATGTTATGTTATGTTATTAAACCAGTCCAGCAAGAATATCCTCCTCTTGGTCAGGGTTTCAACTAACCATCTGTGACTATGAGCCTGGGCGCCAGAGTGCCAGTCTGGAGTTACTCCATTCCTCCCAACATTTCAGGCTCTGCTCTTCTGGAAAGCAAAATGATCATCAAGGTGCTCCCAGTGCTTTTCCCCACACACTTTCCAGAGCTGCCCTGTGCTCCTGGGAGAGGGCAGGCAGCAAGCTGTCAGCTGCAGGCCGCATGAGGAAGGAAAGGGAGGGGGTTTTCCACAGGAATCATGAACTCAACCTTGCCCAGGGTCAGCATCATGCTGGCATTGCCACCGTTTCACTTCACCTCGAGTGGAAAGAAGCAGCAGCCACCCCACCTCCTGAATTTTCCACCATCACCTGCTTAACCCTGGGGAGAAAGTTCATGCTGATCCCAAAACTCCTGTGCCAGAGGAAGGCCAGAGGCAGAGGGAGAGCAGTGCCTTGGTGGGGTTCCCTCACCACTGTCTGTGGCATGCAGCTCTTACAGCCCTGCATGGGAGCATGGATCCGTCCCCCTGCACGCACACACACACACACACACACACAGAGGCACTCTCACGCTCCATTTAGGTGTAATTACATTAGGAATGCGTTTGCCAAGCGTCATCCCAAACACCTCGGAGCTTATTGAATTGACAATTGCACTTGATGGGGATGAAGCGATTAATCGTTTGTGAAACACTAAACAATGGGGCCTGGGGGTGAAGTGCTTTTTCCATTTGTGCTCCATTTATCTCCTTCTGTATCATATGAAGTTTGTGCTACTAAACTCCATTCATAAAATTGTCATCTTTTTGGCTGCAAAACTCTCTCTTTATTGATCGTGGCCAGCTAAACAGCAAACAAAAAAATCCTCCACCAAAACACTCCCTGAGTGTACAAGCACAAGTGACACTATTACTGTCCCCAGAGAAGGAAAGCAAAGACACAGGCAACTGCTCTTGGCCACAATTAACAAATCCAGTGATGTCCACATTTGGGTCCATCACCATGTCAGCGGGCTCTACCTGCACACCAAGAGAACAGTATTTTCACCTGGTTAAGGTGTGCCAAGTTCTTAAGCAAGAAAACAAACCTCTTATGAGCCCCCACAGAAGACAGCAGTGATAGCCATAAACTTCTTCAGAGTTTCTGTCTGGAGAAACACAGGCAGTGGTCAGGCTTCAATCCAGTGCCAATATAATCCCTGGCCATTTAGTTCAGAACACCAACACAGGAGGAGTATGTCCCATCACCCCTTCCAGGAGGCCACCCACACCCTTTCCCCATTAACACTGAGTTCATTAACAATGATGGGTTTTGATGTGGCCACCCAGCCTCCCTGGAACACCCCAGTATTGCCCCACAGTGGGAAGGGCTGCAATCCAGGGAATGCTGCCTCCCACGGCATCTCAGATGGGCAAATCTGCCCCCTCTGCACAGGGCAGGATGCTGCAGGGTAGCACCTTCCCAGCTAAAGGAAGCACCAAAAAGTGGGACTTGCTTCAGAAATGGAGGAGAAGAGGTGACAGACAATGATGCACTACAGGAGGTCTCCAGATCTGATTCATGAAAAGAAAACATGAAGGAACTTTGCCCCAAGCAGAAAAGTCTTGCCTGTGTGTCTGAGTCAGGGCCTGCCATGATCCCTGCAGCTCCACAGCCACCCAGCATCCCCATCATCCCAGGGGCTCCCAAGGGCCCAGCCCAGCTCCACACAGCTCAGCCCTTACTACTGCCCATACAGCACCTGAAACACAGAATTTTAACACTCCATCCCAAAGGAGCTGGGATTCCTGGGCTGGCCCCACAGCACCAGGCACATTCCTCCACACAACGACGCCCTCCATTGTAATTATTCCTGTAATATTGTAATTTATGTGGCATCAAGGAGCAATATTCTTCTGCTAAATGAATTCTCAGTTACTCCTTGTTGTGGTGTGAGCCAACTCACTGTGAGGGGAGGAAAAAAATAGCTGGAGAGCCACCTTTCACAAAATAGAGACCTATTTCTAACTGAACTGTGCTCCACTAATATCAATTTACTGAAACAATAAATCCTTTCCCCCTGTGGAGAATACCTGGAGATAGAAACAGCTCATGAACAAACAGCTATCAGGACTGCAGGCTGTGCCATTCACTGATTCACAGACTATAAACCTGGGAGTCTACTTTTCAGGAAATATATATATAAAAAACCAATCAAAATTGCTGCTTTTCAAAAGTCTAATAAAAAAGGGAAAGCAATTGTGAGATGATGTAGGCTTGTCTTTGACTATCTTTGAAAACCTGAGGTGAAAAAACGACAGGTCCCTGATGGGATGGGGTGTTCACACGTGGTACAGGGACCACACACTCCAGAAATCTCCTTCCAGCTCACTGGCCCCCCAGCTCGCCCCGGGCAAGCCACTTCGAACCTGTCTGCTTTGGCACTTGTGGGGACAACAGCCACCCTGCCCCGGGCTGAGTGCCCCCCTGGGCATCCCTCAGGGACATCAGGGGATGACAGCCAACCACCTGAACACCACACCAGACCAGCTGGGACTCCCACAGCCACCTCCAGCCCACCACCTGCAGACACACAACCCCTGGACGATGCAGCAATTGTACATTAATCTTTTATCAATGTTATTTATAACCAGACCCTGCGTGTAAAGTGTGACCAACACACAAACAGTGAACTGAGCATTCATAGTGAAACCTCCAGACATTTTGTTACAAACACATACTGCTAATGCACTTTAAAAGATTTACAGGAACCAATTATCACCCTTTCTGCCACCCACCGACATCAATTATTGCTCAAATTTAAGATGATGACAAAATGTTTCAGAAGCCACTTTAGAAGCCGCTGCCTCTCTGCAGCGATGCTTGGCTCTGACAGGGCTGTCCTAGAGCACTCCTGATGAAAGCCTCCTCACCCCATCAGCAGCAAAACTGGAGTATTGCTGGAAACTACTGCAATTACTGCCAGGAATTTATGGAAACAGCAAAACAGCGACTTGATGTAAAAACTGATTGCACTGAAAATGTGGAGGGAAAATGTCTTAAGAGTCTCCCACTCATCTCCAGCCCTGCTAATCTATACATTAGAACATCACATACAATTAACACATTCATTTACATGTGGTATTGATTACCTGTATCTCAAAGGAGATAAATAAGCTCAGATCCAGAGGCTTGTGGTGTTTTACAGAGGGGAATAGCTTCAAACTGGCAGAGGGCAGGATGAGATTGGATATTAGGAGGAAATTCTTCCCTGTGAGGGTGGGGAGGTCCTGGCACAGGTTGCCCAGGGAAGCTGTGACTGCCCCATCCCTGGAAGTGTTCAAGGGCTTGGGGCAATCTGGGCTAGTGGAAGTTGTCCCTGCCTATGGCAAGGGACTTGGAATGGGATGAGCTTTAAGGTTCCTTCCAAACCATTCTACAATTCTATCCTGGGGTGTCCTGCAGCTGCTTGGAAACAGGCTCTGCCTGGGGAGTGCCAACCTGCTGCCTCAGGGTGCAAAAGGGGCTCCCAGAATCCCAAAAGGATGCAGTGGGATGGGAGCAGCCTCAGAGTGCGACACCCCAGACTGCCAGGGTGGGAAGCAGGCACTCTGTGAGGAGCAGGACTGACAGCAGCCTCTGCTGCACTGAGCACATCTTGCCCAGGGTACTGCACTGACTCCAGCTTATTTCACTTGACCAATCTCACCTCTGCCGAGGGAGGCACCATCTCATTAGCACACAGACATATCTCAAGTATGCAGCGATGAATTCCCCCCGGAGCTTCAAAAGCAATCCATGTGACCTTTGCATGTTCCTGCCATAAAATACCAGGAACACCTCCAGCTCCAAAGATAGAAGCTGTGGTGGGCATATGTGAGCAGAATACACCATATGGATTAAGTCAAGGGAATACTTAGAAACTTCAACTCTGCCTTCAGCAAAATTGATTCCGACAACAATTTTAGCAATTTCTTGAGGATTTTCCGTGTGTTTATGAAGTGCCGATCACTGCAATAGGATCTTTGAGCCTTGGTCTTTGAAGTCTCTCTAGCTTCACTCTTACAATAGCTTTGGATTTAGTGGAGATCACAAAACACAGCATAAAATGTTACTGTAAAAATGAAGACTTATGGCATGGCTGCTGTCTAAAAGGACAGGCCTGTGCTGCCTGGAGTGGCATGGACATTAATCTGGCTCTGGGCTCCATTCAGTCTTCTTCAGATCCACTTTTTTTACAATCTCATATTGCACCAGCAACAAATAAAACACTTAGGCATGCCTAAATACTGACTTCATCTCCAGCACACAAAGGTTCTTTAAACAGCACATTTCCATCGAGTACAGCAACAGCTACTGAGGCATCTTACTAGGGGGTTTAAAACTATTTAAAGCTGTTTTATGCTTAAAACTTTTGCTTTTCATGTGAAACCTTTGCTTTCTGGAGCAATTCCACTTAATTGGAAGAGGAGTCAGCAGGCAGAATGCAGAGAGCTGGAGCTATCTGGAGGTTTATCTGATCTTGGTGATAAAATTCCATCCCTGGGGTGACCTAAAAAGGACTGGAAAAGGCATGTGCTGTGTGCTACGTAGACCCACGAAAGGCGAGCTGGATGATCTCATAGGTGTTTTCCAGCTCTCCTCCCCGCACATCCTCAGGAGCCAGTCAGAGATCTGGATCCCTCTTTGTCATTAAATATTTTGGGAATGACACATTGTGCCCCTGGACAGCCCAGTGACAACAGTTCAGCCAAACACCCATGAGGAATTTAAACTTCTGCCTACCTCCTAAATTAATGCTGGGAGATAACTCCTGACTCCTCTGAATGGGAGGAGAGGCTGCTGTTCTCCAGTTAAGTCATGTTAATGATCTTGGAGATTAGCAAAGCAGGTTTGGAAATCTCAGCAAGTCATTAACGGTGTCATTAATGTCAAGGGCTTCCGGGAGAAAGCACTATTTATGGACTGCCTTTGGACCAGCCCAGGCAGCAGCAATCCTCTGCCTTGGGTGGTGAAGGGCACCCAAATCCCACCCTGGCTCTTCCCATCTGGGGAGCAGAGGGAGCAAAGCCCCTGCTCTGTCCCAGCCTAGGAGCTGAGCAGCAATAGATTTGCTACAGCAGCTTTCCTCTATGAGCCCCCAGACCCCATCACTTCCATGGGCAGGAAGATGCATCCCCTCACACAAGCCCAGTGACCTCCAGCCTCCACAGCAGGCATGGCTGCCATGGGTGATGTGACCATGATCCTGCACTAGGAGCACCAGCTCCCATCCTGCTTTCCACCTGCCAAAGCCCCAGCTCCCCACAGCACCAGGGATGGGGTATCATCAAAGCCACATCTCTTCCTCTCCAAGTCACTGGAAAAAATGCACTAGCCCTTGCCAGGCTAAAGAAATTGGGAGGACTGGTGGAGGGGGAAAGATATCAGAATCTACTGGGCTGAAGCTGTATCCACAGTGGATTCCACATATCAAACACTGCTTTTCAAAGCTACTCTCTCCCCAGCATGTTTAAGGCTCAGCCAGTAATGACAGTGCTCCCTCAGTGGCAGGAATGGGCTGCAGAAGCAGGTGATGGGCAGTGATGTTCTCTGCACCACCACTGCTGGGACCACCTCGGTCCTCACCACCTTATCATCATCCTTATCACCATCTAGACTTGGTGATGGCAGGAAGGCCAAGGGTTTCCTCAGATTCTGTGGTTTCATCCAGCCCAGCCCTGGACAAACATCTCCTAAGGAGATTCCTTGGAAAAGGTGACTGGCTGATAAATGATGAGATGGAGGTTAAAAAATGCAGCTTGCTGAGGACGGCCGAGGGTCAGCAGCAAAGCACTGCCTGTGTCCTGCCTTGGGAGTCCCTGGGCTGCTGAGGTGCCAGCCACACACACCTGCACAGAGCAGGGGTATGGCTGGGATGAAGCTCAGCCTCCCCTCCTAACTCAACTCACTCCCAAGGCAGTGCTGCTGGAGAAGCTGCTATGCTACTTCAGCACTCGAGGGTTTGGCACGTGCCAGCCCAAAGGTGACATGGGGGACAGCCAGCAGCCAGCTCCTGTCTGGCCTGGGGCACGGACCTTCCAGTTATCTCAACCTTCCATCACCCCAGGAGCTCCACATCTGGAAACTGCATTTGAAAACCAATACTTTGAAGAAATAATAAAGCAAGGCAAATATAATCCAGCTGAGCTGGAGAAGCCAAATCTCTGGCCACTTCATTTCTAGAGACTTATGAAATACACACAAGAGGAAGTGGACATAGAGACAATTCTTCTCTGGAGCCCAGAGACACTTCTGATGGCCATGCAGCTGTGGAGAGAGCAAGAGAAATGTAGCAGGGGATACAGTGAAGGCACAGTGGGGTCAGAATGATGCCCAGTGTGGTTGAAGGGGGTTTCTTGATGCACCAACAGCAGCTGTGCATGGTTAGGAAGGATGGATCCTCTGCAAGTCCTGAGCAGGACTGAGGCACTTGACTTTATTCAGAAGCACTCTCTGCTCTGCACAAGGACTTCACTGTAGCTGCCAGTGCCTCAAAACCCCCGTGTGCTAATGACAGAGCTGAGGCTGCTAATACAGGACCAGCTAATGAGGGCAGAACTATCTTGTGATTTCTCTGTGATGCTACAAGGTCCACAACGTTCACATTACGGGAAACACAATATACAGGATACCTATACCAGATAATCAGACAAACTGTGAAAGCAGCTTCTACAACTTTCTCAAGGTCATGGTAACAAAATTGCATTGTAAATCATGAGTACACCAGAAGGACAGATCTTCCAAAACCAACATCAGTCAATGTCACAGCCAACTTCTGAGCTCACCTGCGCTCCACAAGCTCATTGAACTGCATCTTCCTGACCTCATCCTGAATCCTGCTGCAGCCCTCAACCAGCTGCCTGTGAGAGCCAGCCCAACTCTCCTGCTCTGCAGTGCACTATCCCATCTGCTCAAGCACCTGGTAAAATCCTTTTTCCCACTCTTGAAAGGCCTCTGCCACCAGGACTAACCCTTCATGTAGGCATGCTTGAGCCTTCCCTGACCTCACAAGGTGAATGCTTTATTGAGGTATTACTCTTACCTGCAGGGCAGCAGCCACACCACAGCAACCCTTCCCTAACAAGGACTGGAAAATCCCTCCACAGTCTGGCAGGACTACACACACCCATGGGTCTGTGCCAACAAATTTGCCCAGCAGACCATGCTAAGCACTAGTGCCAATGGTCAAATTCCAAGCTCAGGTACTTGCACTCGACTAAAATCCACTAAAGGATTTGAAGAATGTGCAGTGATATAACAGCAGTGATGCAGGCAATGTTATTCTGTGATTATCCAGAGATGCCTGGATCTCTGGAAACAATCAGGACCAGCGTTTCTGACATTTCTTCTTCAAGGACTTTAGTTGACATGCTTACTCAAAAAGCCTGAATGCCCATTGTGGGACAACCAGACCAGAAAAAAAAAACCCAAAAACACAGCAATACTCACCCATCTCCTTGAGCTCCATGTTAACAAGTTCCAACCAGCAGGCATCGAGCTCGTCCAGGTCATAGCGGCTCATTCCTTGCAAGTAAGTCCTTGTGGCTTCTGAAATCTCAGAGCCAGGCAGGCTGCTCGGTGAAACCTGTGAAAGCGAGCTCTCCAGCTGGGGGATGATCCTGCAAGAAGAGAAGGGGAGGCTGAGAAAGAGCTACAACTCAGAAAAATACTCTGTTTCTTGCCATGGAGGGTGAAACCACACTGGGCACCTCACTCTGTGAAGGAAAACAAAGCCACTGCACCTGGAGTCAATGCATGGGCCAGCACTGACAGACAGCCTCAGCAGAACTACAGCAAGAGTGTTCCCATTCATCCACAGAAATTAACCCTTTCCATGAGAAAGATGAGGTGCAATGGAGATGATGCTCCAAGTACTGACAGCAAGCCCCCCAGCCATTAACTGCTCCATGAGCACCTCCAGTGTGCTGCACACTGCAGTGCCACATCCACGCCGTGCTGGGCAGCATTTTGGTGTTCTTGGCACTGGAGAACATCCCATGGTGGCCTGTGAGATTTGTTCTGAGTGCTCTCTAGTCACAGCCACAGGGATGGGGAGAGGAGCTGCCTCATCTGCTGCAAACTCCCTGCACAGAGAGCCACCAGGCACGGGCTGTCAGCTCTTCTGCCTTTCCTTGGCAACTCTGCAGCAATACGCATGATACTTGCCATGCACATGTCAACAGTGTCATGCCCAATGACATGCAAGCAGAGGACAAGCTGGAAATGAGAAGCAGCCTGTGGTGCCAGCTGACAGATCTCAGCAAAGCTGGGAGCTGGAGCTTGCTGCAGGATTTGCACAGCTCACATTTCCTCCCCTGAAATCCACCTCCTGGCAAAGATATTAAGCCAGAAAGATGCTGCAAAGAAACAGCAACCAAACACACCTCACTGCAGCATGTCAGCCCCTTCCAAACAGCTTCTCCCCATGCAAAGCTGCAGGACCCAGCCCTGCTCTTGCACCAGGGCCAGCTGGGAAGGCCGCTGATCCCTGCAAGACTTTTATCTGCCTTCTGTCCTGCTATGTAAGCTAATGTCAGAGCATGGAGTGCCTTGTGCTCTGTGATGTTCTGGGGCAAAGCCATGGTGTCCATGACAGAACCAGATGAACTGTGGTACCAGATGCTCCCAGGTCTGTATGTGCCAAGGAGAGAAGCTTGAGCCCAGCTGTCCTTGGGAATGAGACCCACCTGCCTTGCCCATGGTCAGGAAGGAAATCTATGGCAGGGCAGGAAAATGAACCTGGAGTTTCTACAGACCCAGACATGCAGTTTAATTGCTGTCCTCTGTGCTCATAAACACTGGAGGTACTTCCAGAGCCACCAGCAGAAGAAGCAGCAATTTATGGCTCAGAGAAGGAAACATCAAGAAATGGGTTCTTATTATCTCTTTTGCTTTACTTTCCCCACCAGTCAATTGAAAATAAACATGTGACCCAATTTCCTGAGTACATCTCCAAATTTAAGTTAAAGAACCAAAAAGAGCCACATGGAAGGACAGCTGTCAGTCCCCACACTTTAAAACCATCTCACTATAATCTAGGATAGGACTTGGGGATTCACTGACATCTCTAATACAGACATTAGAGGTATGTTCCAGTCACAGCTTCAGGGTTGGCATCTAAGGAGCTTCCAAACTCCTAAAATCAGAGAATCACACAATGGATGGGGTTGGAGGGAGCCTTAAAAGATCATCCAGTTCCAGCCCTCCCTGCCACAACTTCCACTGTCCCAGGTTGCTCCAAGCCCCATCCAGCCTGGCCTTGGACACTTCCAGGGATGGAGCAGTCAACAGCTTTTCTGGGCAACCTGTGCCAGGGCCTCACCACCCACACAGGGAAGGATTTCTTCCTAATATCTAATCTAAATCTGCCCTCTGTCAGTTCAAAGCTCTTCCCCTCTGTCTAGTCACTACTGGACTAAAAAGTCCCTGTCCAGCCTTTCTTGCAGCCCCTTTAGCCACTGAAAGATGCAATCAACAAATGAATAAAGCAGGAGCTGCTGGTGCAACGTGCACTGGTTCACATCAGACTGAAGCTCTCCTTCCCATGAGCCCAAGTCTGGGTCATCCCTCACAGAAACAGAACCTGGGTGTGGGAACAGCCAGGCTGGGCACAGCCCTGTTACAGGAGAGAAAAAAACAGTCCTCCACCTGCAATAAATGCTGCTGTTGGGAAGAGCTGCCTGAGCAGGCACGAGGTCGGGGCCATAAGCCCTCATTAAGCCAAGTTACACAAGCTGCTCACCCAAAAGCCCCTGCAACAGGTGATGCTCTGATACCGAGCCAGCACGGATGCTCGGGATGGCAGGAGGAAAGAGCTGCTATTTTTACCCTGGCATAACATTACAAAGATTAATGCTCTGTGTACATATCAAAGGAGTATCCTGAACAGGTCATTTACTGTACTGAGAGCACTGAAATGCACTCAGTGTGGTAAGGATGCTGACGTGACTGGAGCAGTCCCTTGGGGTTACCTCACACAGTGCACACAGTACTGCCCATCAAGAGCAGTGTGTGGGACCAGCCTGAGCCTGGGCACATCCCCTCCCACCTGGGCACACAGCTCCACCTCCTTTCTGCAGGTATCTTATGGAGAAGTTCTGCTGAACCTGATGCTCAGAGACAGGAGACAAGTGACTGTCCCCTGGAGTCATGCAGCCACCTCCCCAGAGCTCCCAACCCCCATAAACCTGGATTCATGTTCAGACTCTCAAACCTGGATTCATGTTCAGACTCTCAAACCTGGATTCATGTTCAGACTCTCAGGTCCTGGCTGTGCACAGTCCCTGGTGATGCAGAGATCACAGGGGCTCACTGATGGTAACAGCTCCACCAGTGCTCAATGTCCAGCTCTTTCTGACACTGTAATTAAATGCAGTTTGCTTTGGTTTAATGGGAACTGGCACTTAGAAAGTGACATTTTGCCTCTCACCACGTCACTGATGATGAAGATCAAGGTAATGAAGATACAAACATCTAACAAGCTCACCAGCACTCTGTTAAAAGGTTTGAAACATGTCAGTGCAGTGAAGGCAGGTGCCTCTCCCTGCCTGGGAACACAGGGATCAGGGAGGGATGATCAGGTGCTGCAGCACTCAGCAGACACTTTCCTACATAAAGTAAAGTATTCATATGAAAAGTATCTTCTTAAGAGGATCACTGAACTTTACTTTTGATGCTTCCTCCCCATAACCCCATGCTGATCTAGCAGCATGGGCTGGGATCCCCTGGAGTTAATTCAGGCTTGGGGATACATGTTCAAGCCATTTTCTCACCATTTCAAATGCCAGCAAACAGAGAAGGTCAGAAACGAAGAAACTGAAACAGCTGCTAAATTATTTTTTAAACAGTGAGAAACTTGTATAACCCTATGAAGACCTGCTGGAAGCCTAGTCCAGATCAACTCCCTGACTCATCTGCAGCACTCAGGTAAACACAGGGGTTTAAGGCTTGCAAACAATTCAGCAAACCCTAAGAGAGCCTGTGCCTGCTCCCATGAACATTCCTCCCACCCTGACGGGAGCTGGAGGCTGCCAGATGCTGAGGCTCACATGGGGCATCCCAGTGCCCCAGAGGTGCACAGCCTGCCACTGGTTGCTGGATTTGCTTTGGTGGATAAAATCACATTCCTAAAAAGCAGCCCACTCCTTCCTGACACACGCTAACACACCTGCAAGGAGCTCCCTGGTGTTGAGATATAAAAATCAGTGACTGCAGTGACAGTGCCTTAGGCTACAGGAGCTTTGGAAGGAAGAGATCCTACAGTGTAAGACAACAGAGCAATCCTTTGGGAAAGACCATGCCCTGCCTCACAGCAATACAGAAAACAGACCAAGCTGGGCACCCTCCCTCACCTCCAGCACCTTCAAGTCTGGAGCCCAAAAAGTTGCAAGCTTTGTGCTGTCCAAACACTGCAGTGGAGACATAGCAAGAAAAAGGGAACAAAGCACAGAGGCTGCTCTCACCAGTGTCTATCCATCTCCTGCTGGGCTCCAAGAGCTGGGGATGTCATCAGGGCTCCCTTTTGTGCAGGGACAAGTCTTAATCCATTGGGAAACAACGGGTTTTGGTTTTTGGTTTTTTTTTTGTTTTTTCCAAATTGCTGCTTGGTGTACAAAGAAATACCCAGGCTGGGTGATGAGGAGTCTGCACACGAGCCACCAACTCACCCAAATTCACCATCGTGGCACAGAATCACAGAGGCAAAGCCTCCACCAAGAGCCACACCATCCACAGAAGCTCGATTACACAGGAGGAGCATTTACTCCTTTATTTATCCAGAGACACAGCATTTTTTAAAAAATCCTGTATCAGTCAAAGGCTCATTTAAACAAAGGGCTGAAAATTGGGATCAGCCTGAAAATCACAACAAACCTGAGGCCATTAGTCTGAAAGTGGGTCTCAAGGGCACTTGAGGAAAAGGAGTAAGTGGACCCCAACACTCTTGAGGATCACATCTGTCCCTGGAGAAGATTACACAGTAATAAAATATACTCAGCAAATTCCCATGGTTAATCATCTCTGTAAACTGAATGCTTCACTTGGCTGAAGGGAGAAGGCTTTTTTTTTTCTATATGCTCCCTTTTAATATATCAAATAGAAATAATTAATCCTGCATGGTGTTTCTCATCTAAAAATACTTAATTTTATTACAACGAAGACATTAGTCAGTAATCTTTTCTTTACCTCCATTCCAGTCTAAATTAGTCTTGTCCAATGTCCATAAATAAATGAGCTTAAGAAAGTCAGTGGAAAGATAGCTCTGCCAGCAACCTTCAGTGCTGATACTGCTCCTACCGCCAGCTCTGCTTGTGGGGGAATTCTCCTGTGGCACACAACAGCTTTAAAAGGGCAGTTTAAAGGGATGATTTTCACTTTCTGTTTATTAAAATAGTATCTAGCAGGCCATTTGGACTGGATACCCCACTTTCTTATGAACTTAAGCTTAACAGATTTTATACATGCTATTGCCTCTCAATAGCAGAGAGGAATTTAAGCATTTAAGTAAGAAAAGGTGCCTAGGGGTATAAGGGTGAAGGATAGGGTTGGAGATAGTGGTGGATGGTCACAGTAATGAGCCACAACCCACATACAAGGGTTGTGATCCTCAGCATTCCCACACCCAAATTTACTGACCGTGTTACTCCTACTTCTTATATTTTTATGGCTTCTAGTAAAGGCTATAAAACCATGAGCCAAAAACTATACTCCCAAAGCTGGGCTCAAAGACAAAAGGGAACACCAGGAAGATAATATATACTTAGGTTTTCAATTAACTGGCCTGAGGTTCAGACCTGCAAGCAAGCTGGCCTGACCAGCTGGATGAGCCTAAAGCGTCTTTAGGCTCACCCAAGCCCTGGTGCTAACAGGTACCTGTGCACTTCACCCCTTCCCTCCTTGGCTGAAGATACTCCAGGTAACATCTGGAGCACCCTGGTCACCAGCACAGAGAGCTCAGGGCCCTGTGGGCACCCTGCTGTCACCCCTGGCACAAGCCACCTGACACCAGAGCCCCTGGACCCTGCAGGAGGGACCACAGGTACCCAGAGTCTGTCAACACATCCTCCTGTGGATGGAGAAGAGATGGCTGGAGGCAGCTGGTCCTAGAGAGGGAGGAGAGAGGTGACACAGGGTATATCAACAGGGCACTGTCACCAAACCCTTTTATTTTAAAACAAACAAGAACCTGAGAAGAATGAGATGGCACTGCTGGGATCACTTTGTGCAGAAAATAAACGATTTGCAGTATTTCCTTATTGGCTGCTGGAGCCAAAACCCCCTCAAGACTTGGCAACAGCCTCTGAAAATCCATGAAAATTCACCATACATACGTCAACAGAGCAGCCACGGGAAGGGGAACCTCTGGTCTGGGAAGGGAAACCTGTGATGGCTGATGGCCCTGTCTGCCACCCATTTTGCACCATTTGTAGGCTATCTTCATGGCAGGGGCTGTAACACATTCCTAGGAAAAAAGGTTGATGGAGGGAACTTAACATCAGCCCTTCCCCTGTGCATCCATGCTTGAGCACTCAGCTCAGTGCCAGCGTGCAGTTTGTCCCCACTGCCACTGATGGGCACAGGGGTGGCTGGGCTGGCACTGCCCTTTGCTGCAACACAAACCTTACTTTAAATGCCTGTCCCAAAAACCTACACAGGCAGTTACACAGTCCAGCCACGAAGCTCCACTCAGCTTTTGCTGCTGCGCTGAGAGAACAAAGCAGCTGAGTTTGGCCCCAGGAGGATCCACCAAGCTCCAGCAACAGGAGCAGCTGTGCCCAAAACGCACCCCCTGACCGCACAGACATCCGTGGCTAATGCTCAGCTCCGCGAAGGTCCCTTTGTGTTGCCCAAGTGGCACTGAGGATGCTCAGGAAGGGGTTAATGCTGCTTGCAGCAGCGTCCTGCCCTCGGGTACCAGCAGCCAGTGAGTGCAGCTCCAGGTGACGTAATGCCTGTGCAGGCTGCGCTCCCAGCCCTCCTGCTGGAGCCGCCAGGGACCCCGGCATGTCCTGGGGACCCGGCATGTCCCGGGGACCCCGGCATGTCCCAGGGACCCAGCATGTCCCAGGGACCCTGCTGTCCCCTGCCCAGGACAGGGTGCCACAGCTATGCCCACCCTTTAGCTGCCACTGCTGTCTTTCCCAGCTGAATTCTGACCCTCGGCGCTACCCAGTGAACATTAGAAATTCTCATTATCAGCTTTTAAAGCATCCCCAGCCACGGGGAGCATCTGATCCGTGAGCAGAGCAGCACAGCTCCGCAGGGCACAGCCAAACTCCTTTCGGCTCCAGGACCATTCAAGGGCTCTCTGGGCTTGGAAATGCCCCTGTGACAATCCCATTTCTATGCAGAATGTTAAGGATGGGGTAGGGTGGCCCCTCCCGAGCTGCTGGCAGTTTAGGATTTACATAGGCAGGTTCTGGAAGTTTTACAGAAATGCAGCTGAAGCTCCCAATTACAATTAACAGGTGCAGTAAGAAAAATGCTTAGCTGCTCCCTCCCCATCTGAAATCTCCTTCTGTAACAGCCTGTAACCACAGTGGGTCCTTCCAGGCCCCTGGAATAACATAATCCTCTAAGGAGAAAGTGATTCACTCTTCTTTGATGTGATAAAAAGAGGAAAACAAGTGAACAGGAGGCACTAAACAGCCATCTTGTGAAACCCAGACAGCTTTTCCAATTCCATTTCTGAGCTGTTTATCACCACATAAAAAGCCTGATACCCAGCAGACTAGAGGAAGACCAGTGTTGATGTCCCTGTCTTTCTCACATTTATATTCCAGCCCAAATCTCACTGAGATTTAGCTCAACAAATGAATTATTTAAGTTGCAACTCTGATTCAGTGCCCAGAGAATCATTTTGATGTAGATGGGAGCGGGGACCCAGTACAGAAGAATTCAGGTGCAGAGCAGTGTCTGCTTTCCCAAGGCAGAGGAGAGCACCAGAGCACAGCTGGGTTCATCTCCACAACTTCTGTGAGAGGAAAACTACGGCTGCAGGGACACAGCAATGGCTGGGCAGTGGTTTGCTGGTGGGCTGACTGGAACAACAAAACACAGATGTTTTTCTGACAGACTAGACAAAAGCAGTGTCTGGGCTGAGAGCAAAATACACACATAATTTCTGATGCTGTGCAAAGATCTCCTCCATATTCCTTTCTCCCTTTTCTCTCTGTGCCATTCAGCTCTAACAGTGGTGTTGAAGGCAGCAGGGGGACTGTGCTCTGCTGCTGGGAGGTGACACAGCCTGTGCTGCTCTTCTGGCTCTGAAACCCAGCAAAATGCAGCAGCCCCCAGATCCAGGGCAGCTGCAGAGGATGCTCACACAGCACCCTCTCCCTGCACGCAAGCAGGGCAGAGCCAGCCCCAGCACCCAAGGTGCTGCTCTCCCCCTTCTCCCAGAGCATCACTGACCCACCTGGTGGCCCTTCAGGGACCCATGTCACACAGCAGCCTTCTCCAAACCCAGCCTGCAGGCTGCCAGTATCCTGCTCATTTCCATTCAATATGTGTCTTGAAATTGCTACTAGAGAAGCCAGGGACACTTGAATGTGTGTTTTCTGGATATAAGAAGACCAAAAATAAGTTGCTTCTTTAGTAACTTAAGCCAAGCTACTAACATTAAAGCATCTGGAATTAATTATCCCAGCCAGATAATGTTTCCATAATTACTTCAGTAATGCAAACAGCTCCACTTGCCTTTGTATCCACGTACTAATGGAGACCAGAAACAGAAGACATGAGCAATGGTGGCAGCTCTGCACCTGCCATGGTCTGAGCATGAGCCACAGCAGATCAAGAACTGGGCAAATCCCCCTGACACTGTTACTCACAGAGCTGAGTATGGCAAAGCTCAAACACAGACACAGGCTCAAGATGACAACTCCCATCCACCAGCACAGTGTCTTCACACGGGTCTCCTTTAAAGAAACCCAGCCCAGAGGAAGCAAAGCTTTGAGGAATTTGAAAAGGCAGCATCCAGACTCTTTTAATGTCTTCTGGATCACTGAACTAACACTGAACCCTGGAACTCACGAGTACAGTCTGATGCTGAGACGCTCCAAGCGGCTCACAGCCCATCCCAGAAAACAAGGAGGGACCAGTCTGCCTCTTCCACCATCCCCATGCAGCTACACTTGTTTGGGCACCTCAGGAAACCCCAGAATGGCTTGAATTGGAAGAGACTTTTAAAGGTCACCTAATCCAAGCCCCATGCCATGAGCAGGGACACCTTCAACTAGATCAGATTTTCCAGATCTCCTTCAGGTGCACTGAGAGAAACCACCTACAGCTCTCCTCTACCTCCCCATGGTCCTGGCAACATAGTGAAGCTCACTTTCCAGCAACACTTCACCTAAATTCAACAGGATTACCCACAGCAGCACCAAGAACTGAGCAGCTATTTCTGCTGCTGGGCTATCCCGCTCCTCCCATCACTCTGGAGAGCACTTTAAAAGTAATGGCTGCTTGCATTGTTCAAAGGGGACCCAAGGTGCACTAAATCCTGAAGAGGTGATTTCATTAGTGCCGCGGTTGCAAGCCCAGCAATCAGAGGTGCTGGGGTTTGCCTGGCTACACAATAAATCCACGGTTCTGGATGGAGAGCAGAGGCAATGGAGTGAGATGTGGAGGCTCCCAAGGCTGTACCAAACCAGAGTCGGTCCCAAGAGCTGTAAACCCTGTTACAGAGCAGCAGGAAATCAAGCTCACTCGTTCTATACATTTGCTGCTGAAGTACACTTGACTTTCTGTGTGCTTGATCCAGTATAAACCACAGGCATCCACTGGGAAGATTAGCAAACATTCAAAATAAAAGTCCAAGTGGCTCAGAATGAGGTAAGAACAGGCTGGATTAACACGTTTCCCATAGCAAACTAATAAAGGTGAGGACTTGCTGAAAGCCCACACAAGAACTTGTCAAGCAGAGAGTAAACCAGAAATGATGACAAGTAACAGGCAGAGTAAATCACACTCACTCCTTTGCAAAGCACTCACAGGCACTGGGCAGGAGCCAACAACCTCCTGCAGCACCAGCACCACCTCCTGCATGGCCCAGACCCTCTGCTGCCCGGGGTGTGATTCATCCCATCCTAAACCAGGTACCTGAAGCCCTGGCAGAACAGACCATCCTGTGCACAGATCATCCCTGCCCACTGCCTAGAGGGACAAGGGCTGCCTGAGCAGATCTGACTGGAAACCTCCCTTTCCCAGTGGCAGAGCTGGAGATCAAACTGACGGATGTTACGTCACTAGGATTATTTTGCAGTCCTGGATCAGTGCCACTGGCCAGCCCATCCTCACCACAGCCAGTTGTCACTGTGGGGGTCCCCATGAACAGGCAGGCAGGGAGCCTTCCTCTCCCCACACATAGCCCAGGGCTTGTGATCAAAACATTTAGGCCTAGGGCAATTGGGATTTTCACTTCTTTTGATCAGAGCACAGTCTCTGAGAGAAGTGTACATGTATTTCTGGAGCATATCAGAACCCAGGCATATTTAAGGGCAGGCAGCCACAGAACGGGGATAACCAACCCAAGAAATAGCCCTTTGTAAAATCGCCAGCATGCCATCTGCAAGCTCCAAAGTCACACATTTTTCATGATGAGCTGGAGGGAAGGAAAAAAAAAAATGGAAAAAAAAAAGAAAAAAAAAGGATTATGTGAAAAGAAAAAAAGCTCTGCTCCAAAAGCTACTCAAACTGCTGCAGAATCCTGCCTGCCCCTTCTGCAGCAAAGCCCAAGGGAAGCAGCTGATGAGTCAACAGCCAGCCTGCGTCGCCGACCGAGGAAAGGAAGTCCAATCTCACCACTCGAGAACAAAGTGTGCTGGTTCATCGAGTACACTCTGAGAACGCAGCCTCGGGAAGCCCTCCCCGCGCTGGGAGCCGCAGGGATACAGCCTGGCTGCCAGCCAGCACTCCCAGGGGACACGGAGAGGTGACGTCCAGGCATAGCTGGGACATCTGCATTGTGCCACCCTGCTGCCAGGCCAGCCTGGCCACCTTTCCTCAGGCTACCATACTCCACATTGCAGCACAGACTGCTCCTGGAGGGATTTTCTTCCTTTGCTGGGTGTTCTGGATGCAGCACCCAGCCCTGTGAGGAGCTGCAGTGTCTTTTCACTGCAAGATGGGGGCAGGGACGTGTCCCAGTCCTACACCCACTACTGGTGCACCAGTTCATTCCTCTCCCCGCCTCAGTACACTCATCTCCAGCACTGCTTCCCACAGACAGACCTGCTCCGTGTGCCTTCTCTGCCAATGACACTGGCATCACAACACCACAACCTGCCAGCAACACATACCCTTGGAAAGAGCTGCTGGAACTCCTGGAGACGTGGGGGCTACTCCTGATGGGAGTCCAGTAAAGAACAACACAGCCCGGAGGAGATGAACACTGACCGGGCACTGCCACACCATCCCAATCCAGCCAGCCCTGCACCAGCTGGATCTGCTCCCATGAGCACAGCCAGCAGCTGCCTGACCTGTGTGTGTGGCCATTAGAGAAGGGCAGAGGGGACTGAGGGAGGGGGACAGGACAGGGACACAGCCACCATGCCGACATGGCAGACGGCGTTTGCGCCGTGCCGCCGCCATCGCCGAGCTGCTATCGCCGGGGTTGTGCCTTCCTGTTACCACAGCACTCTCTGTTTTCTGTTAAAACAGGGCCACAGCGACGATGCAAGTATAGATCTGCAATGCCAAGAATATCTGGGAAGCCTGCCAGCAAGAAGCAGCCTTCCTGCTCGTCCTCCCGCTGTGTGCAAATTCACAGGAAACAGAATCTACAGCACATACTAATGTGGCTTAATGCGAGATCCAAGAGCCACCTTGAGATCCTGCTTGCATCCCTGTCAGCCTGGGGAAGGAGCCACATGCCAAGAACATTAAATCATTAAATAAAGGAGGAAATAAAACCTGCACAGGTGCATAAAATCCCACGTAGGTGCCACTGCTTTACGAAGTGATGCTCTGCTGTGCAAGCTCAACAGCTGCCAGCATCGCCACCAGTAGGAAGGGACAAGCCCAGGTCCCTGACACATCCACTGCCCAAAAATGGCTTCACAGCCTCCTACAAGCACCCATATCAACCAGCAAAGTCCATGTCCTTTGGGGCTTATTATGGTGTGACTCTGGGAATACATCAGCAAACTCATCTGAAGCATCTTCCCATTTGCAACAGGAGAGGTACCCAAAACCCTGATGCCCCCAAACTGCTGATAACTCTTACCCTTACTTTACCTTGTTTAATCCTGAAGCTGTACTGAGATGAGCCAACTCTGTCTCCAACACCCAACTACACCCCACAGCAGACTGGGACCGTGCATCTGGATCTCCTCATGCTGGAAATCTCTGTGCCTCTGTTTACACAACTGTAAAATAACTGCAGAGTTCAAACACGGGCTGTAAGTCTCAGCTTTGGTCCAAGAAGGCCAGAGGAGATCCTTCCACTATGGGCTCTAGCAGAGGTGGAACACACGGTACCACGGGGATGCAGTGTCACCACCAGCCACACTGCAGGTGGATGACCAGGACACACTAGGGTAGGGGATGCCAGCCTGCCTGCTGGAAGGGAAAACTGTCCTGACTACTCTCTCCTCTGATAGCTCCCATCAGACTGCAAGTGGCTTTTATCTCCACACTGGGGCCCTTCAAGCTCAGGCCAATTCTCAGGCCAATAAAATCCTCAGGTTCAAATAAAACCCTTTTGAATAGCCGTGAGTCAGAAGCAATCGTGGAGAGGAAACAGCTGCTCTCCTGTGCTGCCTCTGATGACCCTGGCATCCAGGTGGCTGCTAGCAGCATCCTCCTGGGACAACAAGCCAAGATGTGCTGTGCCTCTTCCTTCCCTGCTTTCCTCACAACTGCACTGCAATTTGTGCTAACCTAGAAAGGACCCTCGAGCTTAAGGCGGCTCTTAATGGAAGCATTTTGAGACAGCTGCTTTCTGGAGAAAGTATTCCTTAAAATACAGCTCTTGCCTTCTGCCTCTACCCCAGCTTTTGACATTTTACAGCTCCAGTAAAACAAAATGTTTTAAAAATCTCATTTTCAGCTTTGGAGGCACAAAACCTAGAGCCAGTTTCCAAGCAGCCAGGCAGGAGATGAAAAGAGCAGCAGTGGCTCCATGCACAGCACCTTTAGGACAACGAGCTCCATCTCTGCTCCAGCTCACAGCACCTTTCTGACAACGAGCTCCATCTCTGCTCCAGCTCACAGCACCTTTCTGACAACGAGCTCCATCTCTGCTCCAGCTCACAGCACCTTTCTGACAACGAGCTCCATCTCTGCTCCAGCTCACAGCACCTTTCTGACAACGAGCTCCATCTCCGGAGCAGGAAGCAGCTCCCATATGCCCCACGGCACAATCTGCTGGCGGCCCATGGCTCAGGAACCAACTCCTGAGCAGCAGCACCATGGGCTGGCTATTATTTTGCAGGCAGTGCTTGTCTGCTCACCAGCTCCCGGGGCTCCAGTGTCTTCTCTCCAGCCTCCCCAACTCCCTCTAGGAGTTTCACATGGAAGTGGCTGTCAGAAGTGACAACATCAGGACTGGATTAGCACAGGCATCCCCCCTAAGGGCAGGATGCTCTGTTACACCTCTGAGATGGGGAAAGCAGAGCGCTGACAGCGAGGAAGAGCATCAGCCACAGGGATCCACATTTCCAGTCCACAAAAGACATCAATGCTGGGACTTTTTTCAGCAGATTAAAGGAATTTGGATTGTCCATACCCAACACAGAAAGGATGTTTGGTTTAGATGAAATTTTTTTAGTAGGGAAAAAGGAAAATTTGGAGGCAAAGGAGAAAAGTGATGCTGAGGCCATGGGGCAGCAGCCACAGGGTGGGGGGCAAAAGCAGCAGCTCAGGCAAGACCAGCAAGGTGGCTGCTCCTGGGAGGGAGACTGGGGTGAATTAAAGCAATTAAATAGGGGAGGTAAATGGAACTGTAAGGCCTTTTAAGGCTGCTCTCTTAAGGCAGATGAAATAGAGTCATCTTTTGTGAAAAAACATTTGACATTTCTCCAAAACAGGGCAAGATGCAAGAAGGAGTTGTCTAACCCTGGAGATAGCAAAATTACTGCAGTCTGCACTGTCCCTGGCAGTCCAACACTGCCCTTTCCACCTCCCATTCTCACATCAGTGGCCCAAGTGGGAAAACCTTGAGGGCAGGGATGCTTTGGGAGGGAGAGCTGCTCAGCAGAAGCACACCATCTCTGCTATGCCTTCTGGCGTGCATTCTGTCCTGATTAAAAAAAAATCTGGCAGTGTCACTGCCTGTCCCCCTGGGAGTGCATCATGGCTACAAACCAGGTGCAACCATTAACACTGCTGTAAAATGAGCTCTTCATTTCACTCCCATCACACTGGGGAAGGCAAAATATCCCAAACAGGCATCTATCCCAGGACAAAGCCCTCCAGGCCATGCGTGCTGTCCAGCCAGCAAAGAGAGATGCTTCAGGCAATTGAGACACAGTGCAAGTCAGAGCAACAGGAGAAGAAAGAAGAGGAAGCTGAAGCTGTGGGCAAGCAGCACCATCTCCAAGCAGCCCAGGAGCAGCCTGGGATGAGCAAGGGTGTGACACAAACGAGAGGGGCTGCAGAAATGCACCTGGGATTAGCTGGGAGTGATGGAGTCAGCAATGACTATCTGAGAGTCAGAGAGAATGGGTCAGATTTCAGAATTACAGACTTACAAAGCACTTTAAAGGGGTCATCTAGCTCCAATACCCTGCCATGGATAGGGACACCTTCCACTAGACCAGGCTGCTCAAAGCCCTGTCTGGCCTGGCCATTCTTCCAGAGATGCAGCCACAGCTTCTCTGGGCAACCTGGGCCAGCACCTCACCACCCTCACAGGGAAGAATTTCTTTCTAAAATCTATTGCTTTAAAAATAAAACAAACTCTTTGTGGAGCATGGCTTGAACTCAAAACAATGTTGAGGTACTGAAGAAAGAGCTGGAACTATTTCAGGAGGCAATTCCTCAAGGATTATGGAAAAGTGCCAACTTTGAGAATAATCAAGCCAGGAAAATAATCTCAAGAATTAGGAAATTCTTCAGAGGATAATACTGGAAGAGAAACTGACACTGGAAGTGAAACTTCACCCTCAAGGTGAGTGGGCAGCACCAGGATGTCCCCTCCAGAAACCAAAGGGGGACACCACCACCATCATGGTGCTGGGAGTGCCAGAGCAGGACAGAGTGGGATGGGGACCTGGGAGGGAATGACCTGTTCCAGGCATCACTCTAGGAATAACCATGCACGAAAACTCCTGGGAGAGCTGCTCCAGGAGCCCCAAGTCCAAGGGCTTGGAGACAAGAAGAGAGGTGCATTTCCAGCCTGTCCTGCACCCCAGAAGGCCCTGGCTGTGAGGTCTGGGATGCCAAATCCCACTGCTGGGAAGCAGCACTCCTGGCTCCACATGGGCACTGCCAGCCCAGTCAGTGCCAAGCTATCACTTTTCGGCTGGAAATAGCCCCGGCACGAGCCCTCAGCTGGGGAGCAGAGCACTGGCGAGGCCAGACTGCGGTTAGCTATCAAAGACAACTAAAAAAAGATATTTCACACACAGGCTTTTTTTTTTCCCTTCTCTTTTTTTTGGTTGCTTTTTTTTTTTTTTCCCAAGGATTAAATCAACTCAACAGCCCCCTTTACAACTTCCCTTTTGATGTGTTCAGACTCATTAAAGTTTCATTTCTTTCTCTGTTTTCCCCGGGGGAGGAAGGGGAGCGTACACAAAAGTTTATTTCAGAAGCGGGGTCGGCAGCTGCAGCAGCAGCAGCTGCTGTTGCTGTGGGACAAGCGGAGCCTCCACCAGCCTTTGCTCTGTGCCCAAATCCCTTGGCAAAACACATCCCCCAGCAGCCACCCCACTGCCCTGAGCAGCCCCAGCATCACCCTGGCACGACGCTGCACCAGTGTTTCTGCAGGATGCACACACGGTGTCACACGTCACAAAGGGAACACACCAGAGATGCAAAGCTCCTGTAAACCCTGTGGGGAGTTTTGGGTCTGATCCTGCAAGTTTTCAGATCCAACCCTTCGAGTTCTGGGGTCCCTTCCCAGCCTTTTCCATTCCCCCCAGCGGCAGCACCAACGTTTCCCCCACAGCTTTGGCCACTGCCCTGGGATAATCCCCCACACACGTCAAGGGAGTAGCAGCTCCCCCATGTTTCCATCTCGCCTGAGCAGCTGTTTAAGTGTCTATTTTAAAACTCAGTTCCCTATTTTAAAATAGCTAATGAGCCCCCGATCTCTGCTGACAGACGTCTTCTCTACAAGGTCTTGGGAGATGCTTCTGTGTTTGCTGGGCTCCTTTTCCCAAGCCCTGAAATCTCAGCATGCCCAGCACGTCTCCAATCTGCACAAACATGGTAAAGAGGGAAGTTTTTAATTTAAGGGCCAACTCCTGCTCCCCTACCGTGAAATACCAGCGGTACAACCACGTGCTCCTAGACAGAGAAGCATCAAGCAGCCAGGCAGAGGCTGGCATTCTGCGTGGTTTTCTGTTGTTATTTTTTTATTGTTCCTTCGATTTTATCAGATCTTTTTTAAAATTTCCTGACCAAGAGCAAACAAGGAGCTGTCCCAGCTGGCCACTGCCCAAAAAAAGGCATGCACATGAAAGGGACTTTTCAGGATGTGGCGGGAGGTCCCTGTGCAAGCCCAGGACCCCCAGCATCACCTCTATGCGCTCTCCCAGATGGTGTGCAGCCCACCAAGGCAGAGGGAACCCCACAGAGAGGACCAGGCACAGGACCAGGCTCCCAACCAGGACCAGGCTCCCCATGGACAGATGGAGGAGACCCCACTCACTTACCTGACCACAGGTTCAGGGATGGCCTCGGCACTTGCTGGCACCTGGACACCCTTCTCCCACTCCTGCCTCCAAGGATCAGCCAGAACGTAGTACTCGTCAGGACTCAGCTGGAAGGAGTCAGGGATCTTCATGGCTGTTATCAGATCCGTCCGGAAAACCTGCACCGGGAAAAAGCCCAGCCTGAGTGCAGAGTCCAGACAGGCACACGTGCCCAGGGAGGGTGTCCTTGGGAAACTGCCCCCAAGGGGCAGCACAGGGGGTGTCTGCATCACCAACTTCAGCGTGTCAAGTTAAGCCCCTGCAGGGCAAGTTTTGGGCAGGAGAACATGGCAACAGGCAGGGACTCCAGAAATGCCAAGAGCCCAAGCCCTGCAGCTGCAACCCCTTCAAGGCCCCCACACTGGGCAGTCAGGAAATCCAGCCACAGGGTGTGAGCTTGGACAAGATGCAGACCAAAAATTAGTTTTTAACTGAAGAAACAGGCTGCTTTATCTTAGGGGATTGATGGTTTCAGCACAACCACACAAATCTACTCCAAATGCCAAGGGATGTAGAGCAAATGGGCTTCTCCTTCTCCACATTTGGCCTTCACAGGCCACAAGAAAATGTTGTTCTTGTCTTGAATAAAGATGTGGGAAACACAGAGCTACTTTGTCTCAAGCACCTTCATATCCTCTTCACGTCATTTCACCATCCTGAGCAACTTTGTGTCCCCTTCAGGTCACTTCACTGCCCCAAGCACCTTCATGTCTCCATCACATCACCTCATTGTGCTGAGCAGGGACAAACAAAAGCTTAAGACAGAAATTATCCAGCTAAAATGTGATCTAGGTGCTGCTCACATATCCACAAACACAGATTTCTCCTGACTCAATAAACCCCTTGTGAGATCAACACTGGCCCCCTCCTGTAGGAAAATCCTCCAGTCCTTCAGTGAGTGAATGGGCTCATTTTCCATCTCATTCGTGGCCCTGCAGCATCTTCTCCCAATATACAAGGATGAAAATCTCATTCTAAAAATATCCCTCACGGTAAGTAAGGTTTTCCTTCCAGAGGGCTGCCTGACAGCAATGACTTGAGCAATCCTGCCTCTTGCAGCATAAAAATAAATTGTAAATGAAAATGGATGATTTCTCTTCTTTACCATCTGCTATTAGCTGGAATAATAACTGCCAGTGCCAGCAATCCTGCCTGGACTCCATCTCGCTCCATCCCTGCTACTTCTGCATTCCTTCCACAAGGCTGGGATGGATCAGGTGTTTTCTCTGGATATTGTTTAATCTCTTCACAGTCTGTTCTCCAAATGAGAATTTCTTTGTCAGAATCACAAGAAATAACACAGTATAGTTTTACATTTTTTGACACAAAGATAACACACTTTAGAGAGTATTTGGGAGCCCAAATCGACTGAAATGCAGGAAACTAGACATTAAGTAAGACCACTGAGACCAGTATTTAGGTCAGTTTGTTTAATCCTCAGAGCCTCAGCTGCTAACCCAATTAGAGTTCAATACAATATATAAACAACCTTTGCTATGTTGGGACCTCTGAATTTCACTGGTATTCTCCTCCTGATGCAGCTGTTTGGAGACATTTTTAACTACGTCCATATCAACCTGATATGAGTTGGTCAGACACAGTCTTGGCACACCCTTCAACAAACATAATTAACAGCCTATATATTACAGTCAGCTCAGTTTGGGAAAGATCAGGGTCCTTTAAGCCTCTGTGTGTTACAAACACATGGTTACAGACACCGCAGTAACCTTTTAACACACTACCAGTGTGAGAAATTAAAAAAATATCAAGAGAGGCATTAATTAAACATGAGAAGGGATAAGTGAGATATCACAGTCCCTCCAGCAGTGTGGGTCTGTGATCCAAACGAGCACAGGAATCCCACTGTAGAGTGTTTTCTAAAGCAAAGGGTAGGAATGCACCCTGTTCCTGACAGCCCCGTGCTGACAGGTCACAGCCTGGGTCAACATCTCCTTAACCCAGTTTCAGAGCCCAGCTCCAACGAGGACAACACAAACCTGAGCAATCCCTCACGCCCCAGAGCTCTTGGCTTGGGTGCATGAGATGCTCCCCTGGGCCTGAACCAGACAGGGCTGAGGCCACCATGGGGGTCAGTGCCCCCTCCCTGCCCTGGCCACCAGCACCATGCAATCAATGAAGCACAGACTCATCAAAGTTGGAAAAGCCCTACAAGAGCATCAAGTCCCACCGTCAGCCCAGCACTGCCAAGCTCAGCACCAAGAGCCACATCCACATCTTTTTAATTCCCTCCAGGGATGGTGATTCCTCCACTGCCTGGGCAGCCTGTGGCAGTGTTTAATCACCCTTTCAGTGAAAAACTTCTTCCTAATATTCAATCTAACCTTCCCCTGGCAACAGCAGAAGACTGCTATAGAAAATACTGTTTTGAAGACACATGCCCTAGGGATCTGTGGGCAAAGGCAAGCAGGAATGGTTCCAAAGGTGCAGGGCACCCAAAAGCTTTTCTGAACGACCTGGACTGGATCCTGCTGACATGTGAGTACCCTCCTCCCTCAGTGCCAGCTCAGGTGCCTCCTGAGGGCACCTCCTTTGATGCTGTGGGGTGCAGGAGCATTGCATTCTTCTTTCATGCAGGCAAATACACCCAATTCTGCCAGGAAGCTGCTCAGGGCAGTGCAGGGCAGGGTGGCAGCATGCTCCTGCTTCCCCCTCATTGCACAGAGCGGGCAGCCAGCTCCAGAGCAGTGGAGACCACGGGACTGCCCTTTACAGGACAACCATTGGAAGGGTCCAGCCATATCATCACCCTGCCCTGAGGCCTCTGGGCGCTCACAGCAGCTGTGGCCTTCCCAGACCCTTACCCCAAGCAAAAATCACCATTTTCTTTTGCTAGGTCAGCACCAGGTGACAGCAGTGAGGTGACAAGCCCTGTCTCTTTGGGTATCCATGGAACAGTGTCAAAATCCTGGCCCATCACCCTCCTCCTACTGATGAAAAGGGAGATGGAGGAGCCTGCACAGCAATGGGACCAGCCCTTGGTATAATTTCTCCCCTCTGCACGGTGCAGATCCCAAGCCCGTGGTTTCCTGCATTAAGTCTTCCCCAAATTCATCCCTTCTGGCCTTTCAGCTCACATCAGAAGAGAAGCTTAGTTTTAATTTTAAGCCAAATAAGCACGATTGTATCTATTTCCCTGAAGATAAGGCACATCGCAGGCTGGATTTGCAATCTCACTACTTCATTTATTTAGTCCTTCTTGGAAAACAGATAAGCTCACCCATCCGACGGCAGCACGCGCGCCCGCACTTTATCACAGCGACGCCTCTGTCTTTTCATGAAGAACTGGATATGCTCAAATTATTAACTATCAAAGCAGAACACTTTAGAAATGATAGAACAGCACAGAAATTGTAAAGGAAAGCAGATCAGTTGTCTGGAAATCTCCCAACAGCTAATACGCTCAAATTGTAATCTAAATGTCTTTTTGTTTTGAATTGTCTGGGATTAGGGTTGGGAAAAGACTCAATTATTCTACTCAAACTCTTCTGAATTATTTATGAAAACCAAATAAAGGATAAATTGGGCACTGATGAACCGAGGACCTGGCGATGAAGAGAAAGTTGGGTACCAGAAAACAAGCAATTTTCCCTCAATAGGAGTGTTTACTGTTTCTCCCCGGCTGTGGGAGCTGACAGATTGTCTGCTGCCCTGCACCCGCTCCCCCTGCCACCACCACAGCCCTGGCCAGGCTCTGTCCTTCCCTTTCAGCCCTGAATGGGACCTCAGTTATTGCCTATCGATCTGCCAGCAATGGGAAAGGCCAAACCAAGACGTTCCTCTATTACCTCTGCTAGCTCAGGAACCTCACAGAGGTTTAGTGATGCTCAGAGATGCATCACACCAGTGCCCAGGGCCAGCCTCTCCCTTTGTTACTGTCAGCTTTAAAGATGGGGGAAAAGAACGTGAAATTTCAAAATCCCAAGATGTTTTTTCCTTCATATTTCCAAAAGAAATGGACATGGAGTCCACACCAGGTCAGTGCGATTGTGCAGTCTCAGACCCCAGACAAAGAAAGGAACGTGGGGAGAAAACCTTAACCTCCCTTGTATCCCACGGGCCAGGCAAGCCTGGGCTACCCCCAGGACCTCCCCATCCTTGCTGCCCACCAGTCGGTGTTGGACTAACACACCAGTAGAGCCAGTCCTGGCAGTCCAGTAACATGAGAAGTCACTGGGACACCACAGCCATGGTGCTCCCCAACAACACATCAGTACTTTGGTAATTTCTGTTATTTGCTATTTTGAAGCAAAAGCTGTGTTGCCCTTATGTCTCAAAAAAAACCCAAACAAACCCTGAGCTAATTAAATGCAGGATCCTCTGATGTTCCCATCCCAATGTGTCACTTGGATCCAGCCTGGCATTGGAAGGATGCCCCTGCAGGTATGGCAGAAACCTGCAAGGCAGGGGCTGGATTTGGCTCCTGCTTGAGCCCCTGGCACCTTTTACATTTAGCTGTTCCACCTTGGTGAGGATCTGCTGCTTCTCCCACTGGACACAGCCCTGCACCCTCTCCCTGTGCCCTGTGACACTTGTGAGGCATCTCTGGGAGATCTCCATGGACCAGCATCAATTTGTCCAACAGCTGCACAATCTCAGAGAAAAACACGCACCCCTGGGAGATGCCAAGGCACACAGTGCCTCACCACAACAGGAAGGACGATGGACATGCCATGAGGCATCAGAAATGCTGCTCCCCACCCCTCCCTTGGCTAAGGACTCCCAGACTGTGCTGCTTTCCAGCACTCTCCTCCTTCTCTGCCTCATCACCACCCAGCCCCTCTGAGAGCCTCTCCACCACCTTTCCATGCAATTCTCACATCCATTTCTAGGCTCTGTGATTCACTCACAAACCCCTTAATGAAGTGGCCAGCAATCTCCCTCCCATTCAGTTCCCACTCCATGTGCTCTGTCAAGGACTTTTCCAGTGACTGTACTGTAGGTCTGAGCCTGCCAAATGCCCCCTTTGCCCCAAACAACCCACCCGAAACCACCAACCTCTGATCCCGCGGGAGCGACTTTCCTCTCGTACGAAACCAGCTCCTGGGCGAGAGCCAAAGAGCCGGATCTGTTTTGGGCTTTAAATCGAAATGAAAAGCAACACTCGTCTAGCGCTGGGTTTAATTAGCTTTTAAAGCAGCAGCCAGCCCGGGGACTGCTGTGCCGGATCCGGCGCAGCCGAGCGCGCCCGGCACGGCCTCGGCATCCCCCGGCACGGCGACCCGGCTCCAGGCGCCTGCTGCAAGCCAGCCCAGGAGAAAACAGCTCCGGAGGGACCAGGCAGCTCAGCCCAACACACATGGGCTCCAGCAGGCTGGGTCCCTGCACACCAGGCTTCCTGAGCTGGCAGGAATTGTGTTGCACGTTTTCCCCTGCATCTGCACCCAGCTGACTTTGGAGCTTTCAGACCTTGCTCTTGGGGCAGAGGAATAAACTCAGTCCCTCCTCCTTCAAATCCCAAGATGGGATGCCGTTTTTTTAATACACAATAACATCTGTCCCTAAAAAGTTTTAGCAAAAAAGAATTCTCTGCAAAGCACTCCACACTGCAAAGCAGTACACAACGTAAGAGAAGAGAAGCCCAAAATGAAGTGAGTGCAGAAAACACAGTGCTCACTAGGGCGAGGGTGGGCAGGAGAGGTGAGAAGGGATGGTCACAGCCTGCATCGGAATCTCACCTTTGAATTCACTCCCTCCATCACCCAGCAGAACTGTAATCCTCCCTGGCGCCTCACACACAGCAGCCACGAGGAATCTCACAGTGATGACCCCTCCACAGCAGGCAGGGGTGGTGGGTGCTCCGAGCACTGCTCCCAAGCAGGGGCAGCTGCAGGTCACTGCAGGCAGGGGTGGGACTGCTTCTGACATTGAGATAACAGGTTTTCTTCAGGCTTTGGCTCAACACTCCTTTTTCCCTCCCTGACCGCAGTCCTGGCAGCTGACTCCTGCATACCCCCAGCCATAACCACCTTCCTCCATCCACACTGGGACCAGGGAAGTCTCCAGCTGCCTCGTGAGCAGGACTCCCTCCTCACTGTCAGCCAGCTCTCTTAGCCCTTTCACTCTCTCAAGCATAAAATTGTTTGTTATAGCTCATGAGTCACAAGGATTTTTAGAGAAAGAGAAAACAACGGGAACAATGGGAGCCCTGAGAATAGGTTTTGGTTGTACAAACTGTCTTGCTATCAGCTTGAGGTGGCACCTCTTTTGGTGCAGCCCTGGCTGCCCCACCCCACTCCCCTCTGGACCTCCAGTCCTACATCCCTGCTGTTCTATCCCATTTTTCCAAC
This sequence comes from Onychostruthus taczanowskii, assembly GCF_017590055.1. Classification (NCBI taxonomy): domain Eukaryota; kingdom Metazoa; phylum Chordata; class Aves; order Passeriformes; family Passeridae; genus Onychostruthus; species Onychostruthus taczanowskii. Next base: position 9,620,376 of record NW_024498573.1, read on the forward strand.
CCTTTCCAAAATGAGAAGAGGGCTGATACTCGGTAGCAAGGTTTTGAAATGTGGCAATGCCAGAAGTGTGTTTGCAAGGAGATATTATCTGCCTGTGGGGGAAGAAATCCTGAACTCCCATGTCCATTTGGGGAGCCAGCCTCCTATCTCTTCATCTTGTCTTGTTTCCTCTTGAAATGCTGGATGTTAAAGATTCAATGAACAACAGAACTCAAAATAGGAACAAGAAGCATTTTTGTCCAGCCCTTCTCAGCATTCAGAAGACAATGGTTTTAATCTGTTATCCCCATGCTGGCACGGGAAAACTGACAAAGCCAAACTGCAGTCAAACCTTTCAACAGAGAGGGATTTTCTCCCCATCCAGCCCCATAAAAGCATGTCCAGTCTTGCTTGGCCACATCCATGAAAGCTCTTCTCCAAGCAGAGCAGAGTACAGGAACTAAATTCACATTGCACTGGGTCATTATATACCTAATGCAGGAGGAAAAAAAAACATTATCCAATGCAGTAAGAATTACTTTTTAGAAGGGAAAAGAGTTAAATCCTTGTAAAGAGATATAAAAAGGCGCCTTTCAAAACACGGAAGTAATATCTAAACAAGGAAGGCAGAAAATAATGTAAATTGTATAAATTTGTGGTTTCTCCTTCATCCTGAGCCCTGCCTGCAGCTGCAGTCCCCTCTCCTTCCGAAGGTCTGGAGTGAGGGAGAAGGGCAGCGAGGATGTCCGGTGGGATGAGCAGCACCTGCTCAGCACAGCCCAGACTGCTCAGGGCTCTTCAGCTGAGAAAGGACGGCTGGAGGGCTGGCAGGCAGGTGTTCTGCACAAAAAAAGCAGGCTCTTTTCCCTTCAAAATATATTCCAGCAGTGCAGGTGAGCACTGTGGATCTCAAACAGCTCTGGAGGTAATGACTAACACAGCAGCTAAGGCAGTGACTCAGAGGCAGCATCCGAGGGAGTCCCTGGGCTGCTCATGGCTGGGAGCTGCCAGATAGAACCAGAGACTATCACTACACACTTGCCTTGTTCTTAGAGTCTCTCCTTAGACACTGACAACTGTTCCCTGTCAGGAACAGGAGAGAGGCTTGAAGACTGCAGTCAAACCAGCGAGGCTCGTGCTCACATCCCCAGCAGCTCTACAGCCGGGGGCAGGATTGCACTGATGTGCCACTAACAGAAGCAGAAATCCGTGCTTCAGGCATGTGTTACTCCCTGCTGCAGATTCAGATCCACGGCAGGGATAACCTGAGCAAGCATCCCCTCCTTCCAGCTCCCAGGGTGGGGAGCATCACCAGCAGCTCCTTGCAGGAACCCGGGGAGATGGGTACCAGCCACCACGCTCCATTTGCAGACAAGTTAAGAGACAAACGAGCACTAATGAGATTAATTAAAATCACCAGATTGGTACTGCTATCGCTGCAGATGCACGAAGCTGTTGGCAGCTGCCCACGTTCATCCTCTGCCCTCAGGCAGGGCAGAGCAGCAGAGCCATGCCCAGGGCACCATCAGCAGCAGGCTTTAGCCTTGAAGCTCTGCTGCCCAGACAAGGGGCAGGGAAGGACAACTGTCACCTCTGCGAGGGAGAGAGCCAAGACAGAGGCCTGGTGCCTGGGACAGTCAGGAAAGAGCCCGGGCAGAGCCCCGTGACAGGCACAGATAAATATAATCACCCTCCCTGGCAATGGCCCCTTTGCGGATGTTTACAAACAGCTCAGTACTTTTCCATGTTAAGAAGCTTGTTTTTCCAGATGCCTTGTATCCGATGGTTTTTAATGTGTATAGTTAATCCCTTCTCACAGAGTCTTTCATAATAAACATCACCCCCTGACCTGACTAATAACTATGTAACACTAATGCTTTTGATTTATCTCCTGCCCGGGTTGTCAGGAGGAAAGCCTGTTTCTCTGGGACAGCAGCTCCCAGAGAAATGGGGACATGACTTGGAGAAGGGTTGGTGGGTCCATACACACGATTGCCATTTCCCCAGCTCATCCTCCAGCATGGCCATCCCTCAGGACATGCCTGCACCCACTGCAGCTCTTGATAAAGCTACAATATGTAAACCTGGAGTTTGAGTTATGGTTTGAAAAGATGTGTCCAGACCCAAAATGGCTGGGGGTTCAATACCTGCTAATGCATTCATCCTGCTCTCCCTATTATTCTCCTGTGGTTTCCATCTGTCAGGGATGATGAGATCAACATCCATCCTTAGCAGGATGGACAAAAGAAAAGGTGATTCACTATTTCGTGTGAAGTCGTTTGATAGCAGTGCAGTTTGTGTTTTAGGTTTCTCAGTACTTGCTCCAACAGGACATGATGCCTGCCACAGTCTATGCCTGAAATCCCCCAGTGCTCCTGGGAGGATGTGCCAAACCCCACAGTGTTTGGACCAGACACGTTCATGGGTGCTCACAGGAAGAGCGGAAGCTGGGTCACTGATGGTAAAGTTTAGAACATGCTGTTGGAGAGGAAATTCACACTGGAGTGATCTCCAAACCATCTCCCTGCACCGCTGCAAGTCTTGGGGTGATACTCTATCCACCTCCAACAATGTCCTGACCCCTGAGTTTCAGCTGGTGCTGATTTCCAGCAGACCTAGACACCAGCAAGTGCAGGGGCAATGCACAGCGAGGGGAGCACAGCTGAGATCTGCACTGCTCCATCTGCTCGTGTGCCCACCAGGCTTTTGTAAAAGATGGTTTGTCAGCCTGAGCATCCTGGCCAAACTCCAGCCTGAGTAATCACACATGGCCTCCCCAAATTCCCCTAGAGTCTCAGTTCACATAAGCCACAGAGGTTCACTTTCTGTCCCAACTGCTGCTGAGCTGGCCACTGTTCAGCTTTTGCTCCACTTTATCTGTTCCACAGCTACATTTCACTGAGAGCCCTCCTCAGGGGATAATGGAGCAGTAAGCAGAGGGAGGAGCCCTCTGTAGGCATCTGATGTCTCCCCAGGTGCCATGGACTAATATGTAGTTTTCACTCCAGCTGTTGTAGAGCAGCAACCTGGATCCAGCTCTTACCACACTTCATCAAGTCCAGAAGCATTTGCACTTGGAATCTTGGACTTATATTCAGTAGCAGCCAGGTAAAATCCTAGATGGCTGATTAAACTAACTCATATTAAAGACAAAAATGTCTCTGCACCAGTGAGGCAGAAAGATGTCCCAACTCTTGGAGAACTACTTTACTGAGCAGCAGCAGGGTGGCACCTATGACACTGCTGTGACATGAGTCACATCTTCTCACATCTAACATGACGCATCTCTGTGGCAGGGACTCCTGCCAGCACCTAAAGGGCTCACCCAAGGCCTTTATGGACACATCAGGCACAGGGATGGGCAGTTATTTCAGAGAGGGGTAACACTGCCACAGGAGGAGGAGATCCCCACATGCTTCACTTTCCAAAGGAGGATTCAGTTCACAGAAATCTCCCCCACGCCCCCACTGAGAGACACATCTATAACCAAAACCCAGAATTACCAGGGCTAATAGTCAATTTTCCAACAGCCTTGTTAGCAGCCAGTAACATCTGCACCCCTGGTTCTTGCTCTCTGGAGTATTTCCAACTAACTCAGCTGGTAGTAGCAGCTTTCCAGTCCCCCTCTTTACCCAAGGCACAAATAACTTCAACTCTTTCAGTCTGTGTCCTTTGCCAACACAGATATTTCAATGTAAACCTATCAGAGCAGTAAGAACCAAGTGCAGCTGTAATTCAGGCAGTGACCACAGGAAAACCTCAAAATCTCTACTCAGCTTGATGCAAAAGGAGGATGTTGCAGAGGTTTGTGCTCACCAGGCCACAGCATCAGGAGAGGTGAAATGGGGAGTTCACATGAGCCATGCCAGCTTCATCTGCTGCTAAACTTAGCACCATTTGACTCCAGACCCCAGTCCAGAGGGAAGGGAATGTGAGAACAATGTCCCTCTGGCTTTGCTCACGCTGCTGCTGAAATGAAGATGACCACTGCCAAACACTGCGGTTGCTACAACAGCAGCTCATGCCTGGTATAGTTTCCATGGCTAGTGGAAATGTATCCGAGTCACAAAAGGAAAACAGGACATAGCACCACCCCTTCCAACAGTCCTGGGGACAAACAGCTCCTCCCACCCAAGGCCCAGACCGTGCCCTACAGAGCCAGCAGGTGAACCCGGGCAGTGGCCCCAGAATGGCAGCGCTGCCCACACCAGCGAGGGGAAACCCTGCAGCAAGGTCACACACAGATGGCCTCAGCTCTGTCCCTGAGCCCCGTGACAGGGGGAAACCAACACAGCACAACCTGCAACTCAGCTGTGCTCTCATTTCACAGCTCTCCACGCCTCCCACTTGTGCATGGGGGGGAGTCTCCACATCACCCTCCCCTGCCACCAGTGCGGTGACCTGTGCCATTAAAAACAGGGCACCCAGGAGGGCACCCAAACCAGGGAATCTTGGTATGCAGACACCCCAGCACTGTGGGACCTCCCAGTCCCATCACACTTAACTTCTCTTTACTTGCCTCAACAGGGATGGAGTGGGCACAAGGACCCCGGTGGCTTTGGGCACAGTGACCCCCACCCCTCACCAGAGATGCTCACCGTGTGTCCCCGTCAGCTCCCTCCCCAGGGAGCTGGGGCTGGCACAGCTGTTGGGAGTGCTGGCTCTGCAGCACGGGCTCTGCCTTCTCAGGGACACCTTGTCCTGGCACCCACTGCCACAGAAGCCACGGGCACGCTGGTTGCCACTTCTGGGCAAGTGCAATCCCATGGGAAACTCTCCTTTGGGAAAAGCCTAAAAGCCCACGTACCTCAGAGGGCTTCTTCTCCTTCTGCCGTGACCAGGGGGATTTGGTATTCGGAATTTTGGAGCATCTGGAAGTGGATGTGGTGTGACCTGCAACAAGGCAACAGAGACAGGTTACCTGGGAAAGAGTCAGAGCTTCTCCTGACCTCACCAGCCCACTGCTCCAACACTTTGGGTCAGCACTAAGATGGAGTAACACCTTGACATGACTTTTTTTGTGCAGTATCATCACCACTGCTGCCACCCCCAAAAGGGAAGGGTAGCTAAAGCCTGAAATGTGCTGGAACCACATACTACTGATCTTTATTTCCAACCCATTTGTATCATTATCACTTAAATCTAAGACTGTATTTGTTAATAATAAATAACAACTGATCATTGGAATTTCTGTATAATAATTATGACAGTTCAGTCTTCTGTATAGGAGGACCCCTCCATATTCCAATATATAAGAATGTTTCTGTGAGGTTGCAACAAAATAACTACCAACAGGCCTATTTAACACTGATTTTATCCTTGGAGGGCTAAATAGGAGGAAACAGCACTGTGCACATAAGCAACATCCAAACACTATGGAGCCAGGAGCTGAGCTTACTCAGGGATAGGCTGTGGTACCACTGCAGTGGGAAACTGCTCTTCCACCAGCTCAGGCAGCTGAGCCCAGGTAAATTTCACATGCCTACTTTTCCCGGCAGGGAAGAGGCACCAGCTCGACCTGTATTCTTCACTTGCAGTGCACTTTCTTGTACTTCACAAAATGAAGGCCAAATGTGGGGGCATCACCTGTTCCCAAAAGACAGCTTGTTTTTTGAAGTTGCAGGCCAGATGTTATTAAAGAGGGCTCCATACAAATGAAATTCTTTATAACACTTCAGAGCACAACAGGACTGTGCAGACAAAGCCCAGAGCAGACATGCCTACACTGCAGCCCCCTGGACACACTGCTTTACTCAGCAAGCTGCTCCAAGGAGTGCAGCAGCAACAGCCCCACAGCTTTCATGGAGAGATCAGCCATTAATTTCCACCTTGCCCCCTCTTCTCAAGCTACAGCTATACAGGCTTGGATAACACACCACAACTACCCTTTCCTGGCAGAGGCATGAAAAAGAAGGTCACCACTCTGTTTACAACTATCCTGCAGGAGAGCATTTGTCAAAAGCTTAGATATCACCTGCAGCATAAATATCCAAGCCCCATAGAGATAAAGCCATGTCGTTTAATACCATGGTTAAAGATGCCTTACCCCCGAAAGGCAGCGAAGCCAGCGAGCACAGCTCGGCTCCGTAAGCCTTTGAGCATCTGGGGATTAGGAGACGGGAAGTTCGGAGCAAGGCTTCCAAAACAAACCCTTTTCTGAGATAGAGATGTTTCATTTTACGAGAAGCAAGGGTGTTGACAGAGCCTGAAACACTTTGTGTAGGCACAGCTCAGCCCCCAGGCCCCCTGGGCTCCAGCGGGATGGGGGTCCCCGCTGGCAGCCGAACAGCAGGTTCCCGTCGGCAGTTGTGGTGCAAACTCCACTCACACTGACAGTTTTTTTGGCTAAAGCTGTGGGAACAGCAGCCAAACCCAGCAAGATCAGCCTTTCCATAACCCCCTGTAATCTCTCCATCATCCTGTTAGGAAAAAGCCCAGAAGTTTAGTGTCTTTAGTAAAGTCCCTTTCGTTCTTGGATATCCAGCAGCCAGATCCTGTAAAGTGTGGAGAGCAAATTCCCAGCACGGCCCAGATGAAATTACTGTGACATTTGTAAGAAACCAAGAGCAACTAGTAAGAAACTCCAGAGTCCAGACAAAGGATTAGGCTGGTGCCTTGAGGGTACTGAACACCGAGGCACTGCGGTACGTCTGCAGCGGGTGAAACCCTGGAATAAGTGGGAGAGGAGAGTGCTCTATTTATAGCCAAAATTCAGCACATTTGCACATGTTTATTGTTGAACACATGCTTCTGTGCCTTCCTGAATGAGGATGAAGTGAGGTAGATGTTGAAAAGCAAGCGTGGGCTTGCAAGTTTTGCTGGCTTGAGCCTTATCCCTTTTCCCGCATCACTCTTCGGTTTGCAAGAAGGGAACAATGCGGCTCCAGTTTTACTCTGACTCCAGTAAAAACTTCCCTTTCCCCTGGTGCAACCAAAATAAGAGCAAACTAGTCTCAGGCTGCAGCTCACAGGAAAGGACAACTCATCTACAAAGGGTGTTTGCTGCTTCGTTAGCAGATCTGCAATCAGCAGCTCTCCTCGCCCAGTCTCCTCACACGAGGGAGACACTCTCATCAGTTAAGAGGAGCCACAGCCAAGTGTTCAAATAAATTGATATCAGCTTGTTGCTGCACTTCTGACAAACCCAGCCCTGCACACTATTCATTGTGCAGACTTCCCAGTAGATGCAGTTTCCTCCACTCTTTGTAAAGTAATTATTCAAGCATTTTGACTGCTGGAGGTGAATCTTGCTCAAAGCTTTGAATTAAAGGTCTTACTGTCAGTGGTGTCCGAGTTATCACTGCTGATGGAGTACTTGCGTCGTTTTTCTTCCATCTGTAACAAAAGAAATGGAACATTACACTTCATGTCCAGAAAACTCATCTCAGCACCAAAGCACTGCTATCTGAATATTTGCACACCCTCCTACCCCAGCACCAGTCAGTCCTCACCCTCAGGACAGACAACTACCCAGAGGCTGAAAAAAAATGCAAGAAAACAATTTTCATTGATTTTTTTAAAAACTTTAATTGTCTTTCTACCATCTCCTCCCACCCCCAGTAGTTACAGTGGGTGCATCTGGATCACTCAGTTTGCATGGAAATTTGTCTGTGCAGGATTTGCATCCAAATGTCTCTTCCTCTGCAAGAGCACTGCCAAGGGAGGAAGCTCCAACAGGACCAGAGGATGCCCTCAAGGGACCACGGTGCTGTTGGATGGGAGAAAAGATGTCCTGGGAACCAGCTGTCCCCGCTGCAAAGTCAAGAGTGAAGACAAAAGAATGGAAACTGCACACTCTCGGTATGTCTGCAGGGGGAAGTACAAGCATCCCGGAGCTGAAGAGAACCCCCGTGCACCACAAGCCTGGGGTTTTACCCTATGACTCATCTTCCCATTCAGCCCTATCTACTTCTTTTAAGACCTCGGGAGTATCTGTCACACAGGAAGCACCTCCCATCACTGTGCACTGCCCTGCCAGAGCTGGCACCAGAGCTCCCAGGGGTGGGCAAGTGGCTTCTGCTCAGCTGCCGTGACTGCTCCATCCTCTCAGAGCTACAATCACAGCAGCAGGTACCACTGCACTGATGAGGAGACCCCTTTCAAGCTCAGCTGATTTGCTTTGAGACTTTGAACAAGCCACAGAAGTGCCTGAAATCAGCAGGTTCTCCTGAACTCGCCCCTTGGGAGCCAAGCACTCGGAACTCAAAGTAGGTGTTTCAGGAAAAAAAAAAAAAAAAAAAAGAAGAAAGGTATTTTAACTTTTGAAAATCCAAATTTTACCAATGTGGCTGGTGATTGATCAACATGTCTCCCAATAGAGGGCTTGGGCAGCTCTGGATGGAAAGGGCTACCTGTGGACCAGACAACTATCCAACAGGCTAGTTGGATAGTTGTCAAAATACATCCACAGAAAACAGTCTTAACCTCATTGAAATCTTCCCAGTACTTTCTGAGATATTTTCGAAGAATCTGAATGTGTTCAAATGTTATACCCACTATTGCTTCCACAAATGATAAGTGGGAATGATAACGAAACACTGGGTTTGTGTGGTTTGGTTGCAGCAGGTACAAGCAGCATACAGACTGGGATAGCAAGCTAGAGCATGACATTTCCCCCCAAACATCAGGAAATGTTCCACATAAGTATATAAAAACCTTGTAATAGCTGTATTTTACAATATATGCGCTATCAGAGCATTATAAAGGAAAATACTACAAAATATCCTAAACATTTTAACTATCAGTGTTGTGGTAAGGCATTGCCCTGTCAAAATGTGACTTAAAACACTAAGAATACGGCAATATCAATACTTTTCCCCTGGTGATTCAAGGGGAAACAGATGTTATTAAACCAGCCTTGTTCCAAATAGCCATTAGATTTTGCTTGGGGGAAATGAAACTGAAGATAGCTCTAACTGCAGCTTACTTACTTTTAGTGAAAATCCTACCTCAACCTTTTAAACTGGTTCCTACTGGTCTGAAGTGACAAACACGCATTTGGAACACAGACAGGGCAAGGCTTTTATTGATTCTGGAGTTCCTAATCACAGAGATTAAATAACCCAAAGCCAAGAGGAGGGAAAAGAACACCTGAGGTGAAGCAAAGGAATGCTACTGATAGCCAGTGAGATTTCCCAGGTTTCCAATCTTTGCTTTTACAGCAAGGCAGCATCACTGACATCACTCTCCTTCCAAGGCAGGGAAAAAGGTTTGCAATCAATGCTCAGGTAACAGGAGGCTGGCACTGGTTTTGGCTGATATGTATGAGGAGATGCACTGATCATCCCCCTCACTGAACTTGGTGCCTGCATCCTGCTGCTGTCCTGCAGAATTAACACACTCACTACGTAACAAGATGAATTGATATTCACATACAGAAGTGGCTCACATTGCAGGTAAAAATAGAGTCTGTACTTCAGTAAATCATTTTGCCACTGTTTGGCAGGATGCAAGACAGCATCCTCCAAACCAAACTGCATCAAATTTGTGAATGAAATTCTGGCTTGAGCAAAGTACAGACATCTCTGAACAGCAGCACTGAAAGGCTGGGCAGGGGATGGCACAATGTGTGCCTGAAAGGAGCAAAAGCTCTGGCCAAAACCAGGCCATTCCAGAAAATTGTTACATTGCAGACCGTGCTAAGAAGACTGCTTTCTGAGGGACTCATCTTGAGCAGCCAAACAGTAGTAAACCACATGGCACTTAAGAGAGGAATTTACTGTAGAAGGGTAATTGGGCCATTTCCCCATGTGTATCCCAGAGTTATAAAGTCTGATGGTGGCTGAGCTCCTACCACCCTTTTGGCACCCGCAGGGGGTGGCTGGGGGGTGGGGAGGGCTCACTGCCCACATCCCTCCCAGGGCTGGAGCTCCAGCTCCCAAAAGCTCTCAGGAGCAATTCAGTTGGTGAACTACTGAGCAACTTAAGTCCCCACAAAATATCGTCTCTGCTCCAAAATTAATCTCTTGTTTACATTAGAAGTTAATTTCACCTTTAACTGACCCATTCCCCACATGGCATCATTAATAAAGTCATAAACAAATACCAAAAAAATTTGTAATACTTTGAAAAGGTCACTGTTAGGTCAAACTTGGCCCAAAATCTAGTTTTTACAGAGCCAGAAACCAAGTGAAAGGTTTCTATGTAGGCTTGCTTAAAAAATTCAAACAGAAACAGATGTGGGTTTCTTTTATAAACAAATGAACATCCCCCTGAAGTGTCTGCAACTCAAATCCACAGGCATAGCCCTGGCTAATGCCTGGAAACCAAAAACTGAACTGCTTGCAAACCAACACATGTTTAGCATTGCCTTTGTTCAAAGCTGAGAAAGGCAGATAAATGCTAAACCAAGAAGATGATGGCCCTTCATCAGCCTAAACAAATGTAAATCACTATGTCCTTGGACAAATTAGCACCAGGATTAGTGTTAAAATGGAGATGATGGCCTCAGGCTGGCTGGTCCTGCCTCACAGCAGGGCAAGGCTGGAGAGGAGCTCTTGGGAATGTAATTTTGCCCAGCCCATGCAACCTGGGAGAGGTGGAAGGCAACTACTGCTGGCACACAGAGACGTCTGTGCCCAGATCCTGAGCTCAGCTGGGCACACTGCCAGGGACAGGCACCCGCTCCCATCCACACTAAACCGAAATGCCTCATCCAGCCTTCAGCTAGCACAGAGATCTTTCTCTGCAGACCCCTCCACCAGCCCTGTGCTCTGGAGAACCCCCGATGTTTCCCAGCTCCCTGCAAACTCTTCTGCACATCAACTCCACGTGCGATCTGAAGATTTTTAGTGGCATCCCAGCACCCTGTGCAGAGGCTGTTTCCACTGTTTCCAAGAACGAACCATTCTGAATCGTGGCAAGCAAACAGAGAAATTCATACATGCCTTTGCTCCCCACTTCCACAGGGAACAGGCACAGAAACCTGCATAAGTTGCAGGGGAAAAAAAAAAAAAAAAAGGAAAGTATTTGGTCATCACCTCTTCCCAGCGTCCCCGCAGGCTGAGGGATGCGCCGCGCTCGGTCCCCGCGCCGTCACCTCTGACGCTGTGAGCAACACCGGCTGAATGATGTGCTCTGTTTGTGAGCTGCAATGAGACTGCAGAAAAACCACTTCCCTGTTTGTTCTTCCAGCCCAGAAATAGGAACACAAACAGAACATAGTGCCCCCAGCGGCACGCACACGGCTCCGGCCACCGACCCCGCGCCGGGGACCCCGTCCCGGAGCCGTCCCGGCACCTGCGCCCGCCGGCTGCCACCGAGCCGTGGGGCTGCTCCCGACACATCCCCTCAGCGCTCCCCCTCTGCCTTAAACGTGCCTTTCCCTCTGTCTAGGAACACCAGCCAGTTGTTAGAAAGTGTAATAAAAAGGGTGGAGGGCTGGAACATCCCAGTCAGTACACCGTGGGAGGGTTGTCCTCGTCCCATTGCCTTTTCCCATGAACAAATTCTGGAGCCAAGCGCTGCTACAGGAGGCTCTGAGAGAGCGGCAGCATCCCCCAAATTGGCACAGCCCCAATTTCATAGTAACAGGACAAACTTTTGGACCAAAGGATGCACAGCAGCGGGGCCAACAAGACCTGCAGCAAATCGAGGTGCTCAGCCCCTACATCTGGAAGAAGCTTTTCCTGACCTCCCTGGTAACCCTGCAAAGTGTAAATGCTAAAGAGCAGGATCCTGGTACCTACAACAACCATTTTCTGGGCAGCAGGAGCTTGCCCTTGCCTGCCGGGGCTCGTCTGTCCCTCGCCTCCTCTACAGGCTGCTGCCAGCCCCAGCTTTCCAGAAAAAGCTCAGGTGCCCAGGTGAGGAGCAAGCCATCCCTCCTCTCCTCCATACCAACGCTGCTGTCTTGGCTCCCCAGGGCAAAATTTAATCTCATTTCAATTTAAAACAAAACAAGCCCTCGTTTACTTCCTGTGCTTTGCCTTTCTCCACACCTACAAGGGGCTTTTTTTCTTTACTACTCACGTTTATAACTTTCCTTGCCACTTCTGACTCGTTACCTTATAATTATCTATTTTTCTCTTTAGCAAGCCCAGACAGAGCACAGGTAATCAGAAAGGTTACTGAGGGCACTGGGACCACCCCTGCCTTCCTGGGGAAAGGTACAGGCAGCGACACAGGGCATGAGAAGGGACACCATGCACAGCTCCATGCCCACAGCCCCATCCTGCAGGTCTCCTGAGTACCAAAAACTCAGAGGAAATCAACAGGAGCTACAGATACTCCAATCTTTGTGAAACATGAAAACCCACAGAAAGGTAAAGAGCAGACCTGGTCTGAAGGACCACCCACCCACCAACTTTCAGAACTTGGGTGTCAAACACTACCAACAGCCGTCAACACTTTCAAGGAATTGCATCTCCTTGCCTACAGACCCCCTAATGTGTACACTCCATCCTTTGCTCCAAGCCCACATTTTTGAACATCAGCCTCAATTTTCTTAAGAAAAACAAATTTAACCTTCGATTTAACCTTTCTGCAAGCTATTTTTACTCCTATTTCAAGCTTATTTTAACCCCAGTAGCCAATAAATGCTTAAAGGTCAAACACCATTCCTAAAAGCTGGGCTCCTTACCCCTGGGGAGAAGGCTGAGATCAGATCATTAGGATTTTTCCCCCCAAGCAAAACCTCCTCTTAGAACTGTCCAAGCGGTCGGAGAGTCCTGGCTTCAGCCCTTCAAAACAATTTTCACTGTGGGGGCCGAGAAGGGCACTGAGAATTTTCCCTGTGAATTCCATGCCATCCTTCTCTTCCCGCTCAAAAAGCGCTCAAAATGTATAGGTATGGAGAGAGAGGAATTTATCTTCCCATAATTGCGATCGAGGTTGACAATCCAGCAGCCTCCCGCCTTTACAGCGCTTCCCAACTTCCAGCTGGCTGCTCCCACCCCGGGCGCGGGGCAGCCGGGGGGGCGCTCCCAGCCGCGCACCCTGCCCGGGAAGCGGCTCGGCAGGTGGGGAAGGGGCAGGAGCGCCGCCGGCCTCCCCGAAGGATGGGGAGGGAGCCTGGGGAGGGGGCAGGTGGCCGGCGAGAGAAGGACGGGCGGCCCGGGGGGACAACGGCGCGGGGGGACGCGGGATGTTTCACATTTCCGAGCGCGGGTGATGCCGTGGGGGGAGCGGCGGAGCCTGCGGGCTCGGCAGCCCCGGGACCCAGCGGCGCGGTGCGGCGGGGGAAGGCGGCGGGGAAAGCCCCGCGGTGGGGAGGGAGGGAGGGAAGGGGGGAGGAAGGGGAGGGCAGGCGGGAGCCGGCAGCCGCCACGCCCCCGGGCACCGCCATCCCGGCCGCCCGCCGAGCCCCCCCTGCCCGCCCGAGCCCCGCGGGGCGCCGGGGCGTCCCCTCCTCTCCCGGCGGGCAGGGCAGGGCGCGGGGCCGCTGCCGCAGTCATTAATTCGGGGAATAAAGGGGCGAAGCGGCGAACCGAGCCTTGAAAAGTTCTTGTTTACGTCCCCGCCGCCTCCCTCCCGCACTTCCAAAGGAGAGTGACCACCGTGCGCCATCCGCCCCGGGAATGCTGCACATCCCCCGCCCGGCAGCCGGGGGAGGGAGGGAAAAAAATAAATAAATAAAAAAAAAAGACATATATACAGCAAAAGCAGGGGGAGCTGCAAAATAACCATCCGCTGCAAACCCAGCCCGCTCCCGCCGCCACCCCGCCGAGCCTTTACCTTGGCCAGGAGTGTCCGCCCGGAGTTGCGCCGGTCTCTGGGGTGACAGGCGGGAGGAGGCGGGGGCGGGGGATGCTCCCGCAGTCCCCGGCCGGGAGAGCCCCCTCGGCGGCTCAATCCGGTGTCATTGCCAGGGCCGCGCCGCCCGGGCCCTCCTTAGGAGCGCCCGCCCGGTAACTCCATGGATGCGGTCCCGCTCCCAGCCGAGATGGCCGCTCCGCCGCGGCCGGGCGAGCCCTGCCCGCCTGTTTCTCTTTCTTTTTCACCCCGCACTTCCTCCGGCGCTCCGCGCCCCGCCGCCGCCCGGGCTCCGGCTCCGGCAGGGAGGCGGGGAAGCGACTTTCGGAGCGGGGACGGATAATGGTGGCGGTGCTTCCACCCCCCCACCCACCCCCCCC